>NW_027206291.1:2782446-3201173 GCF_024711535.1 Dipodomys merriami
GGGCTGTCCACAACTGGACCTCCTTACGGGAGGGGAAACTGAGGCCGGGTCTGGGAGGGGGTTGGGTGTGGCCGGGGGCTTGCGGGTGGCAGCGGCCCTGGGGCGTCCATGGCGTCTCCTGTGTGTCCAGCACAACCCTGTGGCACGTGTGTCCATGTAGCCCACCTTGGGGTGCCGGGGAGGAGCCCCGCAGCCTGTGCTGATGCTCTGGGGGCTCTGCGCACCCCGAGCTTCTTAGGAGCGTTTACGCAGCACCTACAGCACGCACTGCACACCTCTTGGGTGACCGGTCCCAGGGTTACCTCTGGTGGAGAGAAAGGAGGAAACTGAGGCAGGGGAGGTGGGGCGCACCGTAGGCCTTCAGCGGAGCTGGGGAGCCTGCCCCACCTGAGCCCCCCTCCCCTGCGGGCCCCCCAGTTCTGTGGGAGGGGTAAACTGAGGCACCTTAACCCAGGTCCCTGCCTTGGGCCCCCCCTCTGGGAACCCATCCCCTCTGCTATCTGCATATGCAAATGAGGCACAGAATATGCAAATGAAGTCGCTCACACTCACCCCTTCCCAAATAGGAAGTAGGAGGTGGCCAGTGCCAGGGACTTGGTCAGTCCTGGGGCCTGAACTCCGGGCCTGGGCGCTGTCCCGGAGCCTCTGTGTGCTCAAGGCTGGCGCTGCAGCGCTTTGAGCCGCAGCCCCACTTCTGGCTTTTGAGTGGTTCACTGGGAGTCTCACGGGGACTTTTCTGCTGCCCAGGCTGGCTTCGAACTGTGAGCCTCAGATCTCAGCCGCCGGCGCTCACAGCTGTTCAAGGGTCTTGTAGGAAACGCAGGGGTAGATGGTACCTACCCTTTGCCCCAAACACACCCCTGCCTGGGCCTCCCAGCCTGGCCCCGAACACAAGACTGTGGCACATAGTAGGTGCTTACTATAACCTCATCTCTGGTTTTTCTCGGGAGACAGGAGCAGGTGCATGTCCCTGCGCACAGGGCTGTGTCCGCAGGTGAACTGGATGATGGGGGAATGGAGGCCCGTGGTCCAGGTCCAGGGCCGACCGCCTCAGAGCCGTCCCATGTTGGAGGGAATATTATGCAGCCAGGAAAAGGCTGGAAGTCCTGATACTTGCGCTAACACGCAGCAGATACCGAAGGAAGGACCCACACCGCAGGACCCACGTACAGGGTAGGAGATTGGGAGGGGAGGGTCCCAAGAATCTGAGGGGGGCCACAGGTATGGGGAGGGGCAGTACTCCGTGAGGATAGTGGGAGATGGAAGGTTCTAGAAATGGGAAAGTGGGGAGGGACTGTAAGGCCATATAAGAAGGCCGCTGTGTGATTGTGCCCAGTGCCACCGTGCTGGAAGCGTTTACAGTGGTGAATTTCTTATGCAGTGTGGATTTTGCCACAGTCACCGGAGAGAGGAGGGCAGGAGGCAGAGGCCCGGGTGCGAATGACCTCACTGCCTTGTCATTGTCACCAGCCCGGCTGGAAGCACGGGTGTCACTGACACCACCAGGTGTGGAGGGGCCACAGACAGCCCGGTTCTCCCAGGAGTGAACCCCACCCCGACTCCTGGGTCCCAGGGCTGGAACTCAGGGCCTGGGCGCTGTCCCTGAGCCTTTTTGCTTAAGGCTGGTGCTCTACCACTTGAGCCACAGCACCACTTCTGGTGTGTGTGTGTGTGTGTGTGTGTGTGTGTGTGTGTGTGTGTGTGTGTGTGTGTGTGTGTGTGGTTTGTCAGAGATGAGTGTTTCTTCAAGGACTTCGCTGCCCGGCTGGCTTCCATGGGCGATCCTCAGATCTCAGCCTCCGGAGTTGCTGTGGTGACCGGCGGGAGCTACCAGGGCCCGGCCCGAGTATTTATTGAGCACCTACTGGGTGCCCCGCTGGTTTCTGGCGTGGAGGAGCACGCGGTATACCCAGGACACACAGTCTCCACCTCTGCGAAATTGACATCCAAAGGGAGAGACAGCCAGGAAGCCACATGAAGAACCCCAGGGGCTCTCCCGGGTCAAAGGACACGAAGGAGAGAAGTTAAAGCAGAGGAGAGGGATGGGGACATAGGAAGAGAGACCCGGAGAGAGGAGGGTGTGCAGGCGCCTGGGTAAAAAGCACCCAGGTACTGGACTCAGCCTGTGCAAAGGCCCCGGGGCAGCCGGAGGGAAGAGGGGAGGCAGGGGAGCGGAGGAAATGCTTGGGGGTTCGTTCAGCCCCTTCTCACCTCCTCTAGCTTTCTGCTGCCCCAGGGCCTTTGCTCACCCAGGCTGCTCCAGTCCTGGCTGGCAGCGGAGGAGCAGATCTGTTCAAAGGGAGGCATCATTGCACCGGGAGCATCTCACAGCCTGCTGCGTGGTAGGTGCTCAATAAATGGGTGAGGTGAGGTGGGGGGGTAGTGAGTGAGATTCAGGGTGGTCTTGCCCTGGAATTACACTCAGGGCACTGGCTTCCCTTGCCTGGCCTCAGTTTCCCCCTTCCAGAAGGTTCCCGCAGACTGCAACTGAGGGCAAGGTTGTGAGGCGGCTTTTCTGCTGAGGCTCAACCCCTGCTTGGGGTCCCCCTTGTCCTGACCGGCCCTGGGGGTGGGGTGGGGGCTCCTCCACTCCCCAGGCCCCAGATCCCGCCCCCTCCCCCAGGCCACTGAGGAAGTTTAGGAGTGAGGCCGAGAGGCCTTGTCATTTGCATATAATCTGCATAAATTAGCATGCCCATTACAAAAGTCCACAGACCCTGGCAAGCAGGAGGAAGTCCCCCTCCTCCCCGGGGGGGGGGGGGGAGTTCGAGTCTGCCCCTCCTCCTCCATCCACCCAGTCCTCAGATAGGGAAACTGAGGCCGTGGCAGAGGGGGAGGAGGGAAGGGTAGGGGTGGCTGTTATGGGCTGTTGTCGCTGGAGCAAATGCTTGAATTGAGACTAAAATGTTTGGTTTTTTTCAATCATGAGGGAAATCTGGGAAAGGGGTTTCCAAGCCCAGGGCGCAGCCTGTGCAAAGGCCCTGGGGTAGGACCCAAGCTGGCTCTGCCCGCAGTCCCCGCTTAGTTGCCCTGACCAGCATGAAGCACAGGGATAGAAGATTCCAGAGCTCTGGGTCCGTTGGGGAACTTAGGGCCTTGGCCACCTCTGGCTCCAAAGCCCCTGTGCACCCCTGGCCACCCATCAGCCTCTTCCTTCCCAGAGCCTGGTGGGGGAGGAGGAGGGGGAGGTCTTCATTTGGGGGAAACTGAGGCCCTGTGGGCCGCGGGCTGGGAGCGCGGGCCGGGCGGCGCGGGTGTCTGTTTTTCCCGGCGCTGTATTAATAGATTCTCTTTGATGTTGGCGGCTGACCTGGTTACCAGCAGCTGCCGAGGAGAGGAGGCAGGTTCTGTGCTGCTGCTCCCCACCCGGGGTGTGTGGGGGGAGTCGGGGCGCCGTGAGGAGGAGACCACCCCACGGGGCAGGGAAACAAGGGGGGCCCCCAGGCAGCTGGCCTCAGCTTGCTGGCGTGTGCGCTCCTGGGGCTCGAACTCACTGACCCTGGGCTTTTTCACTCAGGGCTGCTTCCTGCTCGACCTCCTGAGCCACAGCTCCACGTCGGCTTTTGTATTGATATTTTCTGGTGGCTCCTTGCAGGAATGAGTCTCCTGGACTTGCCTGGGCTGGCTTCGAACCCGTGCTCCTCCTGTGTGAGCCTCCTGAGTAGCTGGGATTACAGGCGGGAGCCACTAGCTGGGTTTATTCGTTCTAACTGCCCTGACTTCAGTGGGCCGGACACTCGCACAGGGCTGTGGGTTTCAGCCTGGGTGGAGAGGACAGTGACAGTGACGTCCCCCCCCCCCCCCGTCCTTCTGTCCTCTGAGTCCCGGTGAAGTTTTCCTCACAGGTATAAGAAAGGAAGCCATGACATCATTGCCAACTCCAGCAATAATTCATAAGCACAGCTCTGCACCCTCCCGTGCCAGACGCCCCGACAAACAGAGCTCAGCGGGGCGCAGGTGAGCCCGCCTGTAATCCCAGCTACTTGGGAGGCTGAGATCTGCAGGCTCAAGAGTGGTCAGCCTGGGCAAGAAAAGGTGATCTACTTCTCCCCATCGCAGCCAGCGGAGCCGGGGGTGGCGGTGACTCCTGTCCCCCCAGCTCTGCCGGACAGAGAGAGGACGGGCACAGATCAATTCCTTCTTCAAAAAATAATTAAAGGGGGCTGGGAAGGTGGCTCAGTGGTAGAGCGCTTACCTTGCATGCAGGAGGCCCTGGGTTCGATTCCTCAGCACCACAGAAGCAGAAAAAGCCAGAAGTGGTGCTGAGGCTCAAGTGGTAAAGTGCTAGCCTTGAGCAAAAGAAGCTCGGGGACAGTGCCCAGGCCCTAAGTTCAAGCCCCAGGACTGGCACAAAAAGGAAAAAGAAAGTCCAAAACAGTGCCAAGATGCTATATATTGTCGACTCCCATGGGGTCTCCACTGTATCCCAAAACGGTTGTGTGACTTGGGCTGGTTCGTTAATCCCTGGGGCCTCAGTTTCCCTAGTCACGAGGGGCACCTTAGTCACAAGCATGGAGGAGCCGGGAGCCCGGAGCATGGCAACATGACTATGGGAAGCAGCGGGGACCAGAGAGGTGGACTGGCTTGTCCAAGGCAGCCCAGCCTGAAGCAGACAGCAGTGGTGTTTGGAGCTGGTCTGGGCGCGTGGCCAGGGCTCTTGGCCAGGTCTAGGGGGCATGGAGTCTCCCCCCCAGGACCCCCCGGCGCCAGGCTCCCCCGGGTTAAGCCCCTCAACTTCCGCGACCCCGGGGGCCCCGAAATCCCTGGGGAAGAAGACACCAGGTGCTCCGGAACAGGCTCGACAGGCGGCCGCACACATGCTGGACAGCTGGCTGCACCGGTGGGCCAGCCGGGGAGGGGGGCAGGGGGCACCCCGCCAGAGATGAGGTCACGAGCTGCCCCCGAGCTCCAGGGGAGGAGGCCCCCCCAGGAGCCACAGCGGGATACACACACACACACACACACACACACGCAGCCCTGGCTTCCTGTCTGGGAAATCAGTATGAAGGGCCTACTGGGTGAAGCCACTTGCTGAGCCTGAACAGATGGGGAAACTGAGGCCCGGGAAGACTCGGAAAAAGATCCAGGTCAAGGGCTGGGAAGGTGGCTGAGTGGTAGAGTGCTTGCCTAGCATGCATGAAGCCCTGGATTTGATTCCTCAGTACCACATACACAGAAAAAGCTGCAAGCGGTGCTGTGGCTCAAACTGATAAGAGTGCTAGCCTTGAACAAAAGAAGCTCAGGGACGGCGCCACGGCCCTGAGTTCAAGCCCCAGGACTGGCAAAAAAAAAAAAAAAAAGATTCAGGTCACAGCAAAGAAATGTCTACACCAGGCTGCTGCCCGCTGACCTCAGGGCCTTTGAACTTCCCGTCCCCTGCTCCATGTCCCTCAGGGAGGGCTCCTTTGCAGACTCCTATAGCCTTCAGCTTAGAAGCCCAGCCCCAGACTTGCCCAGTGACCCCAGATGAGCCCCCTGCGCCCCTCTGCCGCACCCTGACACCCCCCCATGGGAGCAAGACTCTACGTGGTGGAAGGAAGACATGGTGGGAGGGAGGTTCTTCACACAGGGTGCTTCTGGGAAGATGGGGGGTCTTGGGGTGTCTCTGCAGGTGTGTGTGCAGGGTCACCTCCACCCTAGAAGAAGAGGCTGCACAGGGCACCCCTGAAAACTATTCACACTAAAAAACATAGAAATAAAGATGTAAGTTCCAGTGGTCACTTGCTGAAGGTTCTGGAAAGGAAGCTTCTGGAAGAGAAGTGCCCAGGGAGAGAGGGAAGGGAGATACCTGCAGGACTGGGAGAGGGGAGGGCCGAGGGGCGGAGCCTCGGCGGGAGGGCGTGGCTTTGCGGTTGGGGTCGAGGCCTCGCAGTGCAGGGCGTGGTTGGGAAGTGTGGAGGTGTGTCCTCGAGGTGTGGGCGTGGCCTCTCCACGAGAGCTTAGTTTTGTCATGTTGGGGAGTGGACTGGGGTGTGGGCGTGGCCGGTGGTGCTGGATGGAGTATGGCAGCCTGGGGGCGTGGCCCGGTCATGTGGGGGCGTGGCCGGTGGTGCTAGATGGAGTATGGAAGCCGGGGGCGTGGCCCGGTCATGTGGGGGCGTGGCCCAGTCGTGTGGGGGCGTGGCCGGTGGTGCTAGATGGAGTATGGAAGCCGGGGGCGTGGCCCGGTCATGTGGGGGCGTGGCCCAGTCATGTGGGGGCGTGGCCGGTGGTGCTGGGTGGAGTATGGCAGCCTGGGGGCGTGGCCCGGTCGTGTGGGGGCGTGGCCCAGTCGTGTGGGGGCGTGGCCTGGTGGTCTGGAGGCGTGGCCGGTGGTGCTGGATGGAGTATGGCAGCCTGGGGGCGTGGCCCGGTCGAGTGGGGGCGTGGCCTGCGAGTCTGGGTCCCCCACGAGGCCGGGGTCAGTGTCTCCGGTCACCGGCTCCAGGCGGAAACCTGAGCAGGTCCTCAGGGCTCAGGGCTCGTCCCCCCATGCTCTTCCCGGGGCCGTCCAGGTCCCTGGTGTCCCCCCCCACGGCACCCCTCCCAGCCCACCCCGGCAGCTGTGCCAGTATTAATAGCGGGTGGCCCGTGACTGTCCGCTTCCGAAAGGGATCCTAGGGCCTGTTCCTGCCGGCACACCTGTCCCAGGAGCGGCCGCGTCACCCCCTCCCCCTCCCGGCTCACAGCCCCCAGGCCTCGTTCCCAGGCCCCGGCGCCCCGGGCCCCTCCTCCCCGACGCGGGGTCCCCGAGGCCGGGGTGGGGGCCGGGCTGCGGCGGGCCGGGCCGCCTGCTCCCCACCGTCTCTGGGCAACGCTGGCACACGCCGAGCCGGGACACAGAGGCCGCGCTGTTCCAGGGAGGGGACCGAGGTTCGCAGGGACCCCGGGACAGGCGGGGCGCGGGCGGGAGGTGAGCCGCGGCCATGGGAAAGGCCCCTCCCCATCCCCGCTGTCCCCACTGTATCCCCAAACCTTGTCACCAGCCAGCCTCCCTTCCTCCTGAGCGGGGCGGGTCCCACTTCCAGCGCCTCCCAGACCTGGAATGGGGGGGGGGGCCCTGAAGGTGTGACTCAGTTTCCCCAGGAAAGCCTGACATGGCTGCATCTGCTGATCAGGCAGGTCCCCTGCCACAGCCTCCGCCTGCCCAGTTGTGGCCCCCAAACCAGGGACTCCCTGCTCTGCCTTCTCCTGGGGGCCCCCATGAACTCGGGACGGCCCCACCCAGAACCTGAGGAACAGCACACAATCCGCAGACAGCCCAGGCCAAGGTCACAGGCGGGATGGCAGATTTGAGACTCAAGTCCCAGAAGGTGCCCTTCACCTGACCTTGTCCCTCTGCGGGGGAGAGGGGTGGGGAGGAGAAGGGGGGGAAGGCTATGGTGTAGCGACCAGGCTTGCTGGTGGGGCTGTGCTGTCAGGACCAATGACCAGAGGGGGAGGCCGGGCTCCAGGGCACACAGCAAGTGGGCATGGGGGAGGGTAAGGGTGAGCCTGCCTGCCCTGCAGGACGGAGTGGGGGGGAGATTAATAAGATGGGGGCACAGATGGGTGGATGGATGGATGGATGATGAGTGGATGCTCAAGTGGATGGGTGATGGATGGGTGGGTGAAGATGATGGATGGTTAGTAGAGGGATGGATAGATGAGTGGATGAGTGGATGGATGGATAGGTGAGTGGATGAGTGGATGGATGGATGGATGGATGGATGGATGGATGGTGGGTGGGTGGTAGGCCACCTGATAGATGGATGGTTGATGGATGAGTGGGTGGATGGATGGATGGGTGGATGGATGGGTGGATGGGTGGATGGGTGGATGGATGGGTGGATGGGTGGGTGGATGGGTGGATGGGTGGATGGGTGGGTGGATGGGTGGGTGGATGGGTGGATGGATGGATGGATGGGTGGATGGGTGGGTGGATGGGAGGATGGGAGGATGGATGGATGGGTGGATGGGTGGATAGATGGGTGGATGGGTGGATGGATGGGTGGATGGGCGGAGGGATGGGTGGATGGGTGGATGGATGGGTGGATGGGAGGATGGGTGGGTGGGTGGATGGGTGGATGGATGGATGGATGGATGGATGGGTGGATGGTGGATGGGTGGATGGGTGGATGGATGGGTGGATGGATGGGTGGATGGATGGGTGGATGGGTGGGTGGATGGGTGGATGGGTGGGTGGATGGATGGGTGGGTGGGTGGGTTGGTGGGTGGGTGGATGGGTGGATGGGTGGGTGGATGGGTGGATGGGTGGGTGGATGGATGGGTGGGTGGATGGGTGGATGGGTGGATGGATGGGTGGATGGGTGGATGGATGGGTGGATGGGTGGGTGGATGGGTGGGTGGATGGGTGGATGGATGGGTGGATGGGTGGGTGGATGGGTGGATGGGTGGGTGGATGGGTGGGTGGGTGGGTGGATGGGTGGGTGGGTGGGTGGATGGGTGGATGGGTGGGTGGATGGGTGGATGGGTGGGTGGATGGATGGGTAGATGGGTGGGTGGGTGGATGGGTGGATGGGTGGGTGGGTGGATGGGTGGATGGGTAGGTGGCACTGTGTTGCCCAGGGGCCCCTGGCAGGGCACTGAGCGGCCCTGTCCCCCTATGGTGTGGCCTGCAGTGGGGGGAGGGTCCCTAGGGACCGAGCTGAGCTCAGGCTCCGGGGGATGTGACAAGGAGCTGGGGTGACAGGGGTGTCAGCAGTGTCCCCAGCCGGTCCCCAGGGAGATGGGAGGTGAAGGGGGGACAGGCAGACACCCAGAGAAACGGGGTGCCCATAGAGGCGGATGTGGGGGTGAAAAGCTTGTAGGGATTTGGATGGGGCTTGGAGCCGCTACTCGCTGGCGGAGGAGATAAGCTCAATCTCCTTTTATTAGATAATAATTAAAATCATTATCGTAATGACGCCTATTATCAGCTCCTGGCGCTTTGGGCAAACCACAGATGGCTGAGGCCCGGCTGTCCTGCCCCTCCCCCCCAGCCACAGAGGAAGGGCTACAGGTGACAGTGGGCGTCGGGCCCGCAGCCCAAGGTCTTCTCCAGGGCAGGGACAGGGGAAAAGCAGCTGAGGCAGGGGGGACCCCAGGAGATGCTGGGTGAGAGGATCCCAGCAGACAGAGGCCAGGGCGTGGGGATGCCCCAGCTGGGCCTCTCCCCCCACTCCCAGCTGCCCATTTGCTAGGCCATCTCTGAAAGATGCTCCAGTGCCCTACAGCAAGGCCCCAAGGCTGAGTCTGCCAGGTGTATTGAGGGAACAGCAGGAGCAAAGGTCCTGGGGTCACACAGAGGGTTGCAGAACTGAGGGACCCAATGAGCCCAGTTTCTTCTTTCTCCTCCTTTTCCTCTGCTTTTGTTGGTCCTGGGGCTTGAACTCGGCCTGGGCGCTGTCCCCCCAGTTTAAGGCTAGCACTCTACCACTTGAGCCACAAGCCACTTCCAGTTTTCTGAGTGGTTCATTGGAGATAAGAGTCTCATGGACTTTCCTGCCCAGGCTGGGTTTGAACCATGATCCTCAGATCTCAGCCCCCTGAGTAGCTAGGATTACAGGCGTGAGCCACACTGGTGCCCGGCTTGCTGGCTAAGCAGATGCGCTACTGTTTGAGCCACACTCCCCAGCTCTTTGTGCTTTAGCTGTTTTTCTTTTTCTTTTTTTTTTCCAGGTAAGGTCTTGACTTCTTGCCCAGGACCAGCTGGAATCAGATTTCCCTACCTACAGCACCTGTGTTGCTGAGCTTGTAGACTTCACTCACAATGCCTGGCTTATTTGTAGAGATGGGGCTGGGGCGGGGTGTTGGTCTCCATAACTCCCCTGCCCACTGACTTTGAACTGTGATCCTCCCATCTCTGCTGGGAGGGTCTGGCTGGGGAGGGGGCCTACCCCCCCCCCCCGTCGCTGTCTCCTGGGACCCCCGCCCCTGTGGCATGCCATTGGCTGAACCCAGCTTCCCGCATCACGTGGCTGGGCTAGGACCCCATTCTCCAGAGGGGAAACAGAGGCAGGGGACAGCTCCCCAAGCCCAGGTGCGGATCTGAGTTTCTGACAGTGTGAAGTATCAGTTGGGGTGGGGGCAGGGCAGGCTTGGGGGGAGACTCCCCACGTGGCCCCTCCCCTCTGCGTGGAACATCAAACAGGGGTGGGGTGAAGTCGAAGTCTGGGGAGAGGAGAGGGGAGCCGGCCCCTCTCCCCTTTTCTGCAGGCCTGGCTGGGGGGTGGGCAGGGCGCTGGAGAGGCTTGCTGGAGCCCGCAGAGCCTGCCCCCCTCCCTCCCTCCCTCCCTCCCTCCCTCCTGCTCTCCAGCGCTGGCCTGCGCCCAGCTGGCGTCCTGTGTCCCCAAGGGAGGGAAGCGAGCAATCAATTAATCTAAGTAAAAGCCTGGGCCCTGCGAGCCACTTGTCCAGCCCCGCCCCACCAGCCCCACCGGGCCTCTATTACCCCAGGCTCTATTGCCTCAGGCTCTATCACCCCCCCCCCATCGCCCTGCCTCTATCTCCCCGGCCTCTATCGCACCAGACTCTATGGATGTCGGTTTTGAACTCACACAGTCACGCACAAGTGTGGAGCACCAGCTGTGTGCAGCGTGTCCCCTGAGTCGAGTCTGGGGGTGTCACGCAGGTCTCCAGATGGGATGGCCCCCCCCCGCCTCCCTGGGGTTGCAGCCGGGTGGGCTTCCTGGAGGAGGAGATCTGGGGGTGGGGGAGGGCAGGGCCCCAGGGGAGATTCTGAGACCCCGAGCCAGTTGTAGATGGCACAAAACCAACTGTGGGGGGCAAAATAATGTCTCCCGAGATTCTCCTGGGGGGCCTGGCACCCGTGGCTCACGCCTGTCATCCTAGCTACTCAGGAGGCTGAGATCTGAGGATCACGGTTCAAAGCCAGCCCGGGGTAGGAAAGTCTATGAGACTCTTATCTTCAATAAACCACTTAGAAAACTAGAAGAGCTGAGGGAAGGGCTGGGAAGGTGGCTCAGTGGTAGAGCGCTTGCCTCACATGCATGAGGCCCTGGGTTCGATTCCTCAGCACCACAAAAGCAAAAAGAAAAAAGCCGGAGGTGGCGCTGTGGCTCATGTGGTAGAGTGCTAGCCTTGAGCTGAAGAGCTGAGGGACAGCGCCCAGGCCCAGAGTTCAAGCCCCAGGACCTGTGCAAGCACACGCGCGTGCGCGCACACACACACACACACACACACACATTCTACATGCAGCAGCCTTTACATCTTTCAGTGTATAGTTTTTTTTCTCTCCTTTTCCTTTTTTTCTTGTTGGTCATGGGGCCTGAACTCTGGGCCTGGGCGCTGTCCCTCAGCTCTTCAGCTCAAGGCTAGCGCTCTACCACTTGAGTCACAGCACCACTTCCGGTTTTCTGGTGGTTAATTGGAGTCTCACAGACTTTCCTGCTCTGGTTGGCTTTGAACCACCATCCTGAGTAGCTGGAATTACAGGCGTGAGCCACCACACTGGGCAGATGGAGAGTTAGCCGGTCTAAAAGATGTGTGGAAAATGGGTTCCAGGCAGGAGGAGCCACAAGCCCCTGAGCAGGTGAGTGTCACCCGGCCCCAGTGACCGGAGCTGGAGCTGTGATTGGAGCCACCAGAACCCCCAGGGAGTGGGTGCAGCAGCTGGGCCCAGGTGCGATGTAGCGCTCCGCGCCCACCTCTTCCTTCCTTCTGTCGCATCTCCAAGGAAGGGGACACCTGGAATGTGGCTTTTTTTCCTCCCTTCCATTTTTCCACGATCCTCCCTCTTAAATTTAGCTCTGTGCACATGGAACTCTGTACAGGAAAAACAAGAAGGTATAAAAATACCATTCTATTCTATCTCGGGCAGTGGAGGGCTGGAGTTCAGAGAATGGAGATAACGTGGAGATGGGCTGCAGGCACAGTCCGATCCAGGACCCTGGATGAGCACTCACCTCCTGCCTGGCCCTATCTGTGGGTCCCCATCTCTTCCCTTCTGCTCAGGACACAGCCTTGGCCCAGCCTGCCTCTGCCCATAGTTCTGTCCTCACCCGTCCCTGACCAAAAAGAAGGAGGAGGAGGAGGAGGAAGAAGAAGAGGAAGAGAAGGAGGAGGAGGAGAATGTTTGGGGACCAGTAACATAGGGATATTTGCTTTTCTATTTGCTTTCTGGCTCCAGGTAGCAGGAACAGACTGTGCAAAGGCCCTGGGGCAGGCTGCACCTGGCCAGTTGGAGGAGTCAATAAGGAGCCCCTACCATTTTATCAGGGAAGGAGCAACTAAAAGGCAGAATGCCTGAGCATGGTATGACAGGCACAATTTTCATAGCAAGGTTTTGGGTGTGCTGTATGTAATGTGCCATTCCTGGGTCTTTGAGCATAACATTATGCTCTACCCCTTGACCTACAGTTTTTTCTGGTGGTTAACTGGAGGTAAGGGTCTCATGGACTTTCCTGCCTGGGCTGGCCTCAAACCACGATCCTCAGATCTCAGCCTCCTGCGTAGTAAGCTGGAATGACAGGCATGAGCCACTGGCGCCAGGCTGCTGTTGCTGTTTTCACTGGAAAAAGGTGGAAGAACCTGTCTGTTTGATAGATGGGGAAACCGAGGCCCAGAAAAGAGGAAGGGTCGCCTCCCCTCACCACCACACCCTGAGGCAGATGGGAGCCGCTGGGGGCTCGTGCAGAAGCGAAGGGGCTGGATGCCGCGTCCTCAGACGCCCCCTGGTGGCTACTGGAAGAATGCACCCAAGGGGCAGCTGGGCTGGACCTGCCCCAGCAACTCCTCTCTTCACCCCACTCAGGACACGGTGTTCCCCATCTACTGATGGGAGCCCGTGACACCTCTGTCCCTGGGCCCGGCCAGGGGTGGGAACGGTGCACCGGAGGCTCTGGGAGTGGGCCAGGACAGAGGTAAAAGTGGATTTCTCACCTGTGCCTGGTACAAACCAAAGGGAACTTCACAGGGTGCGGGGGGGGGGGGGGGGGGGTCTCCTCCCCCCAGGAAGCCCTCCGGGATTGTCCGGCCCAGCTGTCCGGCTCATGGGAAGTGGTCTCAAGGACATCCTGTGGAAGATGGTAGACCTGGCCCAGAGGTGAAGGGAAATGTCCGTGTGAGACCTGCAGGCCTGAATTCAAATCCTGACTGCGTTTCCTGTGTTCTTCCTGGACAAAAGCACTGCTCTTTCTGAACTCTGCTTTCTCAGCCACAATTGGGGGCAGACCCAATGCTGTCCTTTAGGGTGCTCAGTCTGGGGGTCAGGGGTGGGATGGGGAGAACATGGCCCTATGTTCTTCGCTGCCACAGTACAGAGTGATTTGCAAGGCTGAGGCAGGAGACTGGCAAGTTCGAGACCAGCCGGGCCTACATGGTGAGGATCTGACTCAAAGATAGAAAAAACAAAGACAGAGGCAGAAGCAGACCTCTTTGGCGGGATCCAGAGATTCCCGAAGCTATCTTAAAGCCTAGGAACTTCAGATACAGCTTGATCAAGGGGCTCAGACTGTGGTCTCCTTCTGGGACACTGCTCTGCTCATCCATTGGCTTCCGGGTCACCGCTCCTCCAGGCCCGGAGCTGACCCCAGCTGACCCTAGGCTGTAGTTCTAAACCAAGGCCTGGGCGGGCTGGACATTGGGGTGGTGCACGGTGGCTCTCAGAGCTGAGTTCCAGGTAGCAGCCTACTGCCAACGTGCTTCGAGTCGGAGGACAAGTGGGTCAGTTCTCTGGCTGTGTGTGTGTGCGCGCGCATCCTGGGCACGCTGGACACAGAGCCCTTACATCTCTTAGTTTCCAGTCGGTGGCTCAAGCAGTAAAAGTAACTCCAGTGGCGAAGGGGTGTGGCTCCAGCGCTAAGGGGCGTGACTCCAGGGCAAGGGGTGTGGTTATTGAGGAAATGGGCGTGGTTCCAGCGGTATGGTAGAGGCTATGCCTGTAAGGGGCGTGGCCCCAGCGGTAGGGGGCGTGGCCCCAGCAGTAAGGGGCGTGACTCCAGCAGTAAGGGGCGTGAGTTCAGCGGTACAGGAGTGGCTATGGCTGTAAGGGGCGTGGCTCAAGACATGATGAGTGTGGCTCCAGCCGTAGGGAGAGGCTGGACTCGTGGGCGTGGCCTCCGCTGTGGGGGCGTGGCTCCAGCGGTGGGGGCGTGGCTCCAGCAGTAAGGGGCAGGGCTCCACGGCACTAGTTGTGTCCCTGCGTGGTGGAGGCCGCCCCAATGACCTTAAGAGTTCTGGAAATCTTCGTGTTTGGCCTTGTCACCTTGCCCATCCTCACAGCTGGTGTGCTTGAGATGCTCAACAGTGAATTTCCTCCTGTCCAGGCTGTTGGGGCTCGCTGCTCCAGGACGCTGTCTCCCCCCACTCCCTCAGCCACGCACCCCTCTCCCACACGCCAGCGGTCGGCTGGGACCCCCGGATGCGGGCACGCAGCCACGCAGGGGAGAAGGGGCTCCCAGGAACGGAGATCCCCACCCCCACCCCTCCAGAACCCCCAGACACGGCCCCACTGCGAGGCAGAGGCCCCGAGACGGGGCGGCTCTCTCGGGATCACGGCGTTGTGGGGGTGCAAAGCCCAGTCTCGGGGTGCGGGGTCGCTGGCAGGTCGGCCTGAGGACCCCGCCCGTCGCGAAGATGCTTTCCCAGAGCGCCCGCGCCGTGTGCAGCGCGCGCCCCCTGCCGGGCGCCCGGGGAATCGGCGCCCCCAAACCTAAAAGGCGCAGAGGACTCGGGGACCAGGCTGTCCAGAGGGAGAGGCTGAGGGTGAACCCCCCGACCACCCCCTAGCTGCAACCCTGGCTCTGCCCCTTGGGCCTGCATGGCCTGGGGTGAGTCCCCGACTCTGGGCCTCAGTTTCTCCCTCCATATTGGGGTCCTCATATTGATTCTTGCCACGTAAGGTCCGGGCCAGGGTCTGCCTGGACGTCTCTGGAGGGGACAGCCGGGCGCTGTGTGTCCCTCCCACCCAGGGCCCTCTCTGAGTCGGTATCCCTCCCACCCCCCAGGCCAGGCTGGACAGCAGGCGGATACAGGGCTCAGGGGAGCTGGGAGCCAACCCCAAGCCCAGTTCCCAGGACGCACAGCTGTTTCCGCTGGGGGGGGGAACCAGCTGGCCCCGCGCCCCGTCCACCTGCTGCCCCTGCCTGACCCCCCTGTTCCCACGGAGATCGAAGCGGGAATAGCGGAGTCCTTGGCCTTGTCTCTAAGCCCAGCACGACCTGCCCGAAACAGCTCCCCAAAGATTCATCTCCAACCCCCCAAACCCTGGATCAGGCTCAGCCCCTGTCCTCGTCCCGGGGCTCCCGGTGGATCAGACCAGAGAGGTTCCCCAAGGCCCTCGGGACAAACTCCTTCCACCCAGCCGGTAAACTGAGTCCCGGGAGGTGGCTTGCTTCCTTTGGGCTCGCGGGTCTCTTTCTGCCAGGGTCTGCCTTCCCCGGCCCTGGTCTTCTTCGGTATCTCCTCCTCTCGCTTCCCCGGCCTGCGCCCCTCGCCTCGCCGCGCCCCCGCATCCGGTCAGTCCACAATTCCGGAGGAATCCCCCGCCGGCCGCCCTGCCCTGTCCCGAGACCCGCCCTCAGCTCCGCCCCCGCCACACCATTGGCAGCTTCGTACAGCGCCCGCGCTGCCATTGGCTACTTCCGTGCGATGGGCCCGCCCTCCCTCCTAGACTTTGGAGCCGGTGGGTGTGGTTTCGAATGGGCGTGGTTGCGAGGGGGCGGGGACTCGCCGGCCGCCCCGCCCAGTGTCCCTGCCCCGGGCGTCGGTCCTGTTGCTCCGGCACAAGCCCCGGACCCCTAGCAGACAGCTGGACGGATCCACGACGGTCAGACGCCCGGACGGACCCAGGAGCAGGTGAGAGAGAGAGATGGAGCCCACCTGGCTTTCTTGTGGCCCTCACCCCCCCCCCGGGCCCCTCCCTGAGCCCCTTCCCATTGCCTGCCCATGCTCCTGCATCAGTTTCCCGGTCTGTCACTGGTTGTGGGGGTTGAAGGGGGAAAGATTGGGTGTGGACTGCCCACCTGCACTGGCTTGGAGCCCTGCCCTGGGACCACTGGCCACCCTCTGGGAGAACTCTCATGGACTCTGCCCCTTTCATAGAGCAGGTGGCTTGAGGCTGGGCCAAATTTTAGGTGTTGGGAGCCAAGAATATGGCTGAGTAGGACCCAGAGGGTCCCCAGCCCGCTCCCCGAGGCCTCAGTTTTACCAGGGATGGATGGGACTGGCGCCGCCAAGGTAATTGGTAGGTAGCCCAGCCCCAGGGCTGTCCCCTCCTGGCCTCTGTTGGGTCCCTCGCTGGCCCCATTTCCCAGGAAGGGTGAACTGAGCCAGCCAAGAGGCCAGCGGTTTGGCCAAGGAGACGTAGACAGAGGCAGGGTGGGGAATCTGCTGACTTTCTGGATTCTACATGGGGGGGGGGGGTGAGGGTGGAAAGAGGAAGAGGGGAAGGGGGGGAACGAGGGAGGAGGGGACGCGCCAGCTATAAACCGGACTCCCAGGTCACTTCCTGAGCTCTGGTGGGGGCAGTGACAACATGGGGGACAAACCTGGCCCTGGAGCTGTGGTGGCACTTTACACAAGCAACTCCTTTCGTGTGGGCCTCGATTTCCCCCATGTGTGAAATGGGGTAAGGGGGCCGTGACTGCCTGGGTTTGAGGGAGACCCTGGGAGGATGGTCCCTGCATGAGCCACCTCTCCAGCCACTCCCCAGGCCTGGTGCAGCCTCAGGGCCTTTGCCCGAGACCAGCAGGACAGGTTCACACAGGCGCCAACTTTAAAACATAACAAGTTGACTTGCTGGGCCGGGGCCCAGGAAGTGCCCGCTTGGGCCTGGCCGCTGGGAGGGGCCCAGAGGGGGGAGGGACTGGGCTGGGGACAATGCCAGGGGGACGCGGTACCTATGGAAACCAGGGACAAAGAGATGGGGTGGGCCATACCTGGAGGTGCTCCTCTGGCCAGGGCTGTGGAGAGGCCGGAGCCCCTGGTGGTGGATGACGGCTGCACCCCCAAGCAGGCGGGGGGGGGGGGACTCCATGGCTTGTTGTGGCCTTGAGTAGCCCTGAGCCTCAGGGACATTGAATATGGGGAGGGGGGGTGGCTTTGTCTGGGAAATGGATCCACAAGATCCCAGCGAGGGGGGGGAGGGAGGCGGATCACACCTCCAGATGTTGTCATGGAAACGGCACTACCCGGAGATGGAGCCCAGGTGGAGTCCTGGGTGCTGATAGGCCAGGGAGAAGGCAGAGCCCCCCCCTCCCTCCGACCTCAGTTTCCCTTGCTGAGGTCCCCTAAGGAAGGGCTGGGAAAGAACCTGGTTGGGGGCTTCTGTGTGTCTCTAACCTTGAAGAGTTTGTGGTTGGGGGGCCTTGGTCCCAAAAAGGGCTCCTCAGGCATCTTCCCTGCAGGGTAGCCTGTGGGGAAGGGGAGATTTGAACTCCAAACTTGCAAAGAGGGGAAGAGAACTCTGGAATAAGGGCTGGTTCCAAATCTCTAGGCTTGGGGCTGGGAAGATGGCTTAGTGGTAGAGTGCTTGCCTAGCATGCATGAAGCCCTGGGTTCAGTTCTTCAGCACCACACACATAGGAAAAGCCAGCCGGGTGCTGGTAGCTCACACCTGTCATCCTAGTTACTCAGGAGGCTGAGATCTGAGGATCACCATTCAAAGCCAGCCCGGGCAGGAAAGGCCATGAGATTCTTTTTTTTTTTTTTTTTTTTTTGTCAGTCGTGGGGCTTGAACTCTGGGCCTGGGCGCTGTCCCTCAGCTCTTCAGCTCAAGGCGAGCGCTCTACCACTTGAGCTACAGCGCCATTTCCGGTTTTCTGGTGGTTTATTGGAGATAGGAGTCTCACGGTCTCTCCTGCCCGGGCTGGCTTTGAACCGCGATCCTCAGATCTCAGCCTTCTGAGTAGCTAGGATTACAGGCGTGAGCCACCAGCGCCCGGCGGCCATGAGATTCTTATCTCCAATAGACCACTAGAAAACTGGAAGTGGTGCTGTGGCTCAAGTGGTAGAGCACCAGCCTTGAGCAAAAGAAGCTCAGGGACAGTACCCAGGCCCTGAGTTCAAGCTTCAGGACTGGCAAAACCAAAACCAAAACCAAAACTCAAGGCTGTGTATGGACCCTGACTCAGTTTCCCCCTCAGTAACAACAGCCCGTTTTGCTTGTCTGTGAAGAGAATCAGGCCCTGAGGCTGTGGAGGTGAAGCTGCTGAACCTGGCCGTCCGCTTCCCTTGTGTGTCTGTGTTCTGGGAAGGGCCAGAGCTGGGAGCTGCTGAGCGCAAGCCCCTCCACGCAGGGTGGGGGCTGGCGTGGGCCTTGGCACATCTGTGTGTGGGACTCAGCCTCCACGGCGGGACCTTGGACCTTGGCTGAGGTCTCTGACATCCTGTCCTGGCGCTGGCTGCTGGTTTATTCATTCAGTAATCAGCACCTGCAGGAAGTCAAGCTGGTGCAAGGGCACTGGGGTCTGTGGCCCGCAGGGCCTGGGGCTCCCACACACCTTCCATTTTCTTCCAAGGCTGGGGCTTGAACTCAGGGCCTGAGTACTGCCCTTGAGCTTTTATTATTATTATTATTATTTTTGGGGGGTCCAGTCGTGGGGCCTGAACTCTGGGCCTGGGCACTGTCTCTCAGCTCTTCAGCTCAAGGCTAGCACTCTACCTCTTGAACCACAGCGCCACTTCCAGCTTTTTTTTTTTTTTTTGCTTATGTGGTGCTGAGGAATCGAACCCAGGGCCTCGAGCATGCAAGGCAAGCGCTCTACCACTGAGCCACCTTCCCAGCCCCATTATTATTATTTTTAATGCAAGGCTGGCTCTCTACCACTTGGGCCACAACTCCACTTCTGGCTTTTTTTTGCTGGGTTCCTTGGAGATAAGAGTCTTAGGCACTTTTCCTTCTCTGGCTGGCTTTGAACTGGGATCCTCAGATCTCAGCTTCCTGAGTTGCTGGGATAACAGACGTGAGCCAATGGAGTGGCTCCATGTGCACCCCTCCAGGTGGCTAGGCCCCCCCCCGCCATTTTGGGGTGAGGGCTCTGGTGAACCCTGTTGGAGAACCCTCGGTGCACCCCCCCTTTGTCCGGGAGCCAGCAGCACCAGCTGGCCGGGCCTGCGCAGTGGGGGGAGAGAGTGGGTGCAGCAGGAGCCTGTGGTGGGGGGCGGTACTGTGGTGGCATTGTGTGTGTCCCCCCCCCCAGGGCTCCGCAAGGCTGTGGGGCAGAGGCGGAGGCCGCGTTGGGACACCACGGGGCCGGGCTGTGTGCCCAGCCAGGGAGCCCCCGGCTCTGGCCATCAATTATTGATGCTCTTCGTGTGGGACATGAAGAATTCATGGGCCGGAGCCAGCTCACGAGAGACCCGGCTGTGTTTTTGGGAATTTTGCCATCGGGTCCCTCCCACAAAGCCCTAGGAGAAGTGACCGCGCATGCACCTCAGGGGTGCACCCGTGAGGGGGCTTATGTGTAAATAAAAGAGGGGAGCCCAGGCTGGGAAGGTGGCTCAATGGTAGAGCGCTTGCCTTGCATGCCTGAGGCCCTGGGTTCGATTCCTCAGCACCACATAAGCAAAAAGAAAAAAGCCGGAAGTGGCGCTGTGGCTCAAGTGGTAGAGTGCTAGCCTTGAGCTGAAGAGCTGAGGGACAGCGCCCAGGCCCAGAGTTCAGGCCCCACGACCAGACCAAAAATAAATACCTCAGTGCTTGTGCAGCGAGGATGATGACATCCTGGGCTGCATCCATCCCCAGTCCTGCAACACAAATAAATAAATAAGACAAAATGAAGCTACAGAACTGGGAGGTGGATCACTCCTGCCTGTCATCCTAGCTGCTCAGCGGAGGCTGAGATTCAGAGGATCCAGGTTTGAGGCCAGCCCGGGCAGGAAAGTCTGCAAGACTATCACCTCCAGATAACTCACAAATAAAAAGCTGTACTACAGGCGTGGCTCAAGTATTAGAGCACCAGACTCTATTTCCAACCTTCCCTCCCCCCCCCCCCTTCCCCACTGCCCACAAGCTGAGATTACACCTGGCCAGACTTTGTGCATCCATGACAGTCCTGGGGCTTGAACTCAGGGCACCTGGGCACTGTCCCTGAGCTTCTTTTGCTCAAGGCTGGTGCTCTACCACTTGGGCCACAGCACCACTTCCGGCTTTTTGTGGTTCATTGGAGAGGAAGGAGTCTCAGGGTCTTTCCTGTATGGGCTGACTTCAAACTGAGATCCCCAGATCTCAGCCTCCTGAGTAGTGAGGATGACAGGTGTGAGCCACTGGTGCTGGGCCAGAATCCCGCCCCCCACCCCAGGTAGCATTCAGCCATGCGGTACTTACTGAGCGCCAGCTGTGGGCCTGGCCTGGCCTGGTGTCCCACAGCCCCCGGCAGGATGATGGTCTCGTTTCCTCATGTTTGTCTAACAAATGGTTTGGTGGAGAGGCTGGGGCCACCACCAAACAGGACAAAGGTCCAGAGCGCCCGGGCAGGCACACAGGCTCAGACATTCAAAGGCCCTGAGGCCGACTGTATTACAAAATCAGCCAGGAGGCTCCTGGAGCTGGACAGGAAGGCAGGGGAAGGGAGGCTCGGGTGACTCAGGGACAGGTGGGCCTGGGAGGTATTTTAGAGAAGCAGGTGCAAGCAGGGCTCCCTCACAGGGCACCCCCCCACCCCCCCACCCCCCCGCGCTCCCTGACTCAGGGGAGGCCCAGAGAGACAGCCCGGCCTCGGACCTTGGCCTTGTGCGAGTCAGGATCCGTTCGTTCATGGCCGGTTTTGTTGAGAGTATCCAACAGGGGGGGTAGGGGCAGAGTTCAGAGTGCAAATGATGAAGTGGGGTTTGGCAGAGGGCAGCCCCATGGCTCAGACCTAAGGTAGAATGTGGGGGTGGGGGCAGGGCTAGGGGTGGGCAGAGCCCCGTTGGCGCTGGCTGCATGTCGATTTTAGAGATGGAAAAGCTGTGCCCTGGGGCTTGGGGCGGCTCTGGGGTCAGGGTGGGGAGATCTCGGGCCGGTGGATGGAAGGGGCTACAGTCTCCTACATACCTGACGTGTCCCTGCCTCAGGACCTTTGCACAGGCCGGCCTCCCTCTCCCCTGCAACTCATAACCCCAGTTTACTCTGCAGAGAGGCCTTTCTGACCTCCCCTGCCTTGGCTTTGACCTTCCCCGCGGCTAGATGACAGGCGGGAGCCCCCGGCGCCCAGCCCAAATCCTGATACTTTTAATTCCTCAGATTTCCTTCCCATCCTTTCAGTGAGTTATGAAATATAGAGGAAGAGAGGCCTAGGTTGGGAATGCTCAGCTCAGAGGGACAATTCACAGACTATGAAATTCACTATTACAGCTGGGTGCTGGTGATGTACGCCTGTAACCCCAACTCCTCAGGGAGCTGAGATCTGAGGATGGAGGTTCGAAGCCAGCCTGGGCAGAGCTGTCTGTGAAACTCCTCTAATTAATCACACACACACACACACACACACACACACACACACACACACACACACACACAGCTGTAAGTGGAGCGGTGGCTCAAGTGGTAGAGCGCCACCCTTGAGCAAAAGCCGCTCAGAGACGGCGCCCCCAGGCCCTGAGGTTCAAACCAGCCCCCCCCAAATGAAAATTTAAACATTCACTGTTTTACGGTGCACAATGGTATGATTCACACATTGTGTTGTACTTCCAGAACTTTCCAGCCACCTTAGCAGTCCCCGTAAGCAGCCTCCCGCCCCTGCCAGCGCCTGACCAGCCCACTTCCTGTCTCTGGCTCCATCTGTTCCGGGTGGTTCCTAGCAGCTGCTGCCTGAGCGCCTTGCCCCCCCCCGCCCCCCCCCAGCCCCCCCCCCCCCGGGGCTGTCGAGTGTGTCACTGCCGTGTCCTGGCTGTGTGGTGATCAGGCCTGGCCGTCCCTTCATCTGGTTGTGTTTTTGTGTTGTTTTTTTTCCCCCTGGGTTGGTGGTGGGGCTTGAACTCAGGGCCTGGGCGCTGTCCTGAGCTTTTTCCCTCAAGGCGAGCGCTCTACCACTTGAGCCACAGCGCCACTTCTGGTTTTCTGGTGGTTCATTGGAGATAAGAGTCTCACGGACCTTCCTGCCCGGGCTGGCTTTGAACCGCGATCCTCCTATCTCAGCCTCCTGCGTAGCTGGGATGACAGGCGTGAGCTTGTTTGGTTTTGGTTTTGGGGCGGGGATGATGCAGACCAGCGCGCGGCTGCCCCAGGCCAGCGTGGCGCTCGGGCCGGCGGCTCTGAGGTCAGGGGCCTGTCTCTGTGGTCATCGCGGTGACCCCGGGCGCCTGGTGTACAGCTGGTGCTCTAGAACTGCGTGTTGACTGACTCGTTTGGGTCGGTGTGGGCCTGGGTCCCCCCGGGCCGGAGCAGGGACCCGGGTGTCTGTAGTGCCTCCCGGCAGGAAGGAAGGCCGGGGTTTATTTTGGTCCAGGCCTGGTCCCTGGGGGAGTTTCTGGCAGAACAATGGGCTCCGGGATAGGAAGGGAAGGGGAGCGGGGCGGCTGGCCGCCCCAGGTGTGGCCAGGCCTCTGGGCTGGGAGCGAGGAGGCCGCGCTGCCCGCCCCCCTCCCCTTTCCTGCGGCATCTCCAAAGTCTGTCAACAGGCCCACTCTTTTCTGAGCCAACGTGTGCAGTGTCCCAGCCCAGAGAGGCACGGAGCTCTGCCCAAGGACGCACAGCCTCTGAGATGCACAGCTATCTTCCCCTCCTGGCTCATCTGTAATCCAGGAGGCTGGGTCCAAGGCCTGTGGGGGTGGGGTGGGGATCTCTCTGGGTTCCTCTGGCTGCACATGGGCTCTCAGGCATTCAACAACTGGGCTGAAGAGATGGGGTAGAATGTTCTAGAAACGGGCAGGATGGCATCGAAAGGGGAATACCAGGGGACCATCCTGAAGTTGTCATGTGGAGGATACTGAAGTTGTCATGGCCTTCTGCCCCAGAACTGAGTTGTCTATTCCTATTTCACAGCTGGGGAAACTGAGGCAGGGCTGGTAGTGGGCCCTCAAGAGTGAGCTTGGTTTTCTTGTCACAGGGAAGAGTGTGCGGCTCCCCCATCTCCCCACCCAGAGGCTCAAGGCCCCTCAGAAGCACCAAGGAGACCAGCAGTGTATTGCTGTGTGGCCTTGGGGAAGTGGCTGGGCCTCTCTGAGCTTTTGGGTTGTGGAGGAACTGGCGTGTCTCTGGCCTGTGGACAGCAGGGTCCAGTAGCTGGGTGGTGGCACGGAAGCCCATCCACTTCATCCTGATTTTTGAGGGAAGGGGGGGGCTGGGGCTCCTCCCTAGGTCTCAGCTTGCACACAGATGGGCTTTTTGTGGGGCTCCTGGGGTGAGGGTCCCACAGGGCCCTACTGTTCTGGCTGCCTGGGCTGGGGTCTGAGTGGGCTGTGATGTCTCCCGACCCCTGCCCTACTGGGCCTGGGCCTCCTTATTATTTTGTGCTGGTCCTGTCTCAAACTCAGGGCCTAGGTGCTGTCTCTGAGTTTTCGTTGCTCAAGGTGGGTGTTCTACCACTTGAACCACAGCTCCACTTCCAGCTTTTTTTGGGTCTGTCATGGGGCTTGAACTCTGGGCCTGGGCACTGTCCCTCAGCTCTTCAGCTCAAGGCCAGCGCTCTACCACTTGAGCCACAGCGCCACTTCCGGTTTTCTGGTGGTTCATGGGAGATAGGAGTCTCATGGACTTTCTTGCCCAGGCTGGCCTCGACTGGAGATCCTCAGATCTCAGCCTCCTGAGCAGCTGGGATGACAGGCGTGAGCCACCAGCGCTCGGCTCTCAGGAGAGTCTTGTGGATCCCTTTAGGGGCCGGGAGGCTGGGGACACAAGTCACCATAATTACCTCCTCCCCATCCCAGCCACCGTCCAGGGCCTAGAACTCAGGAGCTGTGGGATCGGACGGGGGGGGGGGGGCAGGAACAGCAGGCTAGACTCACAGAGGGACAGGAACCCGGTCCACTCAGCCAGGATTCCGTGGGTGTGGGGTGGGCAGCAGACGCCCTACACACTTCCCCATTCATTCCTCAGACATCAGCCCCGTCTGTCCGTCCATCCGTCTGTCCGCAGGCCGCCATGGACACGTTCAGCACGCAGAGCCTGGCCCTGAAGGCGCAGAAGAAGGTCCTGAGCAAGATGTCCTCCAAGGCCATGGTGGCCGTGTTTGCGGACGACACCAGCACGCAGGTGCTGGACGAGCTGTACCGGGCCACCAAGGAGTTCACGCGCAGCCGCAAGGAGGCGCAGCGGGTGCTGAAG
Source organism: Dipodomys merriami (assembly GCF_024711535.1). Lineage (NCBI taxonomy): Eukaryota > Metazoa > Chordata > Mammalia > Rodentia > Heteromyidae > Dipodomys > Dipodomys merriami. The sequence continues at coordinate 2,806,613 of NW_027206291.1, forward strand.
GACCTGGTGAAGGTGGCGGTGAAGGTGGCGGTGGTGCTGCGGGCCGGCCAGCTGGGCGCGGAGCAGTTGGCCCAGCTCGGCCACTTCCGGCGGCGCGCGCGCAGCCTGGCCATGACGGCCGTCAGCTTCCAGCAGGTGGCCTTCACCTTCGACCGCCGCGTGCTGGCCGCCGGGCTGCTGGAGTGCCGAGACCTCTTGCACCAGGCCACCGGGCCCCACCTCACCGCCAAGTCCCACGGCCGCATCAACCACGTGTTCGGCCACTTTGCCAACGGGGACTTCCTGGCGGCGCTGTACGGGCCGGCCGAGCCCTACTGCTCCCACCTGCAGCGCATCTGCGACGGGCTGGGCCGCATGCTGGACACCGACAGCATCTGAACTCCGCCCCCCCCCGGGCCCCCTGTCCTCCCGGCCTGCGACTCAGCACCCAGCACCTCGACTCAGCACCCAGCACCTCGACTCAGCACCCAGCACCTCGACTCAGCACCCAGCACCTCGACTCAGCACCCAGCACCTCGACTCAGCACCCAGCACCTCGACTCAGCACCCAGCACCTCCCCTCCAACCCTCCCTGACCCATCTTTGAGCCAGAGATACATGCTAGGGAGCCCAGGCTGGCCCCAGATGGAGGTCACTATCCCCCCTGTCCCCCATTAAGCAAGGGCTGGGGTGACAGGCCTGGCCACCCTACCCGCTGTTGGGCCCCCCTACCCCGATCCAGCCTTGACCTGAGTCTTTACGCCGGGGGAATGTTGGACGCACACATGCGCACTGAGAGACTGGCCTCCACGAGTAGAGACTGAGGAAGACCCGGCCTCCACCTCCAGCCTCGGCCTCAGCCTCAGCCTCCAGCACGGAGCTAGAGTCAGCCTGATGTTCTGAGGTCTTCACTTTGTGGGGGCTCTGTCCCCGCCCACCTCAGGGAATGGATGAATGAGCCCCCTGCGGGACACTGGGAGAGGGGGTGCGGCCCCTTGGCAAGGGTTCCCCGACTTGCCTGGAAATGGGAAGTTGGGACTCGGGGGGTGGTGGGCTCCGCCACGGTCACCCACAGTGCCAGTGACAGGAGACGCCACAGCCCCCTGAGGTGTGTGCGTCCCTGGAATTATAACTGCACCTTTGGGGGGAAAAAGTCCTTCTTGGCCGTGTTGGGTTTGGGTTTGTTAAGCAGACGCTCTGTGGTCTGAGTGGCGCACCCCAGCCCCTCTAGTTTTATTTCACAGTTTCTGCCCAGGGCTGGACCTTGATCTTCCTCCCTAGAACCCCCACATAGTGAGATGTCAGGCCCGCGCTGCCATGCCCAGCGTGCTGGCTGAAATGAGGCTCACTAGCTTTTTAGCGAGGTTGGGCTAGGATTACGATCCTGCCAGTGTCTCCCTCCTGGGTAGCTGGAATTGCAGGTTTGAGCCACGGCACCTGGCTCACCCATGCTGTTTTAATGCCAGATGGGCCGGGTGTGGGGGCCCGAGGGGGAGCAGCTGCCTAACAAGTGGGAGGTGCAGGCTCTGCACAAGGAAAGAAAACCCACCACAAACCCACAATGATTGCTTTGGGAGGGGCTGGGAAGGCGGCTCAGCGGTAGAGCGCTTGCCTCGCATGCATGAAGCCCTGGGTTCGACTCCTCTGCACCACATAAGCAGAAAAAGCCGGAAGGGGTGCTGTGGCTCAAGTGGTAGAACGCCGGCCTTGAGCTGAAGAGCTGAGGGGCAGCGCCCAGGCCCAGAGTTCAAGCCCCATGACCAGCCAAAAAAAAAAAGACACCCCAAGCCAGGCATTTGGTGGCTCACGCCTGTCATCCTAGCTACCCAGGAGGCTGAGATCTGAGGACCAGGGTTCAAAGCCAGCCCTTGCAGGAAAGCCCATGAGACTCTTACCCCCAATAAATCTCCTCCCCCCCCGAAAAAAAGCTGGAAATAGAGCTGTGGCTCAAGTGGTAGAGCACTAGCCTTGAGCAAAAAGAGCATGGGTAAAAAACCCAGAAAGACACCCAAGATTCTCCCCCCCCTTCAGGACCAAAGGCAAGGGTGCCCTTGGGGCATGCCGCTCAGCCACGCTGCAGGTCAGGAGGGTTATTTGGGGTGCAGTCTACTTAGGGCAAAGGCCACTAACGGGAGGCCGACTAAGTGGATTTGGCCGTCTTCTTGCAAGTTTGAGGAACTGCCAACACTAAGCCTGTGGCAATGGCACTGAGCGGGCTGGGGCTGCCCGGCCTGCGCTGCCCCCTGGTGGGCCTCGCAGGAGCTGCTGGCAGGCTCCTGCCTCTACTGTCCTTCCAACTCAAGCTCTGCAGGAAAAGTGTCCCCCAGGGTCCCGATGTCCCACTCCCCCCATCCCAAGCCATGGCTGAGCTGGGCTAGAACTCTCTGATCCCTAGTCAATCATAACTTTTCCTTTCTTAATAAATCTGAAAGCCAGGGGCTGGTGTAATCTTAGCTGCTCAGGAGGCTGAGATCTGAGGATCATGGTTCAAAGCCAGCCCAGGCAGGAAAGTCCTTAAGATTCTATTTCCAATTAATCAGAGAAAAAGTCAGAAGTGGCGCTGTGGTTCAAGTGGTAGAACGCTAGCCTTGAGCAAAAGGAGCCCAGGGACAGTGCCCAGGCCCTGAGTTCAAGCCCAAAGTCTAGCAAAAGACTAAAATAAAACTAAATAAGCTGGGCACTGGTGGCTCACGCCTGTAATCCTAGCTACTCAGGAGGCTGAGATCTGAGGACTGCAGTTCAACGCCAACCCGGGCAGGAAACTCCATGAGACTCTTTTTTTTTGGGGGGGGGGAGGGAGGGATCCAGTCGTGGGGCCTGAACTCTGGGCCTGGGCGCTATCCCTCAGCTCTTCAGCTCAAGGCTAGCGCTCTACCACTTGAGCCACAGCGCCACTTCCAGCTTTTTTCTTTTGGCTTATGTGGTGTTGAGGAATCGAACCCAGGGCCTCAGGCATGCAAGGCAAGCGCTCTACCACTGAGCCACCTGCCCAGCCCCCCACTTCCATTTTCTGAGCATTTTTTTGGGGGGGGTCTGGTCGTGGGGCCTGAACTCTGGGCCTGGGCGCTGTCCCTCAGCTCTTCAGCTCAAGGCTAGCGCTCTACCACTTGAGCCACAGCGCCACTTCCAGCTTTTTTCTTTTTGCTTATGTGGTGCTGAGGAATTGAACCCAGGGCTTCATGCATGCAAGGCAAGTGTTCTACCACTGAGTCACCTTCCCAGCCCATCTATGAGACTCTTATCTCCAATAAAACACCAGAAAACAGAAGTGGCGCTGTGGCTCAAGTGGTAGAGTACCGGCCTTGAGCTGAAGAGCTGAAGAACAGTGTCCAGACCCAGAGTTCAAGCCACAACCACCACCACCAAAGAACCTAAATAAATAAACCTGACATTCAGTTAGAACAAAAGGAGCTCTGCAAGGCATTCTGGGACCATTCTGCGTCCCCTGCACTGAGAAATCGCAGGGCCTACAGCTGACGCCCTCACCCTCCAGAGCACTTGCATTGCATTAAGTAGTTTAGTGCCAGTCCTGGGGCTTGAACTCAGGGCCCGGACACTTACCCTGAGCTTTTGCACTCAAGGCTAGTGCTCTACCATTGGCACCACAGCTCCACTTCTGGCTTTTTGGTGGTTCGTTAAGAGTCTCACAGACTTTCCTGTCTAGGCTGACTTTGAACCTTGATTCTCAGATCTCGGCCTCTTGATTGGCTAGGATCAGAGGCAACAGGGTCTCACCGTGTGGCACGGGCTGGCCTGGGATTCTGTGTCCTTACCTCAGCCTCCTGAGTGTGAACCGTGGCACCTGACTGTGCCTTTACGTGAAGACCGTGCTTGAGTCACCGTGTGGCTGGGTGACCAGCTGTTTCTGCTGGGCGACGACTTGGTAGAATGACAGAGTGGCAGAGACTGTGCTGGCTCAGTTTACCTGAAAGTTGCTTGGGTATGTCTCTGGTGAGCACCCCCCTGGGGCCCTAGGCCTGTCCCCAAGCTCATGTCTGGGACCCCGTGGAGCCTCAGGGACCAGCACTGGGGTGGACCTAGACACCAGAGGCTGTGGTGCTGGGACTCCAAAGCTGGCCGGTCTAGGCGGGGTGTGGAACAACTGGTTTGGGCCCTGAGCGCCTGCAGGACCAGTGTCCCCTCTAGTCCCTGGTGGGAAAACTTCTGGGCCCCCAGGACCCACTGAGGATGGTCTGGAAAGCGAGCCGGTGGCTGCCTGTGGAGGGGCCGAGGGGCGGCGGGCAGGACGGCCCGGGGATGCTGTGGTCCCCAGGCTGTGGGCTGCAGGTCAGGCTGGATCAAGCTCTGCACCGACTCAACAGCCATCGTCCTTACAGCTCACACTTCCCAACCTAACAACCAACCAACCACGGTAGGGACAGCAGGCTGGCTGGCCCGCCCCCAGCCCAGGGGAGGGGCTGTCATCCTCAGCCCTCCCCCACCCCCAAACACCCTAGGAGCGCAGGGTGGTGCTCTGGTTTTCCATTTATTTATTTATATTTGTTGGTCATGGGTCTTGAACTCTGGGCCTGGGCGCTGTCCCTCAGCTCTTCAGCTCAAGGCTAGCGCTCTACCACTTGAGCCACAGCACCACTTCCAGTTTTCTGATGGTTTACTAGAGAGAAGAGTCTCCTGGACTTTTGTGCCCGGGCTGGCTTTGAACCCCAATCCTCAGATCTCAGCCTCCTGAGTAGCTAGGATGACAGGCGCGAGCCCCCTGGCAGCCGGCTTTCCATTTATTTAAATATCAAAACATTCTGTCTTCGAGGCTGGTCTGAAAGGAGGTCCCAGGCCCTCCACTGAGGGTTCAAGGGTGCTGTCCAGGGCCAGCTGACCGTGCATGCGAGGAAACGCTCCACGCTCCGCCGGGAGGTGTCTGGGTCACCGGAGCCAGGCGGGCTGCGGTCCTGTGGAGTTGAGCCAGGCCAGGAGGGCGGGGCTCCGTGCAAACACCGATCTGTGCCTTGTGCATGGCCCCAGACAGCAGTGGGTCGCCAGCACCCTGTGGGCCGGGGCTCTTCGGTGGGGAGGGGGCAAGGCCGCCCCGTGGGTGCCAGTCACAGCTCGCTGTGGGTGGCCTTGGCGACGATCACCAGCTTGGACAGCTCAGCTTTGAAGGCTCCAGGCCTGTGAGCCACTGGAGAGGGGGGACAGCACAAGGTCAGGCCGGGTCTGGGAGCCACCGGGGTTGGGGGCTGGGATGGGGGGGGGGGAAGCAAATGGGGAATGGGAGACCAAGAGGCAGGGGGGCCGCGCGGGAGCCACGCAGGGTCAGGGTGAGCCAGTGGCCCTTTTTTTTTCCTCCTTTGGGTTGGGACCTGGGGCTTGGTGTGTGGGAAGCAGATGCTCTACCACTTGGACCACGCCGCCAGCCTCTTCTCTGCTTTAGTCATCGTTTTGGATAGAGTTACATTCAGGAGCAGGGAAGTCCCTGAGACGCTTATCGCCAAAAAAAAAAAAAAGCCGGAAATGGGAGTTGTGGCTCAAGCAGTAGAGCGCTAGCCTTGGGCAAAAACGAGCTCAGGGAGTGTCCGGGCCCTGAGTTCAAGCCCCAGGACTGGCATCAAAAGAGAGAGAGAAGGAGGGAGAGAGCGAGCGCACCCAGCGAGGCCTAGGGGCCCAGCTCTGCCCCCCACCTCGACCCGATCGTCACCCACCTGCCGTCCTGGTCACCTGGAACTCCTCACTTTTCAGGGGGACGTCGTTCTCCCGCTCAAATGCTGCTTTCGACTGCAAGAATGGGAGCCGTCACTGGAGGACACATGCGGCTCTGCGCCCGCTCCCGGGGCTCAGTGGGGGGAACGCAGGGTCCCCGCCTCCCCCTCCCCCCGTCCCCGGCACTCACGTAGGCCATGGCGTACTCGATCTCTGCGCCGCGCACCTCGGCCTGGAACTGGGTGAAGTACAGGTAGGACTTGCCCTGCGGCCTGCGGGAGGGAAGGCGGGGTCAGCAGGCCCCGCCCCGTCATGACCACGCCCCATCGGCCCGCCCCGGGCCACACCCCCGGCGCCTGCACTGGGCCCCACGCCAGGGCCACCGAGGACATCAGGGCCGGCGGGCGGTGCCAGTGACGAAGGGCGACTGCCCATGAGGATGGGCCTGCTTCTGAGGCGGAGGCATGTTCTGGAACAATCTTTTTGTGTAGTTCTCTCTCTGGGGACGGTGGCCAGGGCCTGGTGTGTGCCCTGAGCTCCACTCCCGGAGGGGCGGCCCCCGGGCTGGAACCCAGGGCCTCAGACTCGATGGGCAGGGGCTCCACCACCTCCAGCCCTCTCTGCACTGGCCGTTCGCGGTTAGGCTGTTCTGGGCCGGCGGGAAGGCAGTCACGCTATTTGTGCTTCCTGTGATGGCTGGGATGACAGGCAGGGAGGAGCCACGCGGCCCAGCTTTTCTGTCCAGCCTAGGCTGGTCTGGAACCTCGATCCTCTGGATCACAAGCTCCATGCAGCTGGTATGAGGGGTGCCCAGCTAGCTATTGGTTGAGAAGGGGGTCTGACTTTTCTTCCTGGGGCTGGTCTTGAACTAGGATCCTACCAATCTCTGTCTCCCAAATAGCCAGGATGACAGGAGTCCACCTCCAATTACCTATTTGTTTTAGAAGGCTGAATTTCACATTTTTGAAAAGTTCAAATACTTGCCACAGAAGCCCTCTGGTGTCCTGGAGACCCCGGGGGGAAGATGGCGCTCCCCTTACCGCACATCTCCTTCCCTAGTCGCGGTGCCCAGGCTCTTCTCCCCAGCTTCACCGCGGTGGGCCTCAGGCCCTCCTCCCGCCCCGGGCCTGCGCTCCAGGAGCTGGGTCCCGTCCGCTCCTTCCTGCCTGCGGGCAGCGCTGGCCGCACAGTGGGCAACGCCTGCAGCGGCAGCGGCGGGCGTGGGTGCCAGGGCGGCTCACCTCCAGATGGTGCAGGTGACGTGCTGGTGGTCCTCGCTGGTGCCCAGGCTCATCTGCCACTGCTGCGGGGGGAGGACGGGCGCAGTCAGCCAGGCTCTACCCGCACCTCCCAGTCCACAGAGCGCGTGACCAGGGGCCGGCCAGCGTCTGCTTACGCCTGGCCCGCCACGCGCTCACCCTCCCGTGTCCTCTTGGTGGCTGTGGTGGGTTGGGGGGGGGGATCACCCACTGCCCACCCTTCTCACGACACGTGCCACTTCTCCCTGGAGCTGGCCCCGTCCAGCTGTGAGATGGGAAAAGGTGGCCAGGCAGGCTCAGAGGGACGAACACCGCTGCTCCCCGCGCTGGAGGCGGGCTGGAGGCGGGCGGAGTGCGCGTCACACACAGCCACAGCCAGCGCCCCGCCCCGCGCGCCAGCGCCACACCCAGCGCGCCAGCGCTCAGCACTTACCATGGCCTCAGCGGCTCTGCGTGGGGCACCAGGCAGGTCCCCAGGAACCCCTCCCCACCCCCCTAGCTCCAGCTCCCAGGCCTCTCAGCAACAAAACAGATTTCAGTCCCTCCCCCTCCCCCCCAGCCCACCTCCTGTTTAATATGGCAGGATGGTTTCTTTAGGGGTTCTCCAAGATGAATCAAATAAGTAACCTAGGGTGATGGCCTGGAACTCCGCCTCCTCCTGCCTCAGCCCCCCTTGTGCTGGAATTTCAGGCATCCTCAATGTTGTCCAAGAGACCCTGTCTCCTCATGAGCAGTCACCTGTTCCCTCCCCAGCCTCAGTCTCCTTCCTGGGCCTGGATCCTCCTGTTCTGGAAGTTTCCTATCAATGGAGGCACACATTTGTGGGGCCTTTGGTGTCTGCTTCTCTCATTCAACAAGGTGATCCCAGGGTCTTTCTATGTGGTGGCATGGGTCACAGCCTTGTCCTGTTCCTGGCTGAGTAATATTCTATTGTACAAATATCGGCCATGTCATTGATTCCTTCATGGAGGAGAGAACAGCCCAGAGGAAAACATGACCTCAGCCCTCCTAATGAAAAGGCCTGAATCCTATCAACAGCAAGAACAAGTGTTCACGCTTCCCAGAGTGTCAGAGTGGCCAGGGAACTGGGACTTTAGCTACTGGGGACTCTGGGCCTGGGCACTGTCCCTAAGCTCTTCAGCTCAAGACGAGTGCTCTATCACTTAAGCCACAGCGCCACTTCCGGTTTTCTGGTGGTTCATTGGAGATAAGAGTCTCACAGACTTTCTTGCCTGGGCTGGCTTTGAACTGCGATCTTCAGATCTCAGCTTCCTGAGTAGCTAGGATGACAAGCGTGAGCCGCCAGTGCCAGGCAGAACCCTGAGATTATAATGGGTATTTTGTGTGTGTGTGTGTGTATGTGTAGTATCAGGGCTTGAACTGAGGGCCTCACACTCACACTCCACTTTCTTGCTCACAGTTGGTGTGCTACCATTGTAGTCACGCCTCCAGTTTGGCTTTTTGCTGGTTAATTGACTAGGCAGACTTTGAAGTTTAATCCTCCAGATCTCACCCTCCTGAGCAGTTAGGATTAGAGGCATGAGCCACCAGCACCCGGCAGCAGGCTCTTTTTATTAGCCAGGCAAGAACAGCTCAAAGTGTGAAAGCTGAGGCCCAACTCCACTGTCCCCTGGACAGTCAAGGTGGGGTTTTGAATGACTTACCTCATTGGTCCCTCCTTGAGAAGCGTAGGTGAATGTGCAGGTGAACTTGTCCTGGAGAAGAGAAGGCAGAAAAGAGTTTGGTAGGAGCTAACTGCTGGTCTCTGGGTGCCCACAATCACGGATGGACAGGAAGTTCCCTCTGGCCTTTGAGGCCTGCTATACCCTGCCAACCTCCTTTCCTCTATAGGAGCCGAACAATCGGAGCGGCCAAGTGGCCAACCTCCTCCACTCCTGCTAGACACAGGCACTGTGAGTGGCAGGGGCGGGATGAGGGGAAACCTTCTGAGCTTCTACTGCCTGATCTGTATGGGTTGCCTAAGCAATGGACATAATTAAGCCCGACAAATTGTATCCTTTTTTTTGGGGGGGGGGGTCTGTCATGAGGCCTGGGCCTGGGCGCTGTCCCTCAGCTCTTCAGCTCAAGGCAAGTGCGTAGCTACCACTTGAGCCACAGCGCCACTTCTGGTTTTCTGAGTGGTTTATCACAGACTTTCCTGCCCGGGCTGGCTTTGAACTGCGATCCTCAGATCTCAGCCTCCAGAGTAGCTAGGATGACAGGCGTGAGACATGGTGCCCGGCCTATGCTCCTTTTTTTGTCTAGTCTTGGGCCTTGAACTCAGGGCCTGGGCGCTGACCCTGAGCTCTTCAGCTCAAGGCTAGCGCTCCACCATTTGAGCCACAGCACCACTTCCGGTTTTCTGGTAGTTAACTGGAGATGAGAGTCTCAAGGACTTTCCTGCCCGGGCTGGCTTTGAACCTCGATCCTCAGATCTCAGCCTCCAGAGTAGCTAGAATTAGAGGCACCGGGGCCTGGTTTGCAAGTTGTGTCTTTTTCTTCTTCTTCTTTTTGTACTCAGGGCCTGGGTGCTGTCCCTGGGGTTTTTCCTCTCAAGGCTGGTGCGCTGCCACTTGACTCCCAGCTGCTCCACTCCCAGCTTTTTGCTGGCTGACTGGAGAGGGGCTGGAGGGATGTAGTCTCCTGGGCTCTTCTGCACGGGGTGGCTGGGCACCCACGATCGGCTCAGATCTCCGCTTGGACATGGCAAGCTGTGCCTGCGGAGCGTGCTCCCACGGCGGCCTGGGCCCGGCTGGTTCCCGGGCCCCCCACCCCGGGCCCGCCACCCCGGGCCCGCCACGCCGGGCCCCCCACCCCGGGCCCGCCACCCCGGGCCCGCCACCCCGGGGCCCGGCTGGTCCCCAGGCCCCCCACCCCGGGGCCGCCACCCCGGGGCCGCCACCCCGGGCCCCCCACCCCGGGCCCCCCACCCCGGGGCCGCCACCCCGGGCCCTCCACCCCGGGCCCCCCACCCCGGGCCCCCCACCCCGGGCCCGCCACGCCGGGCCCCCCACCCCGGGCCCCCCACCCCGGGCCCCCCACCCCGGGCCCGCCACGCCGGGCCCCCCACCCCGGGCCCCCCACCCCGGGCCCCCCACCCCGGGGCCGCCACCCCGGGCCCTCCACCCCGGGCCCCCCACCCCGGGCCCCCCACCCCGGGCCCGCCACGCCGGGCCCCCCACCCCGGGCCCCCCACCCCGGGCCCGCCACCCCGGGGCCGCCACGCCGGGCCCCCCACCCCGGGGCCGCCACCCCGGGGCCGCCACCCCGGGCCCCCCACCCCGGGCCCGCCACGCCGGGCCCCCCACCCCGGGCCCCCCACCCCGGGCCCGCCACCCCGGGCCCCCCACCCCGGGCCCCCCACCCCGGGCCCCCCACCCCGGGCCCGCCACCCCGGGCCCCCCACGCCGGGCCCCCCACCCCGGGCCCGCCGCGCCGGGTGAGTGACAGCTGGCCGGTGACGGGTGCCTGACGGCGCCCAGGCCCCCCGCCCCGCCCCGCCCCGCAGGCCCGCGCGCCGCGCCGCCCCCTGCGGCCCGTGACCCCCGTCGGGCCCCGCCCCGCCCCGCCGACCTCCGACCGCACCTACCCCGGGACCCACGTTCTGGGAGAACGAGTGCTGGACGCCGCCGGGCCGCACGTCAAACGCCACGGTCGTGGGTTCGGACACGGCCCCCGTCGGTCTCAGAGCCACGGCCGCCAGGAGCAGCGCAGCCCACCAGGCCGCGCCGCCAGCGCCGCGGCTTCCGCTGGGCGCCGCCATCTTGGGAGTGGGGCCTCCCGGGGCCGGCGGGCGGACGGGGCGCGGCGAGGGACACGTGGGGCGTCGGTCGCACGCCACGTCACAGTCTGTCCACCCACGTGACCTATAAGCACCGCCCCTCCCCTAAGCCACGCCCCTCCCGCAGCTTGGTCTTCGTGTTGTGGGCGGGGTTTGTACTGTCACGTGACCGTCACACACCTCTTCTGATTGGTAGTTGGGGAGCGAGGAAAATGACTTTTAATTGCGGCGGCTGGTGTGTGTGTGTGTGGACTCATTGCATGTCAAATTGATCTAGTGGGCTGGGAAGGTGGCTCAGGGGTAGAGCGCTTGCCGTGCATGCGTGAGGCCCTGGGTTCGATTCCTCAGCACCACATAAGGAGAAAAAGCTGGAAGTGGCGCTGTGGCTCAAGTGGTAGAGCGCTCGCCTTGAGCTGAAGAGCTGAGGGACAGCGCCCAGGCCCAGAGTTCACGCCCCACAACCAACAACAACAAAAGAAATGTATTCTTTATCTAATTTATGTAACTGTAACCCCTCTGTACATCACCTTAGAATAAAATTATATGTTTATAATATGTATATAAAGTTTTTCTTCTGATCAATGTAACAAAAACCCAATTTTTCTCATGGTGTGGGCTGGTGTTTGGCTTAGTGTAGAGGATTTGCATAACACGCACAGAAGGCTGTGAGGATGTCTTGATTGTATAATTGTCTAAATGTCTAATTGTGACCTGCAAGGGGGTGTTCCTGCACAAGAGCTGGCAGTCCTCTGGGAAAGTGTCACATGACCCTGCCACCTCCACAGAAGGTGGAGACAGTAGGACTCACCATAGGGTCCTCAGTCAGGTTCTGGGCTACAAAAAGAGATCTGGGAGGGAGTGCTGGCCAAAAACGGTTATGTTATGGAGAGGAGCCCATGAGATTCTTCAGCTGATGACCCTTTTGTTTCCTCCTTGGCCAGGCAAGCTGGGTAGGAAGCTTCCAGCTGTGTCTTTGGCGTACCTGCCCCATCTATGCCAGGGCAGCTCCAGGCCCTGTGGAGACCACCTGTCAGCGACACCTTGTGCTCAGGCCCCCCAGACCCCCTCCCACTCAGAGCATCCCCAGGTCTTAGAAGGACCCCAGGTAAGTGGCCATATTTCCATCTGGAATCGTTTAATGAGTCTACTTCTTACACACATAATTATAAAAGAATAAGAATGACAAAAATATTTTCTTTCCATAATATGTAGAGGGGTTCTGGGTTTTTTTTTTTAAGCTTTCTTTTTTCCTTCTTTATGCCCAAACTCTTGGCAGGGAGGGTCAGGAAGGGGAGGGGGGGATGACCCTGAGGTGGGGGAGGTTCAACCCCCAGACTCCAGGGCAGGCACAGGGCCAGGCAGACACACACACACACACACACACACACACACATATGCACACACGCACGCTTGCAAACACACACACGCATGCACACACGCACGCTTGCACACACACACGGGGCTGGATGGCTGGGTGGGGAGGGGCCGGTGGGGTGAAGCCACACTGTGTACCTGCTGTGATTCCCCTATTTCCCCCCTTCCCCCCCCCCCCACCTGCTTCACTCTCTCTGCATTCTGCTTTGGGCACTGGGGGCTTCCAGGTGCTGGGCTGGAACACCACTGGCCCAGTGGTGGACCCCAAGTCTGGATTTAGGGACACCCTTTGCTTTCTGTCTTTAAATAATTATTTAAAATGCCCCCTAAGACACAACACGACAATGAAGTGGGAGCTGGCGGGGAGGACAGGCACTGCATGCTTCTGTGCTAGGGACGGTGGTTTGGCGGGGCCAGGGGACCGAGAGGCCCTGGAGAGCCACACACGGGGGTGCCCGGGCCTCTGGTGGCTGGCTTCCCAGCCCCAGCTCCTCCAAGGGTCTTTTGGCGAAGGTGCCCGAGCTGCAGCCCTTCCAGCAGGGGTGAGGAGGCGAGGGAACGAGGGAGCCCCACCTCCCCAACAACGGGGGACAAGGAGGGGATGGCACCAGGCAGAGCCTCGGGGAGGCTGGCCACTGTCACTGTGTCCTGGCAATTGAGAAGCAGCCACGAAGCCAGGAGCGCCAGCGAGAGGATGAAAGGCGTCAGGGCGAAGGCGGCGGCCAGCTGCAGGGTGGCCGCAGCTGTCCAGCGGGGTGGTGAGAGGAGGTACCTTGTGGGGACGTGGGGGGCCCCCCCTCCCCGGTTCCTCCTGACATCCGGTTGCACTAGGATGTGAAGGCTGGGGTGGGGGCTCCCAGGCGGGGGCTCAGAGGTGCTCTTGTAGAAAGTACAGCAGTGTGACTTCATAGTGCTCTCCCGACTCGGGGCAGCGAATGCTGTGTCTCTCATTGGGGTAGATCTGTGGGGACAGGGACACGGGGGGGGGGGAGGGGGGAGGGCTGGGTTGACAGGCCACTGCTCCCATCAGCGCCAGCACTACCAGCAGCAGGCTGTCTGCGTGCTGGGCTGTGGCCTGCCTGGCACATAGGAAAGCTCCAGGCCTGCTCAGTGACAAAGCCTGGCTGGACACTGGGGGCCCCTGTCTGCAGCCACACCATTTCCCACAGGGCCTCATGCCCAGCTTCAGGCCCCAGGCTGTTTTCTGGGTCCCCTGACCCTCTGAAGGGGCCAAGAAAGGATAGAGATATATGGCACACACGCCACAGAACCTGGTCCCTGCGATCTGGGCCAGCCGGTGGCCTGGTCCTGGGCTGGATGGAGACGGGGCCTGAACAGCCTTGAGCTGTGAGAGCAGTTTCGGGGGGGGGGGGGAGGGGGTCCCCAGCTCCCCAGGGCTGGAACAGTGTAAAGACAGCCCCACTCTTTCCAGGACTCCTACAAAGCCAGGTGCTTCTACCCCACTCAGTTTCCCAACACCCGGGATTTCAGGCCCGCCGTGGCCACCCAACTGTGACGTGGGGAGCCATCCTGCTTTCTGCTTGCCTCCATTCACCCATCCCTCCTATGTAACGAGACCCCTCCTGACCCCCTCCCTTCCACACCTCACATCTGCTAAGGTTGCTGGCACTGGGGGATGGTCCACCAGCTCTTCCCCATCCTCCTCCCTGCTCAGTGTGGCGGGGCCTGCCAAGGCACAGGCCCCAGTGGTTCCGCCCATCGGGGAGCCCCACCTCCCTTCAAGGCCCTGCCCTCTAGTCAGAGGACCCCTGACTGAAGAGGCCCCGCCCCCAACCAGGGACGCTCCACCCACAAGGAAACCCCTCCTCCACATCAGGCCCGGCCTGGCTCAGCTGTGTGAAGTCCTCAAGCTCCTCCCTCCTACAGTCCTCACTCCAGCATTCCCATGCTTCCTTTCCTCTTGGACACCCCTCAGCAGAGACAGAGGTCTGTGTTCAGTTTGGATCGATGCCCTCCCCCACTGGGCTGCAGCCGGGGTGCCACCTATGTGCCCAGCCCTGATGTATGGGGGCTGCCCTGTGGTGGCCATCTGACCTTGTGTGAGCAGATTTCTGCATGAGCTGGGGAGCGGGAAGCAGCTGGGAGGTGGGAGGGTGGGAGGGAGGGAGGGAGGGAGGGAGGGCGGGCAGGCGGGCTCACCTGGAGCTGGTAGGGCTTCCCCGCCCGGATGAGCTGGGACACGAGGAAGTTGGTGTGGAAAAAGTGCACATTCTCATCGAGGAAGCCGTGGAGGATGAGCAGCCGGTTGGGCCTGGAAGATGAGTGTGGGTGAGGCTGGCAGGAAGGCGGTCAGGGTCCCGGCTCCGGCCAGCAGAGGGGCCATGCAAGGCCCCGCTCCCTGGCACTCTGGGTGATGGAATGGTCTAGAACCACACTGCCCTCCTGGGCCACTGAGCACAAGAAGAGCGGCAGGGTTGACGGACACGTGACTTTTTCACTTCAGTTTTGTAAGCTAATTTTTAATTTAATTTTTTGCTAGTCCTGGGACTTGAACTCTGTGCCTGGGCGCTGTCCCTGAGCTTCTTTTGCTCAAGGCTAGCATTCTACCACTTCAGCCACAGCGCCACTTCTGGCTTTGTCTGTGTATGTGGTGCTGAGGAATCGAACCCAGGCTTCATGCATGTGAGGCAAGCACTCTACCACTAAGCCACCCTCCCAGTCCAATTACTTATTATTATTATTATTTTTTGTAGTCGTGGGGCTTGAACTCTGGGCCTGGGCACTGTCCCTGAGCTCTTCAGCTTAAGGAAAGCACTCTACTGCTTGAGCCACAGGGCCATTTCTGGTTTTCTGGTGGTTAATTGAAGATAAGAGTCTCAAGGACTTTCCTGCCCAGGCTGGCTTTGACCCGAGATCCTCAGCTTCCTAACTAGCTAGGATTATAGATGTGAACCACTGGTGCCCAGATAATTTTTTTTTTTTTTTGGTCCGGTTGTGGGGCCGGAACTCTGGGCCTGAGCACTGTCCCTCAGCTCTTCAGCTCCAGGCTATCGCCCTACCACCTGAGCCACAGCGCCACCTCCGGCTTTTTTCTTTTTGCTTATGTGGTGCTGAGGAATAGAACCCAGGGCCTCAGGCATGCAAGGCAAACGCTCTACCACTGAGCCAACTTCCCAGCCCCACAACCAGATAATTTTTATTTTTATTATTATTTTTTTCAAAATTGATATCTACTTAAGGGACCTAGGACTGGGAATGTGGTTTAGTGGTACAGTGCTTGCCTAGCAAGCATGAAGCCCTGGTTTGGATTCCACAGTAGCAGATACACAGAAAAAGCCAGAAGTGGTGCCATGGCTCAAGTGGTAGAGTGCTAGCCTTGAGCAAAGAAGCTCAGGGACAGCGCCCAGACCCTGAGTTCAAGCTCCAGGACTGGCAAAAAAAAAAGAGACCTAAAGGCGACATTCTCAGCTGTACACTGTGGTGCTGGGTACCCCTGCAATGTTGTCAGATCGCTTTGCATGCCTGTTCCAGAACATTCCACATGTTCTAGAACATTCTACCACCACAGTGCTGCACCAGAGAAGCAATTGTCAGTTTGTCTTCGCTTGAGCAGTGCTGGGACCGCAGGGTGGTCTCAGGGAGGGGATCCAGGCAGCCTTTCAGCCCCAGTTTGGAATGCACAGGAAAACAGTGCATCTGAACTGTTTGGGGACCAGAAGCTGTCCCCCAGATTGCGTCCCAGAACAGCGCCAGTGCCCACAGGCTGCCTGCGGCTGGGCACGAGCCCTGGGGACTGCACTTGGGGGTCAGGTCAACTGCTTCTGAGAAACCAGGAAGACTAGGCCAGTTAAGTGGCAGGGATTCTAGAATTTTCCTTCTTCCACGGGCCAGGAAGTGCCAGCAAGTCAAAATGAGGCAAGTAGTTGGCACAGGGGGGCCATGGGGAGGGGAGGCGTCTTACTCGTTGGGCAGCTTCTCCACGTGCAGGGCCACAGAGCCCGCCTCGTAGCCCTGCTGGTTGTTTTCGGGGACATCCATGTAGCGCTCCGTGTACCCTGTGTCATAGGCCATCCACACTGTGACTGGGGCGCCCGCGATGGCCACCTGGAGGACACAGGGGCAGAAGAGCAGGGGAGGGGGGCGGGCGTCAGGTCCAGAGCCGGCCTGTGCAAGGTTCCCAGGCCACCCTGGCGGGCAGAGGGGAGGGTGAGGGCGGGCATGCACGTGGTGGGTGGGGCTGTGACCCTCACCGGTGTCCCCGTGGACTGTGCCCGTCCCACCTTCCTGCCTCCTCCTCCTCCTCATGGCCGCAGCCCTGCCGTGCCCCACAGTGCGGCTGGCCGGCTCCCTCCCCGATGCTCTTTGCACCACGCCCCACCTCTGCCCATCCGAGGCCGGGGTCCCGGGCTCAGCCTCCCACAGAGAGCTGCTGCTGGGCTTTTGTGCAGCCGGACGCCATCCTGGGGTCAGCGGTGGCGGGCAATGAGGAGGGGGGCTCGGCCCCACGGGGCTGCTGCAGGGAGAAACAGCCACGTGGCAAGGCCCCTGCCGAGGTGCCTCCCCCGGGGTCAGGCCCGGTGGTGTGGGCAGTGATCGGGCAGCCAGTGGGAGGGGAGGGGACCGGAGAGGAGGGGAGGAGAGGGGAGGGGGCTGCGGCCAGGGCTCGCTGAGGGCAGGCCTACCTTGAACACCTGGGGTTTGTGGATGAGCCCCATGAGCGAGAGGAAGCCTCCGTAGGACCAGCCGTGGATGGCGACGCGGCTCATGTCTATGAAGCCGTACTTCTGCGCCACGAACTGCAAGCCCTCCACCTGGTCTTCAATCTCCACCTGGCCCTGGGGACAAGGCGGGACATGCTCAGGGCCACCTCCCCGGGCCCTGTGGGACTGTGAGCCTACTCTACGTGGCCCCTCCGGGGGGGTCTTTCCTCCCTGGGTGGAAGAAGTCCTCCCCAAGTTCCATCACTGCCAGCCTTGCAGCGCCTGCCTGCTCTTGGAAGGACCTTAGGGACCATGGCCAGATGGGTCGCCCCCATCCGGATCTGCCACCTAATGCCTGGAAGGTTCTGAAACAGCACATTCCTTCCCTGGTCCTCAGTCTACTCATGGCTGAAGAGAAATATTAACAAGAAGCTGTCCCATAGCACCATGACCCATTATTACCACCACCATCAGTACCACCGTCACCACCACCATCATCATCATCACCACTGCCTTCATCACTAACATCACCACCATCACCACTACCGCCATCAGCAACCACCACTGTAACCACCACCACCACCACCATCACCACTGCCATCACGATCATCACGATCACCATCACTAGCATCATCATCATCACCACCATGGTCCCCATTAACATACTTCTAAGGCCATCATTTGGCTGCTGGCTTCCCTGTGGGCTGGCTTTCCCACAGCATCTGCTGCATCTGAGCTGCACACGCCTTCCTAGCTAGTGTGGATGGGTGGACACGTGTGTCCCCCTGCCCGCTCTGAGCGGGGCAGCAAGGCAGGCACTCCACCATGTGGCTACGGGCGCCATCTTTGTAGGACTGGCAGTAACTGTGGAGGCGTGTGGTGCCCATAGCTCTCTGAGCAGCATGGGACTGACTGACCCTCTGTGAATGGTGCCCAGGGAGCTCCCTGGGCAGCAAAGAAAGGGCTCAGACAGAGAAGAAAACTTACCATCTGGTTTTTCAGGGCCCCCTCAAAGCGAAGCCCTCTCTGACATGAGCCCCGGCCATCGATCACCACCACGGCGTACCCTAGTGATGCCAGCGTGTTGAGCCGCAGATACTTGATTCCTTTGAAGGAGTTGTTCACAAGCTGTACCTGCCCCGGGAGGTGGAGATGGGGAGCGGAAGTGAGAGGCAGCAGGTGTGGCAGAAGCCGGGTTGGGCCGGGGCCAGGCTTGCACGCACCTGCGGGCCCCCGTACACGAAGAGCACGGTAGGGTGCTTCTTCCCTGGCTGCAGGGCGTGTGGTTTGTAGATCATGCCATAGAGCCGCACATCAGATCGTGTGTGGAAATGGAAAATTTCTGGAGGCACATAATCCGGGGGGCAGCCTGCAGGACAGAGGGCCAAGAGCGCTGGCCGTGTTGGTTCATTTCATGGTCTGCTTCTCACTGACTTAAGCAAAAACTGTATGTCCAATCACCATGATGGAGCCAAAGCTTTCCTTCCTTTCTTTTCTCTTTCTAGATAGGTTCTCTATGTGGCCCTGACTGGTCTGGAACTCATGATTCTCTCGTCTCCAAGGCTTTTTTTTTTTTTTTTTAATTCAAGTGCATTTATTTAGGAAAATAAGGTCAGCAGGTCTAAAGGAAAATCCGGGCCAGGTGCTGTGGCTTATACATGTAATCCAGCTATTTGGGAGGTACAGGTTGAGACTAATTTGGAGAGAAAGTAAGGAAGACCTCATCCCAAACAATGAGCTGGGTGTGGTGGCGTGCACCTGTCATCCCAGGTAGGAAGAAGTTATAGGATAGTCATAGGTTTATTTGAAGCTCACGCCTGTAATCCTAACTATACAGGAGGCTGAGATCTGAGAATTGTGGTTCAAAGCCAGCCCAGGCAGGAAAGTCCATGAGACTCATCTCCAATTAACCACCAGAAAATGAGAAGTGGCACTGTAGCTCAAGTGGTAGAGTGCTTGCCTTGAGCCGAAGAGCTCAGGGACAGTGTGCAATCCCAGAATTCAAGCCCCACGACCAAAGGAAAAAAAAAAAAGCCAGTCCTGGCAGGAAAGTCTGTGAGACTTTTATCTCCAAGTAATCACTAAAAAAGCCAGAAGTGGCGCTGTGGTTCCAGTGGTAGAGTGCTAGCCTTGGGCAAAAGGAGCTCAGGGATAGTGTCCTGGCCCAGGATCAGGAAAAAAAAAAATCTAACGCAAAAATGGGGGAAAAGTATAAAGTAGTAACACAACACTTGCCTAACAAGTACAAGGCCCTAAGTTCAAAGCCTAATACTAAAAGCATTTTGGGGGGAAGGGAAGGGAGGAAGGCAGGCCAGCAGTAACAGGGGTAAGTTTTGTAAAAGGCCAGACGGTTCCACCTCGGTGGCACAGCTACTAAACTCCATGCTGCTGCGCAGACCTGGGCACAGACACCAGGGTGACCACACGGTGGCCGGCGCTGGCCCCAATTCACCCGTTCCTGGCATAGGCATCTGTGCACCTGCGCCGTGGGACGTGGGCTCTGGCCTCAGTGAGGCCCCTCCCTTCCCCGTGGATGAAACCCTAACCCACAGGGACAATGCTCAAGGATGGGCGGGACCTGCTTTTGTTCTGGAGGTGACGATGGAACAATAAATACTTTCTAGCTCATCACACACAGTTCTTAGTTTCTAGAACACTTTCTACCAGCATGGCAGGTAGGGTGGAGTTGGGGGCTGGCTTGGTTTTCCATTTAACCAGGTGCCACCAGGGTAACCAGATGCTACGCTGGGCTGCGTGCTTGTTTCCGTTCTGTTTCTGAGATGGTGGCGGGGGTCGGGGTGACAGCTGACAGTCGCTCCCAGCACGGGAAACCCCTGGCCGCAGGCTCCGGGGGGACGATGCGGGGCTCCCAGGTGGCCGACCCCGCTCCTGACTCAGACCCCCGCGGGAGGAGTCACCCCGGCCTCGGCCACGCGGGGCGTGCGGGGGCCGGGCCGGGCCGGGCCGGGGTCCGAGGTGGGGTGCGGGATGCAGGGTCCCGGACTCACTGGCCGCCTCCATCATGCTGGCCCAGAAGCGCGGCTGCTTGTGCAGCGGGTCGTCGTCCGGGCCGCTCAGCTTGTACACGTGCACGCAGGGCGGCGTGCTCACGCTGCTGTAGTGGCTGACGAACATGTCGAAGTTCTGCGGGCGGGCGGCGGGGCGGGGCGCTCAGCGGGGCGCGGCCCCGCCCACCGACAGGGCCCCGCCCACCCATAGGCCCTTCCCGTCACCCCGCCCACCGACAGGGCCCCGCCCACCCATAGGCCCTTCCCGTCACCCCGCCCACCCACTAGGCTCCGCCCCAGCAACCCACACATAGGCCCTTCCCCTGTCGCCCCACCCACCCACCAGGCCCCGCCCACCCTCGGCTGGGCGCTCTAGCACTGGGCCAACCGCCTGGGACAACGATACAGACAGGGAAACTGAGTCTGGCCAGCATTCCAGGGTCGTCACCCAGGCCTGCTGGTCTTGCTGGCTTTATAGCCATCGGGGCACTGCACGGGGAAGGGCCAGTATGGCCACTACTGTATGTTCTGGAATGTTCTGAGGGCTGTGCTCTAAGGGGTGTATTCCACATCCCACAGCAGCAGCAGGAAGGCCCAGAAGATGGGCTCCAGGTGAGCGGCTGTGCCCCCATCCCTGTTCTCCCCTAGGAGGCAGCAGGCTGCCTGCTGGCATGGGCTGGGGCATGGGGAGGGTGCGGGGAACACAAGGGGTGTGGGAAGAGGGCCCACCTGGCTCATGGAGCAGCTGTGGGAGAAGCCGGGCGTGGTGAGGCGCACGATCTCGCCGGCGGACTCGTAGCTGACCACATAGAGGTGGTGCTCCAGCGGCGTGTCCTTGGTGCCTTGGAAGTACACCAGCTTGGTCTCCTCATTGACCCAGATCTGCAAGGGACCCGGGCGCCTGTGAGCGGCCCTCTCCCAGCCGACCCCTTCCCCTCCACCCGCACTGTCTCTTGTGCCTATGTGACCCCAAATGAGGCTGCGTTCGCTTCAGCCTCAGCCCCGGGATGGGTCCTGGGACAATGAGGCAGAATCTGAGCCTGATCAGAGGCTGGGGAGCCTGCACTGCCAGTCCCTGTAGCCAGGTGTTGGGGAAGCGCTGAGGCTCCCGTGACTTGGGTGGGGTCCCTGGCGGGGCTCAGAGCAGCAGGGCACTGGGCCCGAGGCGGCTGGAGTTCTTTCTGTGGGTGAAGATGAGAGTGATCCCAGAAATGCACACTGCCAGCAAGACTGGTGACCCAAATGGAGGCAACAGAGCATGGATTTCTGAGGGGGAGCATCCCCAGGACAAGGACCTGGTTGCTTTGGAACATGGATGGGAGTCCACAGCCCAGGTCCTGAGAGGCCCGGCCAGCAGAGAATGCAGGGAGTGGTCAGGCCAGCAGGGGATGGAAGAATCAATGAAGGACAGGGGGCCTGCCGGGGTGGGAGGAGGAGGGGCTGGAACCGCACTGCTGGTTTGGGGTCCAACCAGCACCTTGAAGGCAAAATACTTTCCATAGGACAGGAGGGCGGGGGAAGGAGGGGTGAGCAAAGCAGTTGCCTTTTTTTCTGAGCCAGGGTCTCACTGTGCAGACCGGGCTGGCGGGGAAGACATGGCCACCACCAAACAATGGCAAGCATAGCTAGGTACAGTGCCTCACACCTGTAATCCCAGCTACTCAGGAGGCTGAGAGTTAAGCATCACAGTACAAAGCCCAAAGCCAGCTTGGACAGAAAAGTCTGTCCATCAGTAACAAGTTGGAAGTGGAGCTGTGGCTCAAGGGGTAAAACGCCAGCTCTGAGCAAAAAAGCTCAGGGACAATACCTAGGCCTTGAATTGAAGCCCCAGAACAGGAACAGAAAACCAAAACCAAACCAAACAAACAAAAATCCACAAAGGGGTTTGAGCTGTGGTTCAAGTAGTAGAGCCCCTGTCCAGCAAGCGCAAGGCCCCGCACTGTCAAAAGAAGGCAACAGTAGAGCCAGGATGGGCCGTGGAGACGCCCCGTGACCCCTGCACTCTGAGGAACCCCAAAGCCCTTCTACCATGGGCAGCCATAGCCTGGAGGAGGGGGCTCCAGGGCACCGACTGTCTTCCGAGAACAGTGGAAATGTACCAGAATGCTATGTGTTCGCGGCTACTGTTCTTCAGCACAGGCTGTGTCTGGGCACACACTGGCCATGGGGCCCTGGGCCCGGCTGCTGGCTGTGGCTTCTCTCTGAGAGTCCCCACTCGGGAAGGGGCACAGGAGGGCCCCAGAGAGGACTTCAGAAGACACCCCTCCTCTCCACAGAGAAGCACGGGGTTTGGGTTCGGGTGGGCCCCACACTAGGCTGAGCGCATGGGGGACTCTGGAGTGTCGGGGGACACTCACGGTGAGGGAGGGAGTTCTTGGCCTGAGAATGTGAAGGGGGGAGGTGGGCTGGGGGGGAGGGGTGTGCCCAGGGATGAGTAAGGGCTAGGGAGTGGAGGTCAGGGGCTGCACAGGCCTGGCGGGACCCATGGGCAGAGGCCCCAGGAGAGCAGATGCTGCGATATGACTATTCCTTATCCTGATGTACAGACTGGGAAACTGAGGCCAGGCCAGTTAACTGAGGGAAGCAGGATGGGGACGCATGACTGGCCATCCCCTTTCTGACCTGCACCCCCAGCCTCTCATCTTGGGCAGGTAGGGTCCCTGCCCACCCTGGGTGCTGGGGGTAGGAGTGGGGGGAGAGGCAGCATGGGGCCCACAGGTACCTTGGAGCCGTGCCTGGCCAGGACCTCCCATTCGCCACTGGTCAGCGCAATCTCCTCCTTGATGGGACATTTGAATTCATCTGCAAAGGAAGGAAGCAGAGGATGAAGGCACCCCAGCAGCCATGCCAGGGCCCTGAGGCCACAATCCACTTGCACAGGAGGGGATGCCAGGGCTGGGTGGCAGGGGCAGGAGAGCCAGGCACCTGTGTTGCCTGAGAAGCCTGGGGAGGCTGAGTCACAAACGCGTGCACCCGGGTGACAGGCGGCAGCCGGGGGCTCGGATCAGGACCTCACTGGGACTCGGCGTGGTCAGGCTCTAGCCATGCAAAGGTTCAGCTGATGGGTTTTCTGTGCCAGTACTGGGGCTTGAACTTAGGACTGCCCCTGAGCCTTTTGGTTCAAGGCTGATGCTCTCCCACTTGAGCCACAGCTCCATGTCCAGCTTTTTGGTGCTTAATTGGAACTACGAGTTGCACAGGCCTCTGTACCTCACTTTCTCTTTTTCATTTTTCTTTGTCAGTCATGGGTCTTGAACTCTGGGCCTGAGCGCTATCCCTCAGTTCGGTTTTCTGGTGGTTCACTGGAGGTCAGAGTCTCACGGACTTTCCTGCCCGGGCTGTTTTGAACCGTGATGCTCAGATCTCAGCCTCCTGAGTAGCTAGGATGACAGGCGTGAGACTTTTCTGCTCAGACTGGCTTCAAACCACAATCCTCAGATCTCGGCCTCCTGAGCAGCTGGGATTACAGGAGTGAGCCACCAGCACAGGGCCCTCAGCTGGGTTTTCAGTGTCGTGGCCTGCGCCCCTATCATGTAGGTGAGAGCCAAACCCTGGTGCGGAGGGCCCGGCACAGCTTGTGGGGTTCGGCACATGCTGCTGGCTGGCTGGACTACCACGGTCCCCATGGGGATTGTCCTCCCGCTCACCTTCCCGGGGGCTGAGCGGCTCAGTCCAGTCGTAGCCATTGGCCCTGAGGAGAACAGTGACTTTGTACAGGTGGCAGAAGCCGGTCTTGCACTCATTGGCACGGAGGAAGCAGAATTCCTCCTGGCCGTCCGCCTGAGGGAAGGGGTAGAAGATGTCGTGCACCTGCGGGACGGGAGAGAGGCGGCATCAGAAGAGGCTGGCTTCCGTGGCTCCGGCCTGCCCCAAGCAAGGCCCGCTGGGGAGGGGCAGCCCTCAGCTCTGTGTCCACTCACGTTGATCCAGACGTTGGTGACCTCTTCGTATACCACGTGGGGCTGGACGTCCTTTGGGACGGCCCTGGCGAAGGCCAGCCGCTGTGCCTCGCTCTCGGGGGTTGGGATGAACAGGGCTGGGGGCAGGAGCACCAGCTGGAGCCGCTGCTGGGGTCGGTCCAGGAACATGGCCCAGGCGCTGGGGGGGGGGTGACGGGGGGGGGGGAGGGGAAGAAGGAAGGCAAGCCCAAGGCCTCAGTGACTGGACGATGGAGCGGCCCTGCTACAAGCCAGTCCCGCTTCCTCGCTGACTCCATGCAGACTGGCCCGAACTTCTTAGAACCAGGAGGCCAAGAAAGCCCGTCAGCCCTGGGCTCTGCAAACCCTGCCCCAAACCCCAAGGCTAGCCACACCAACTTTCTCCCTCGCCATCTTTTACTTCATGATTTGCTTTAAGTAGGCAATTTTTGTTGTTGTTTGTTTGTTTTTTGGGGTCTGGTCGTGGGGGCCTGAACTCTGGGCCTGGGCGCTGTCCCTCAGCTTTTCAGCTCAAGGCTAGCGCTCTACCACTTCCGGCTTTTTTCTTTTTGCTTATGTGGTGCTGAGGAATCGAACCCAGAGCCTCATGCATGCAAGGCAAGCGCTCTACCACTGAGCCACCTTCCCAGCCCCTTGTTGTTTGTTTTTAGCTACGTCTCATTATATATTCCAGGCTGACCTTCAGTGCCTGCTCCTCCAGCCTCAGCCTCCCCAGAGCTGAGATCACTGCTCAAATGTCTGGCTTGCATTGTTCTGTCGGGAGGGGTTACTGGGGCTTGAACTCGGACATCCCACTGGCTAGGCAGGAGCTCTAACACTAAGCCCCCTACCCTTCATGTAAGGTCTGCCCCAGGCCATGCAGGCCCTGTGCAGACACCTCCCCCTATCTCTTGGCTAAGTTTCTACCCAGTATCTGTTACCTAGGTAACTGGCACAGTATCTGTTACCTAGGTAACTGGAAGTAGTCACCTCCCACTCCTGCTAGATCACATCCTAGGCCGTCCCTGGCCTTCCATCGGACTATAGGCGGGTCCCAGGCCCTGAGGTCACACCCAGATCCAGTATGGCCACACCTTCCCTCTACCTGGCCACACCTCTTCCTGTCCCTGGCCTGGGGGAGGCCTCCTTTTTTGGCCATGCCTTTCCACCATGCATTGGGGGGAGAGGGGGACAGCAGCAGTTAGGTAAATAAATTTCTTTTCCTGCCTGAGTAATGCATGGTGTTCTCTTCATCAGCTACCTAATGAAACCTACCTACTTAATATACCTTACACTTTAATGGATGGACAGGGGCTCTGCTGTTGTTCCTTTTTTTTTGCCTCTAATACCAGTTCTGGGGCTTGAATTCATGGCCTGAGCTATGTCCTTTAGCTTTTTCGCTCAAAGCTGGTGCTCTACCACTTAAGCCATAGTTCCACTTTTGGCTTTTTGGTGGCTAGTTGGTGGTAAGAGACTCAGGAAACTGGGTGCTGGTGGCTCACACCTGTAATCCTAGCTACTCAGGAGGCTGAGATTTGGGAATTGTGGTTCAAAGCCGGCCCAGGCAGAAAAGTCCCTGGGAGGCTGTTACCTCCAATTAACTACTCAAAAACTGGAGGTGGTGGTATGGCTCAATGGGTAGAGCACTAGCCTTGAGCAAAAGAGTTCAGGGACAGCGCCTAGGTCCTGAGTTTCAAACCCCAGGACTGACCAAAAAAAAAAAAAAAAAAAAAGTCCCATAGACTTTCCTGTCCAGGCTGGCTCCAAACCATGATCTTTAGATCTCAGCCTCCTGATTGCAGCTAGGATTGCAGGCATGAGCCTCTAAGACATGGCTTTAGTGGACAGTGTTTAAGTTTTGGTTTATCTACAAGGAGACAAGGTGGCACCATGGGTGTAAATGTTCATAAATGTTCATCTACCTACAGTGACAGAGAAAGGAAGAGGAGCATTATGGTGGTAGAGCGCTAGCCTTGAGCTGAAGAGCTGAGGGACAGCACCCAGGCCCAGAGTTCAGGCCCCACGACCGGAAACAAAACAAAACCAAACAAAACAAACCAGGGCAGCAGAGGCAGCACCTCAGCGCTGGAGGTCACACACAGGTGGACGGGGAAAGGTGCCCGGGGAGATGGGTAGAGGACCGCAGGTCCTCACACGTGTGCTGGACAGCTCTGTACACTGGGTTGTGGATTTCCTATTGGTGTGCAGTGTTACACAATCTGCATTGGGGACAGGGGCATTTGGGATGTGGGGGAGGAAGGATCACAAGGTCTCCATTGGAGACACTGTCTCAAAACAAACAAAATTTCCCCAAACTACCAAGTCTTTAGATTTTTGCCCCGATCACTAGGGTGCTTTTGGCTGATGGGCTGCGGTAAGGCAGGGGGCAGCGGAGCGTGGCTGGTGACTAGACTTGGTTGGGGCCCTGGAGACGAGTCTGTGACAAAGGCTGGAGAGTAGTAAGCACGGCCTGATGCCTGACTGGGATCACCCCTGCAGAACTAAGCTCCAGCGTGGGGGTGCCAGCAGCCATCGGGCTCTTGTGCCCTCACCACTGAGGCTAGGAGCGGCCTGAGGACAGAGCTGGGCCCAGAAGCCATGAGTGGACGCCACCCCGTCCCGCTGGGCGGGCAATACTCACTACTTGCCGTCACGTGTCCACCCAGCCCTGGCGATGTACTCCACCGCAGGGAAGAGGGAGCTGAAGGGCTGCACCAGCTCCTTCTCTTGGGCTGCGACAATCTGTAGAGACAGACACGGGTCACCAGGCTGGGGGCGGTGGGCCCTGGTGAGCTGGAACTCAGACCCTCCCCCCCGAACCTTAGAATGCCTTCTACTTTGGAAATGCGGCACCTACACATGTCACAAGTTACGCTGACCATGTCACACAAGGTAGGATGTGCCTTGTCCAATGCAAGACATGTGGAAGACCCACGGCCAGTGGCAGGAACATGGCCCTCCTACTTGCTTG
Organism: Dipodomys merriami; assembly: GCF_024711535.1. Taxonomy (NCBI): domain Eukaryota; kingdom Metazoa; phylum Chordata; class Mammalia; order Rodentia; family Heteromyidae; genus Dipodomys; species Dipodomys merriami. Next base: position 2,833,218 of record NW_027206291.1, read on the forward strand.
CTGCCCAAGCTGCCAGACCATGGCACTTTGCTACAGCTGCCCTGGTGGGCTTTGGTTGCCCCTCCCCCCCACTGGGGCAAGAAGGGAGGCAGGAGGCCCATGGCAGCATAGGCTGCTCTGGAAACCAAAGGCTTCAGGACTGTCCTGGTGGAGCCACCTGCCTTGGGCAGACAACTCCTGGTTGCCTGGTTCTCCATCCTGAACAGGACCGGTGGGGAGAAAGGGACGCAGGGATCCCTCCTTCCCCCTCACATGGACACCAGCACCCCCCTCCCCCCAGCTCATCACCTCTGTCCAGACCTGGGGCAAGGGCGGCCTGAAGCTGCCTGGGGGGTGGGGATTGGGTATGCCATGCACAGTGGCTGGGGACATCCACCTCCCACAGGCTGGAAGCTTCCAGATGACAGTGAAAGAGGTTTAGCCAATGAGGATGCAATATGCCCCCAATGATAGCAAGGACGCGTGCCCTCAGATGTGCTCCAGAATGTGCAGGAACACTCGACACATATGAGATCTCAGGTCTGCTATAGAACACACTAGGTGTTTTGGGAAGGCCTGCATGTGCAGCCTCTGCCTGGTCCCCCTGCCCAGGATCTGCCCTAGGGAGCCCTCCAACGCCACATCCCCCACGCCTCTGACATGTCAGATTTCAGCTTCGCTCTGAGTGCCCCATGGCGTGCGGGCCTGAGGTTGAGACCAGGTCATGGTAGTAGCTAGGGGATGATGGTGCCTTTTATATCATCTGTACCTGGGAGGAGTGTGGAACCCAAGCTCCATGCCAATGGGGGGAATGGAGAAGCATCCAGAACACTGCCCATCCCCACAGCTGCTGGGCTGGCAGAGGTGAGCCTAAGATGCTGGGGTGAGGAAGCCGCCCTGCAAGCTCAGGTACTTCCACACCCAAGCCCCTCAAGCTCTGAGCTCTGGGCCTGGGGGTTCTCAGCTCCCACTGCTCCCAGCTTAGGGAGCCTTCGTGGGAAGCTTGTTCATCTAGCCAGAGGTTCAGACATAAACAGGGCCAGGGCCAGCTGAGGCTCTGGACAGAGGGAGGGAGACTGAGAGAGAAAAGACGGAGGGAGGGGCATGTGTTCCCATCCCTCTCCCTGCTTCTGCGGGACAGCCGCCCCTACCTTGCCCTGATTGTCTGTCTGGAACTCGGCCAGCTTCAAGGCGATCTTCGGATTCTTGCTGCCTGTGATGGGAGAGCAAGTTGGAACGCCTGGCTGTCGGGGCCCACGTGGTGGTGTGGCGGGTCCGTGGGGGGAGAGGGATACAAAGGTCTGCCTGCCGTGAGTCCCCTCCCTCGCATGCCACCAAGTCCCCTTGGGCAGGAACTGACTTGGGGGCCTGTACTTTTCTGACAGGAACTGGTCTCCTTGACTGCAGAGTGCAGGGTGGGACTGGAGGCAGAACTAAGTTCTGGGGCAGGGTCAGGCTGGAGGTGGAGCTAAGTACTGGCGCAGGGTAGGGCTGGAGGTGGAGCTAAGTACTGGTGCAGGGTGGGGCTGGATGCAGGGTGGGGCTGGATGCAGGGTGGGACTGGAGGCGGAGCTAAGGGCTGGCACAGGGCGGGGCTGGAGGCGGGGCCAAGTGCTGGTGTGGGAGGGCTGGAGATGGGACTAGGTACTGGTGAGGCAGGGCCGGAGGCAGAGCTAAGTGCTGGTGCAGGGCAGGGGGGGAGGGGCTGGAGCTAAGGGCTGGTGCAGGACTGGAGGCGGAACCAAGGGCTGGCACAGGGCGGGGCTGGAGGCAGAGCCAAGTGCTGGTGCAGGGTGGGGCTGGATGCAGGGTGGGGCTGGATGCAGGGTGGGGCTGGAGGCGGAGCTAAGGGCCGTGCAGAATGGGGACTGGGCTGGAGGTGGGGCTAAGTACTGGAGATGGAGTTCTGGGCTGGCGCAGGGCGGGGCTGTAGGCGGAGCTAAGGGCTGGAGGGGTGAGGCTGGGCTGTAGGCGGAGCTAAGGGCTGGAGGTGGAGCTAAGGATTGGCATAGGGCGGGGCTGGAGGTGGAGCTAAGGATTGGCATAGGGCGGGGCTGGAGGTGGAGCTAAGGATTGGCATAGGGCGGGGCTGTGGGTGGAGCTAAGGGCTACAGGAGTGGGGCTGGGCTGTAGGCGGAGCTAAGGGATGGAGGGGTGGGGCTGGGCTGTAGGCGGAGTTAAGGGCTGGGGGTGGGGCTGGGCTGTAGGCGGAGCTAAGGGATGGAGGGGTGGGCTGGGCTGTGGGCGGAGCTAAGGGCTGGGGGTGGGCTGTAGGCGGAGCTAAGGGTGGGGCTGGGCTGTAGGCGGAGCTAAGGGCTGGAGGCAGAGCTAAGGATTGGCACAGGGCGGGGCTGGAGGTGGAGCTAAGGGCTGGTGGCAGCGGGGAACATCTGGGAACAGCAGACCCTGCACAGCACAGGGGGAGGCAGCAGCCACAGGTGGGGACAGTCAGCGGGACTTCTGTAGGTAGGGCTTGGTTCGGACAGCAGTGGAGGGAAACGCTGGCAGACCTCGTCCTGGCCCTAGACTCTAGAAGTCAGGGCAGGTCAGCCTTTTGCCCATCTGCCAAGCAGGGCAGGGCAGAGGTGGGTTATCACAGAGGAAGGGGCCGGCAGTGCTCCTGGGAAGGCCCCGTGGGCACGGTCAGGGGCAGAGTGGAGAGCTGCTCCTCACCACCAGGCAGGCTGCAGGTGGGGCCTGGGGTTGAGTCCAGCACAGGGCTTGCTTGGCTCAGGGGAGCTTTTCATTTAGTTAGTTGTTCAAGACAGGGTCTCACTGTGGCTGGCCTACAACTTGCCTCTCAGGTGCTGGGATTACAGGTGTGTGCCACCATGCCCAGCTCAGGAGCCATTTTAAAATGACTGGAGAGAATTGCTGATCTGCCAGTGGTGCCTGGTCTTCCTCTCCCAGGCAGAGCTGACTCCGCATACAGACACTCTGAACGGTGAGAAGAAGGGAAGATGCCAGAAAGAAAGAGGAGGGAGGTAGAAGACCAGCATGAGGCACCTCACAGAATGACGGGCCCTGCAGTCCTGTCTGGCAGTGACAGGGTTGGTGAATCCATGTATCCTGCCTCCTGGTTTTAGATGGGCTGGGAAGGTGGCTTAGTGGTAGAGTGCTTGCCTAGCACACATGAAGCCCTGGGTTCAGTTCCTCAGTACCACATACACAGAAAAAGCCAGAAGTGGCACTATGACTCAAGTGGTAGAGTGCTTGAAAAAAAGAAGCATAGGGACAGTACCCAGGCTCTGAGTTCAAGCCACAGGACTGGCAAAAAAAAAAAAAAAATAATAATAATAATAATAAAAGGCTTCCTCTTTTTTTATTTTTTTTTTGGCAAGTCTGGCTATGAGGCCTTAGCTGGGCTGCCCTGAACTCAAATGACGCTCTTGCCTCAGACTCCTGAGTATAGGAATGAGCTTCCATGCCATTCCCAGGCACACAGCCCATACATTCTGTCTGTGATTGATGTGGTCTATGGCAGCAGGGCTGGGTAGGTGCAGCAGTGACCAGCTGAGACGGGAGCCTGTGGGCTCTGAGCTCTGTGATGATGAGGCCTGGCTGGGCCAGGTGGAGGCAGGCTCTGGACAAACCCCTCTGGCCATGAGTGGCTGATGTGTGCGTGCCCGGGAGGCCTCACCTGTCCTGGGGTATCGGTAGGAGTCGGTCTTCCTCTCTTCCAGGGCCGGCGAGGGGACATGGATGACCTCCACCTCAGATTCGTCCACCTCCTCATACAGGATGCGCAGTGTCTTCAGGCCTTCAGAGCCTGGAAGGAAGGGCACGCGCTGGGCAGCCACACTTTTCAGACATGCGCAGGGCTGGGCCTGTGGTTCAGGACCTGCGCTGCCTGCCAAACCAGATGGGGCCTGACTGTCCACGACGGGTAAGCGGCACGTGAGGCCTTGAGAGGACTCGGGTGGGAGCAGCCCCACCACACGTCGGAGCCCTGTGCCCCGTAGTCTTGGGCTGCAGTTGGGGCAAGCCCACGGGGGAGGTGGGCCACAGCTCACCCTATCTCTCAGCCACTGCCGTCTCCAGACACGGGCTGCAGGGCAGGCCAGTGGGGGAAGCCACAGTGGTCACTCGTCCTGACCCCGGGGACACTGCAGGTAACAGGGACAGCGCGGAGACTGGCTGGCGGCAGGGCCCTGAGCCAGGTGGGTAGGCAGGGTACGTACCTTCCCAGGAGGCTGTGGGGCACCACCAGCACCCCGTGAAGCGATCAAACTCCTCCTGGATGACGAAGGTGGCCACGCCGGCCGACTTGGGGTCATCCAGGACACTGGATGATCCTGGGGAGAGGGCAGCATCTTAGCTCCCTGGCTGGACACTGGGACATGGGCAGCTCGTTCCCCAGGGGGTGGGGTTGTCGTGTCCTGGGCCTGGGACAGTGCTGAGCCACGGCACCTCCCACTCCTTGCCAGGACCACGCCCCCGATGCACACCTAAGTGTGGCTCCAGGCCTGGAAGGGGTCCCATTGGCAGAGCAGGTTGGGGCTGGCCAGGTGGCTAGAAGGTAGGGAGGGGCAGGCTGAGTGGGCAGCCCGGGGTGGTGGCCAGACACGGGGGTAAGCTGCACCCCCGGCAGAGATGGCCTCTGCGTTGGGGGTACTCTGCTCAGGAAAGTTCTAGGGCTTTCTAGAAGCAGGCCCCTGGCAGCCTCACCCTGGTGGCAGAAGGTGAGGCGCCGCTCCTCTCCGGTCTCAATGTTGGCCACCCACAGGTCGCTGTTGTTGATGAAGGAGAAGAAGGCGGGGTCGGCGGGGCAGATTTTGGGGTCCATCCGGGGCCCTGAGCACTGGGTCTTGATCTCCAGTGGCTTCATGGGGGACACCTGGGGACAGAGGCCCATTCAGGGCTAGTCACAATCCCTGCACCCACCCTTGCTCACCCTATGGCCCCCCGGAAACCCCAAAGCCATCCTTGTCCAGGGGCTGCAGCCCCCGCTGCCCCCCTCCCCACCCCGGGGCCCCCAGGCCGCACCATGAAGCCGTTCTTGCCCCCATCACGGCAGTGGAAGAGGCTGTTGCTGGCCTGGAAGAGGAAGAGGCCGCTGGCGCTGTGGAAGTCGTAGGAGGTGATGCCAAACACGCCCAGGCGTTTCCGCTCTCGGAGCAGCTCCTCCTCCCGTGAATACATCCCGTGGTGCGGCGTGGCCTGGGGACACAGGGACAGGCCGTGCTGGCGACAGTAGCCTGTGGAAGCCCCTGCTCCCCACAGCCTGGGCTGCCCCTGAGGCATGCCTGGGAGAACTTTCTGTGGGTCAAGTCTCGAACCTGTGGCCAGAGGGGCTGCCCAGCGCCCACACCGAGCTACGCCCCTACTCCTCACTTCTGGCACTGGGGATTGAACTGGGGGCCTCAGGCTGGCCACTCCCAAGCCTCTCCTCCATGCTGATCGAGCTGACCCTTCTACCTCGAACATGGCCCCTTCCTGTTCTAACCCCACCCCGCCCAACCACAGCTAGATAGAGAGGGTACAAGTTCAAGACTCCCAAAGGCTTAATGCCACCGGGCACACCTGGACTAGAGAGAGAGAGAGAGAGAGAGAGAGAGAGAGAGAGAGAGAGAGAGAGAGAGAGAGAGAGAGAGAGAGAGAGAGAGAGAGAGAGAGAGAGAGAGAGAAATCAGACAGATAAATAGGTCAGATCAGACAGATCTATCTATCTATCTATCTATCTATCTATCTATCTTTGTCGGTACTGAAACTTGGCCTCACACTTATGAAATAGGTTATTTCCATGAGCTTCTTTTTCATTTTCTTCCTATCATGGCTGGGATGACAAGTACACACTACCATGCCCAGATTTTTCAATGGAAATGGAGCCTCATGGGCTTTTCTGCCCAGGGCTGTCCAATCTCAGCCTCCCATACAGCTGGAATGGCAGAGATGAGCCACCACACCCAGCCAGTGCTGGCAGATGAGCCTCTGGTGCCTGCCTGGGCTGGCCTGGAGCTGTGATCCTCTAGATCTCAGGGTACGTGTTAACAGGAGCAGTGAGTTTTTTAAGTCTGGAGCATGGCTCAGTGCATCTCCAGTCCGACAAAACAAGCTAAATGACAGGGCAGAGCCAGTGGCAAGATTACCCTGACTGCACAGAAAGTGTTACAACCTCAGCTAGGTCACTCTGGGGGCTGGACCTGGTGGAGACTCAAGCACACTGCACCGCCAGCTACCTCCTGGCCATTTTTCTGTTGTTTTTTTTTTTTTCTCTTCCAGCACTGGGATGAACCCAGGGCTTTTTTTATTTTTTCCCCTAATCCTGGGGCTTGAACTCAGGATTGGGCGCTGTCTCTGAGCTTCTTTTGCTCAAGGCTAGCCCTCTACCACTTGAGCCACAGCTCCACTTCCAGCGTTTTCAGTGTATGTGGCACTGAGGAATGGAAGCCAGGTCTTCATGCATGCTAGACAAGCACTCTACCACTAAGCTACCTTCCCAGCCCTGACTTCCAGTATTTTTGCAGTAAACAAGAAGTCAACACACCAGTGCCAAAGGCAGTCGCCTCTAGGCCCTCCAAGAGGTACCCCAGGGCCTGTCGTGGAGGGTATTAATCATTAGCCAGACTCCTGGAAGGACCTCCTTCCTCCTAGCCGGTTCCTGGCCCTTCATGCAGTTAGAAAGTGGAGAGGCTGGGATAAGGGCTCTTCTCGGTGTGTGGGGACAGCCTTGGCCCCCACCTGGCCCGCTGGGCCCCCAGGTGTGGCTCACCTGGAAGTGGTCCAGCATCTGCTTCCAGGACAGCAGCAGCAGGGCCTCTTTGCGGACCTTCTTGGGGATCTCAGAGTAGAGAAGCGAGTTCTCCCGGCTGCCATAAGGCATACCTGGGGAAAGAGAACAAACCCAGGATGGGGACCCTGGCCAGCACCAGGAAGTGGTCCTGAGTGGCAGCCCCAGGCCCCTTGGCTTGCAGGTTGAGGCCAGGCACAGCTCCCACGGGCAGGCTCTGCCCCATGTCCCCCCCCCCCATACATGGCAGGGGCTCTGCTGGTGTGGGATGGCAGGGAGGGAAGGCCTGTGGAGAGGAGTGGGGATGTGTCCCTGTCACGGTCTCCCCAAGGCCATTGGCCGTCCACCGGCCTTCTGCCAGAACCATCCAGGTGGTATCCTGTGTGCAGGGTGTGCGCTGCATCTGCTCCACGTCAGAAGCACGAGAGTGACAGGTGTCCCCACACATCTCCCAGCATGCCTTGGGGGCAGCCATCACACCTCAGTGACCACCATTGATTTGACCTAACCCTTCCGATAAGGTGCCAGTACCTGCCAAGTGAGGACTTTGTGCTGACTGAATGGCATACAAGACGTTTTCGCCATTTACCTGGCACTGAGCCATAGCACCACTTCTGGTTTTCTGGTGGTTAATTGGAGATAAGGGTCAGGCTGGCTTCAAAACCTGATCCTCAGATCTCAGCCTCTTGAGTAGCTAGGATTACAGGTGGGGGCCACCAGCACCTGGCTTTTTCCTGAGATTTTGTTTGTTTAGGTACAGTCCTAGGGCTTGAACTCCAGGCCTGGACACTGCCCCTTAGCTTTTTCACTCAAGGCTAGTACTCTACCCCTTGAGCCACATCTCCACTTCTGGGTTTTTTGGTGGTTAACTGGAGATGAGAGTTTTATGAACCTTCCTGCCCAGGCTGGCTTGGAGCTATGATCCTCAGATCTCAGCTTTCTGCATAGCTAGGATGACAGGCCTGAGGTCCTGGCACCTGGCCTGCACTTACGCGTTTGTGAGGCTCTGTCTCATTCAGTGGTGTGCTAGCCCAGAAACACAAATAGGAGGACAAATGTGCAGGATCTGGGCATATGCCTGGGCATAAAGCAAGCCACAAGGGTTGAGGCATGGCTCAAGTGATAGAGCCCCTATCGAGTAAGCAAGAGTCCCTGCGTTCAAACTCCAGTGCCACCCAGGACACTGTGAGGCAGGAGGACAAGAGGGCTGGTGGCCATTCTCTAGCAAACACGTGTGCTCTGTGGGGACAGCCCTGCCTGCGGGAGTCCCTGGGGGTGGCTGAGACCTTCCTTCCACACAGGAAGTGGCCAAGTACAGCCAGGCCCTGCCACGGACACTGGAGCCACACCTCACCCCCCCCCCAGCGGCTGATTAATAAGTGACCACACCAAGGGTGCCAGCGAAGTGTGTTCCAGGACATGCTGCTGCTGGCACTGGTCCCCATGACACCTGGCACTGGGGGGGGGGGGCGGCAGGTGGGAAGTAAGGCTGTCAGCCACAGCCACCACGGTCCCTCCCTGACTGCTCTTTCTAGCTGTGCCCTCCACTGTCACCCACTTTGCAGTCACAGCACGGCAGGTGTCTGGATCTGTCCTGACGCCCTGTCTAGTCATGGGCTGTGGCCTGGCAGGGCCAGAACCGTCCTTGTATCCGTGGTGGCCTGGCAGTGTTAGTAACAAGGACAAGACCATCACCCCGACAGACAGCACGGTGCCCGACTGCTGCAGGCTGGTTTTGGGGTCTCTGCCAGGTGCACACCCCTCTCTGGAGCCCCGGCCAGATGCCAGGCAGGGTTCTCAGCAGCCTCTTCTCAGGGGCATTCTCACTAACCCAGACACAGCACAGGGAACACTGATTGGACCATCTGACTTAGGCTGAGCCAATCAGATTCCTTCTGGAAACCTGGGGAAAGCTGATAAGGACTCATCCACCAGAGATAAGCACAGAAGCTGATTGGACCATCTGATCTACGATGGGCCAATCCGATCCCTTCTCCCAGAGACCTGGGTAGAGATCCTCCATTTCTGTGGAGCCCTGGGGCCTGGGAGGTGGGGGAGGGGAGGTGGGCAGCCCTGGTGGGGTAGGCCCCAGCACATAGGGCCCTGCCTGGGTTCTGGAAGGCTCCTGATCTACTTCCTGAGGCCAGTGGGCTTTATGCCCATGGCTTCTATGTGCCACCCTGCATTCCGACTCGGAGGTGCCCTTTGTGGCTGAGGCCAGCTCTGAGTGTCTCCATCCCTTGCTGACAGTTCTGAGAGACTGAATAGCAGCCTCCAAAGAAAAAATGTCCCTTTCCCATTGATGAAAGTGACCTATATAACTGGTAGGTGGAGACGGGAGGGAGGGGCTAGGAGAGAATGAGGGAATGGAAGACACTGTACAAAAGGAAATGTACTCATTACCTGGCTCATGTGACTGTAATCCCTCTGTACATCTCCTCTATGATAAACAATAAAAGTCAATGAATTTTTTTAAAAATGCCCCTTTTCTCCGGGCCTGGATGCAAACGCCACCCTGTGTGGTAGGACAGGGGGCTGTGAGCTGTGGACAGAGCAGGACTCAAACTGGGCTGAGATTCTTGTGCCTGCCTCCTTCTACGAGGGAGGCAGAGGGGAAACGTCCAACGCTGCGTGAGTAGGGAGGCAGAGACGGCAGGGATGGGGCCACAGGCCAAGGAACAGGCATCCCCGGCTGCTGCCTGGCAGAGCTGCGCATGCTCTGTGCTGGCCACGCTGCTCCTCGTGCTTGCTGGAAAGCCACCAGCCAGGAGATGGGGTGGGCGGGCCCCGGACGCCCAGGGTTGGGTAAACCCTCCTCCCTACTGTGTCTGTGTGGTTTTCATCTGGCGATGTCCACGCACTGCCACCTGGGCCTCTGGAGGGCCATGAGCAGGGCAGGGGAGGAGATCCTGGGGCTTCCGTCTCGCTCTGGCACCACCAGCACACGGTCAGCCCGCTCACTGCACTCACCAGAGGACAAGTGGGGGACGTGGCGGGGGGAGGCAGAGGAGGGGCCTGAGGGTGAATTCAGTGCCATCCTGCCCCTAGGACAGTGAACCAACTGTGGGGGACCTGCCCCCTCCTCCTCTCCCCCCCCCGCCCCCGGTCATGGGGTAATATCTGGGGACATGTGGCTGTCGCCACTGGGGAGCTGCTGGCGTGGAGTGGGTGGAGGTCTATGGTAGCTGCCCGGCGCTTTGCAAGGCCCAGGATGCCAGGCGGGAGAATGATCGGCCCCTCTGTGCCCAGGGAGGAGACAGACCCTGATCTTTGATCCCACAGCCACATGAAGGACCAGGCTGAAGCAGCAGGCTGGCAGGCCTCCTTCCTCCCAGCCCGGGAAGCCCTGGCGGCGAAGTCAGGCCCCGTGGCCAGCTCCTCACATACATCCTGTCCCTTGGTGGGGGGCCAGGCCTGGCCTGCTGCCCGAGGCTGTGGGAGCCCCAGAGCCTGGACGAGGACCGGGCTGTAAAGGAAGGGGCGGTGGCAGGCAGTTTCGTAGTCATGGATGGTGTCCTGTCCTCAGCAAAGGCCCCTTTCACCTGCCGCGTGGGGCGGGCTGCGGGGGAGAACGGGGCTCCCGCGGGGGACCTGGGTCCTGCCCTGCTTTCGCGGGCGCACCCCCGCAGAGGCTCTTCCCTGCCCCCTGGCCCCCCGGCGCGTGGCCAAGGCCCAGCTTACCTAGGTAGTAAAGGCGGTGGGAGTGGGGGCCGGCTTCGTCTGTCTTCTGTACAAACTGGAAGTCGTGCGGGGCCTTGTTGACGATGAGGCCCGAGTACTTGCGGCTGCCGTGGATGATGCCCCGGAGGCCGTCCCACGAGTGCTTCTGCACCTGGAAGCGGCCGGCCGCCTCGTCCATGTCACCGGCGGCGGCGGTGGCGGCGGCCTGCTCCTCAGGCAGGGCCCCCGACATCCTCTCCGTCCCCTCAGACGGCAGTGAGAAGCTGAAAGGGTGGGGGGAGATGGTGAGAGGGCTCCCCCGTTCTCATTTTACACCGGCCCATGCACCCTGCCTGTCCGACACCCTAAGAGGTCTCCGCTATTCCTCTTCTTGGGAAGCCACCAACGGCTTTGCCAATCCAAGCTAGGGCCTGAAGCCATCTTTCTGGACTCGGCCCACAAAGCACCCATCTCAGCCTTAATGCTCTTCCTGGCTTTCCACAGCCCCCAGGACCGAAGCTATGGTATGTGCGAGGCCCTGTGTCCATCCTCAGCACTGCAAAAGAAAACACCCCAAGCCCTAGTCCTCATCATGGCCTTCAAAGGCTAGCCCTACCCACTCCCCCCACCATCCCCTCCGCCAAAAACTGTGCCCCAGGGAAACTAAACTTGCCTTTGGTGGACTGCTCAAATGGGCTAGACTTCTTCTCATGTACCCCAGGGCCTTTGCACACGCTATCTTTTCTGCCTGGAACATGCTTTCCTCTGTCTGCTTGATAGCTTAACTGTTCTGGCAGGTGCCTCAAAATCTTTTAGGCCTTCCAGCTCAAGCAAAGCTGGTTTTTCTGGTCATCTTTCACATGCCACCCGAATGACCACTGCCCCTGTCAGCATGGGTCACTGTGATTACTCAGACCTGTCTCCCCCATATCTGCCCCATTCACCGTGGACCCTGGCAGCCTAGAGGCTGGCTCAGGGAGGGCTGCAGAGCGAATGACTCTCGCCAAGCCTGATGGGAGGCATGGGGCCTGAGGGGCGGGGTGAGAAGCTACTAGCCACTGGGGAGACTGCCCTGGATGCCCCCAGGTGAGCTGGAGTCTGTGCACCCTCCCAGAGTCTGACGAGCTGACACCCCCTCTCACCCTCGCAGCTGCCCACTGTCCGGGGCAGCACCCTCCCCGATGCTGCCTGGCCTCCGGCTTCGCACACAGGCTTGACTGGCCAGGACCAAGCAGGTAAATATTTGTTTTAGGAAATTTAAACAGCCAGCTATGGGACCCGATTCCGGCAGCGCCAGTGGTCTGGCATGGCGAGCACGCACAGCCTCGCTCCCTGCAGGCTCCATGATTCCCAACACGGCCCTGGCCCGTAGACACCCTCAGAGCCAGGGACAGGGAGTTGGCTGTCACACGAGCCCACAGGAGGCTGAGGAAGGAAGAGTACCCGTTTTAGGTCAGCCTAGGCTATGTCAAGAAACCTGGGCTGGGCAGGTGGCTCAGTGGTACAGTGCTCGCCTCACAGGCATGAAGCCCTGGGTTTGATTCCTCAGTACCACATACACAGAAAAAGCCGGAAATGGTGCTGTGGCTCAAACCTTCCTAGAGTGGTCGCCTTGAGCAAAAGGTCAACGATAGTGCCCAGGCCCTGAGTTCAGGCCTCAGGACTCGCAAACAACAACAACAGAAAGGTCCACAGAGGGACTGTCATCAGAAGGACCCGGGCCAACTTTGGGAGGGAAGGAGGAGGGAGGCTGAGGGCAGGTGGCCACCCCCTGCACAGGGAGGCAGACAGGCTGGGGGATGAGAAAAGGGCTCCACTAGGAGCAGCCTGCCTCCCAGCCTGCACTAAGGGGCTGCAGGCAGGGCCCCCAAAGCCCACCATGCAACCCTGTGTCCCACGCCAAGACCCAACAATGTCCCTCCCTGGCAGCCGGGCCAGGCTGGGGAGGGGCGGCAGCTGACCTGGGGCAGGTGGCCCCCCACGCCCCACGGTGAGCTGTTCCTGAGGCAGCTTGCCACACCCCGGCGAGGACAGAGGCGCCCCTCCCTGCCCCCCCCCCCCCCCGCTGGCAGAGGACTTGGGCCGGTCAGCCCAGTGCTCCGGACACGTTACCAAGCCATGGGCCATGGACCACCACGGTCCAGAGCCATCACACACCAAACCGACAGAGGATAGAGACCTATGGCAGCTTTCACCCAGGGCGCGCCTGGGTACTCCCCCTATCTCCAGGGCAGCAGGGAGCCATGGGCAGTGCTAGCTAGAGGCCAGGACAGTCTGGGGGCTCAGGAGCCCAAAGGGTGGCTAGCAATAAACCCTAAAACCCCAGCCTGAGGGGCACCTTTAACCTGCATAAGCACTCCTTAAACTACGCCACCCCAATTCCAGCCTTGCTCATCAGGAAAAATAAAACAAAATCAGAACCACAGAGCTGAAAGCCTGGCAAGGCCTTTCTAAGACCCCATGGATCATTTTCGTAGTTAAGAACCCCAAAGAATTCTCTTGCCTCCGATCCCTGCAGAGAACCCAGGAAGCAAAGCCGCAATCCAGGAAGTGGGAGATTAGACGAGACATGGGGAGAGATGGACAGGAACCTTCTAGGTGTGGCTAGAACCTTCCAGCTTGGGCTCCAGGACTGGCTGAGACCTGGGGCTTACTGTCTGGCCACCTGGATCTCCCCGTCTGTACCCAGAAGCAAAGCTGAGGCTGCAGAGAGGCTGAAGGAGCAGGTGCCAGGGGAGGTGACCGCGAGGCTCCTGTGTGCCACAGGTGACCGTGCTGTACAGCTCCTCAAGAGTTTCCCCAGCGGGGCGAGGGGCAGACGGCGGGCACTCAAGCCTGCCTGGCGCCACGCCACCAGAGATCACTTGGGCCTTCTTGACGAGGTCACTACCGAAGCCCAGCTGGGGTTCTGTGGTGTCATTTGCAGGGGGACAGCCCTGTGCATCTGCCTGGCACCCCTCAGACACCACCGGTGAGGGAAGACAGCCAAAGACAGGGAGAAACTGTAGGTTCTCAGCACTACTGCAGCCCCTGGGGCGCCGGGGCTCCCCAAAGGGGCTTGGCAGCAAGGAAGGGGAGGGGGAGTAGGGCTCTCTTAGTCTGTCCCAAGGCCTTTGGCTTTGTCCTCTGCCCACCTGGGATGTGGTACAAACACAGGTAGGGATGATCATCCACTAGGGCCTCCCCTAATCCACAGACCAACAGCCAGGCTCAGAGCTGTCCTGTCCACACCTCCCCAGACCCCAAAGCCACCACACTGCTCCAGGGCATCAGAACCGGAGTACTGCTTGGGGGGGAGGAAGGGGGGGTGGTGGCAAACACCTATGGTCCCAGCTGCTCAGATGCAAAGAAAGCAAGCAAGCAAACAACCCAGGAGCCAGTAGCTCACGCCTGTCATCCTAGCTACTTAGGAGGCTGAGATCAGAGGATCACAGTTTGCAGCCAGACCGGGCAGGACAGTCTGTGAGACTCTTATCTCCAATAAAATGCTCAGAAAAAGCCGGAAGTGGCGCTGTGGTTCAAGTGGTGGAGCGCTAACCTTGGACACAAAGAGGCTCAGAGACACAACGCTCAGGCCCTGAGTTCAAGCCCCATAACCAGCAAAAAACAAAACAAAAAAAAAAAAAAAGGAAAAAAGAGAAAGACCAGCGGACGTGGCTCCCGGGTGGGGCGGGGCTCTGCAGTGGGAGGTGGGGCTGCACGATGGAGTGTACATCAGTGATTGGGTGTGACTTCACGGCAGGAGGCGGGGCTCCATGGTGGGAGGTGGGATTCATCATGAGTTGGGCTCGGTGATTGGGTGTGACTCTGCATTGGGAGGCGGGGCTCCGCAGCAGGAGGCGGGGCTCCACAGCAGGAGCCGGGCTCCCAGGATGGGTAGGGCTTAGTGATTGGGTGTGGCTCAACGGTGGTGGGAGGGGGTACGACGCAGGGGGCGGAGTCTCGGCGGTAGAGCTCCACCTAGCAAGTGCAGGGCCCTGGGTTCAAATCCTAGTAGCAACAAAAATCAAAAAGGAAGGAAAAAACATGTGCCAGGCTGGCTCCCGTAACGCAGGAGATCCCGCGGTCTTTCCGCGGCAGGAGATCCGAGGTCTTTCCACCCGAGGCCTTGGATTCGGGTTAAGCAGTTTGCAGTGTACTCAAGATGGGGACGGCCCCGGGGCGAGGAAACCCAGGGTGGGAGGTCTGAAGGCCCACGATCCTACCAAGTCAGAGGAGGAGGGGAACCCCCAAGATCCAGGATGGCCACGGCGCACACCCTGCCAACGGGGTCCGTGTCTGGAGACGCCGAGGCTGTCACGGCTGGGGGAGGTCGACGGCGGCGGCTGCGAGGGTGGCAGATGCTGCTCGGGGACCCCCCCCCCGAGCCCGGGCGGCCCACCCCGCGCCAAGGCCTCGCTGCCTCCCGCAGAACCGCAGAACCGCAGAACGGGCGGCGCGCCCCGGTGCGCCGGCGGAACGCGGCCGCGGCCCGGCCCCGGCCCCGGCCTCCCCTTACCTCGGCCAACTTCCCGCGAACTCCTTGTCCACGCGCAACTTCTTGACCTTCTGCATTAGCCGCACCGGGTGACCGGGAGGGCGCAGGGGGGCCGCGGAGCCGGGGCCCGGGCCCGGGCGGAGCGGGGCCGCGGCCGCATCGGCCGCGCACCGGGCTCCGCGCGCGCAGCCGGGGCCGAGGGGCCGTGGGGCTGCGGCGGCCGCGCTGCCGCGCCGGCCGGGGCCGTGCTCTCCCGGCAAGGAGTTACCCATCGCCGGCCGCGGGGTGCCCGGCCGCGCCTCCGGGTGCTCCCCGGTGCCGCCCGGAGACCCCCTGAACACGCCTCGGCCCCACAACCGGAAACCAAGTCCCTGCGGAGCTCCCAGGGGCTCCGGCGTCGCTGTCCGCGCGGCACTTGCCGGAAATCACGCCGCGGCCTCGGCATCTCCCGACCCCGGCCGCGGGGGGCCTCGGGGGCCGCGGGGGCCTCTCGCTCTTCCCCCCTCCCCGCCTCCTCCCCCCTCCCCTCCCCTCGGCCTTCCCCCCCCCCACGCGCCGGCTCCGCCCCGCAGCAGCCGCGCGCCCAGGCGCCTCCCGCAGCAGCCGGCGCCCGGGCGCCTCCCCTGCGCATTCATCCGCCGGGCCACCTGTCGGCTGCCACAGCCTGGACCAGCGCTTCGTCGTCCTGGCAACGACCGCTGTTGTCCACCGCCGCCCGGCCTCCCCCCTGCCCCCGCCGCGCCCCGCGGCCCCGCACTGCGGGGGCCCCAGGCGCCCCCTGAGGTCCGGCGAGGAGGCCCGGCGCAGGGGGCGGGGGGCATCGCGGGGACATCGGCCGCTCGGTAAGTCCATTTGTCATTTCTACTTGACACCCTCCCCCCCACACACACACCAGGCCCCATCCCAGGCGGCAGCCCCTCCCCCATCGCTGGAGGGAGGAGGCCCGATCCACTGCCCAACGCCAAGGGGACCCTGCCCAACCCCCCCGCCTCTGGCGCAGAAGAGCCAGGACTCACGCCGGGAAGGCGTTCAGACATTAAGAATTAAGAATGTCACCACACCAGGCCGGGCACCAGGCCGGGCTCTGAGGGTTCACGCCTGTCATCCTAGCGACTCAGGAGGCTGAGATCTGAGGATCGCGGTAGGAAGCCCGCCCGGGTAGGGAAGTCGGTGAGACCCTTATCTCCAACGAACCACCAGAAAACCGGAATTGGTTAAGGAGTAGTAAGCTAGCAAAAGAGCTCAGGGACAATCCCCCACCCCCACCCCCAGCCCTGATTCAAGCCCCACAGCGGGAGCTGGGTGCCTGTCACCCTAACTCCTCAGGAGATTGAGATCTGAGGATCTCAGTCTGAAGCCAGCCCAGAAAATCTTTTCTCTAATTAACCACCAAAAAGCCAGAAGTGGAACTGGGGCTCATGTTGTAGAGCACTAGCTAGCCTTGAGCAAAAAAGCTCAGGAGCTGCGTGCTGGTGGCTCACATCTGAGGTGGCTCACATCTATCCACTCGGAGGATCCCTGTTCAAAGCCAGCCAGGGCAGGAAAATCTGTGAGAACCCTTATCACCAGTTAATCACCAAAAAACCAGAAGTGGTGCTGTGGATCAGTGGTAGAGTGAAAAAGTTCAGGGACAGCGGCCCATGCTCTGAGTTCAAGCCTCAGGAACACACACCACACACACTCACACACACAGAATGTCACATCAGGACATGGAACACAGAGGTCAGAGCAGAAGAGGCAAAGTGAGATTGTTTTGAACCCAGTGACAAAGATGAGGACTCCATGCCAGAGAGTTGGGTTCAGATGAGCACTGGTAGCTCACGCCTGTAATCCTAGCTACTGAGGAAACTGAAAGTCGGCTTGGGCACGAAAGTCTGTGAGACTCGTATCTCCAGTTAACCACCAAAAAGTCAGAAGCAGAGCTGTGGCTTTAGCAAAAAAGGTCAGGGACCGCTCCCAGGCACTGACTTCCAGCCCCAGGACTGGCACACACACACACACACAGAGCTCTTATGACACCTGACATGATAGAAACTAAACCACTGTCAGCTAAATATGTCAATAAACACCACAGCAAGGTGAGCACCAACTTGAAGCCCCAAGACTGAATGTGGATCCCTGGGTGTGGTGGACAGGGGCAGCCACGCCCCCTGCTCCATCCAGTTGCATCAGCCCTCATCCCATTTTATCTCGGGTTTCCTGGGTAGGCTCTTTCCAGGGACAGCTGGGTGGGACAATGGATGGAAGGCAAAGCCTTCGTCAGACCCACCAAGTTACAGCCATCTCCCTGGGTCAGTGACCCCAGGGCCGCCTTGAAAAGCCACTTCCTGTCAATCCCAAATTCCAGAGCTGTGGCACAAATCTGTCCACCACACCACCACCATCCCCCCCTTCTCCCAGCCTGCCTGGCTGCCGCGCCCCAGCACAGGCCAACTTCCTAAAGGCTCCCAGAAACTTCCATTTCGGCCACAGGCAGAGTCCTGAATCTGGATAGAACGAAGATATCATGAAGGCCACGACAGTGGCTAGACCGCCCTCGGCCTGCTCATTTTCTACCATCATAGTCCCACTCCACTCCGCATCCGGGAATCTGCACCCCCTGGGATTTGTCCCCCTTGGGAGACAAGGCATCCCGGCTGTCCAGTTGCCCCCCACCCTCACCCCAGGACCCAATTGGCGCCTCCGGGGTCCGGTTGCCCACCTTTCACACCGGCTGGGCCATAATCCCCCAGCTCTTGGAAAGCAAGTTGGTTCCTACTGTTCAGACCAGGGGCTTTCTCGGACCCCCACCCACCCCCCGCCCCAAGGGGCCGCTGCCTGGGATAGAGGCTGGACAGAGGGGTGCCGAGGCGGGCGGGGGGGGGCTGCACTGGCCCGGGAGCGGGACCAGGCGGCAGTTCGGGGCAATCGGGGCCTGGGAAAGTTAGGGGTGGCATGCGGCGGGTCCGCGGGCCGGGCCGCCCCTCGGGGAGGGTCTGCGGCGGGGTGGGGGGGCCCGGCGCCGGTGGCCGGGCGCGGCGGGCGCACCGACTCCAGAAGGGGCCTCGACCCGGGGGGGGGGAGGGGGGGCGACCGGGGCAGCGCCGCCGGGACGGACCGACGGGACGCGGGGTCGGGAGCAGGACAGACGGCGAGGTGTGCCCCGGCGGGTCAGAAAGCGAGAGGGTGGTGCGGGACGCCAGGGAAACTGAGGCAGGGGGACTGGGGGTGGGGAGGGGGGGCCGCCCCGATGGCGGGCCCCGGGGCGCGCGGAGGCCCGGGCGGAGGCTGGGGGGAGGGGGAGGCCGGTCCACGGCGGGTCCAAGGCCGTGGGAACACAGGGACGCGGCGCTCCGGACGCTGCTCACCGGGATGCCAGGCGGCGGCCGGGCTGGGCAAAGGCGTCCCGGGGCCGGCGGAGCCTCACGCGCGAAGCTCCATGCCCGGGACTGCGGCCCCGGAAGTGGCGGGCGCGGGGGGACAGCGGCGGCGGCGGACACGGGGACCCGCCGGCTCAGCTTCCTTTGACCCGGAAGTCGAGCTGCCCAAGCGGCGGCCTGTGATTGGCTAAGGTTTGGGCGGTACCAATACGCACAGAGCTCCGGGGGGGGGACGGAGACCGGCCGTGCGGCCAGCGCTGCAGGCGACGTTTGGTTTCCGGGCAGGAGAGAAATCCTGAGGCGAACACCCCCGCGAGATTTGGTACGGTCCAGCCCAACCGCTGAGTTCTCTGATAAATAGTCTAAGAGAGAACTCTTCTGCAGGCGGGCGTTGGTGGTATAGTGGTTAGCATAGCTGCCTTCCAAGCAGTTGACCCGGGTTCGATTCCCGGCCAACGCAGTTCGCTTTTCTTGCACAACTGAAGGATTCAGAATGGCCTTTTCGTTTCCTCACACTTCGGTTAAAGAAAACTTTTAAAATATAAAAGAAACAGAGAAAACGAGCGGTGCTAAGATTCGTGTCAGAGATTTGCTCTCATTATAAAGAGAGAGAAGGTGTACAATGAGAGAAAGCAACAAAGAAGAAAGAGCGAGCTGTTCCCGCCCGGGATCGAACCGGGGACCTTTCGCGTGTGAGGCGAACGTGATAACCGCTACACTACGGAAACCCGCGGAGGGCCGCTTTTCCGACCCCCTGACCATGCAGGTATACAATGTTGCCACTTTGCAACCTGTGCAACAGTGTCACTTCCCAGGAGCCCCGAGGGAGAGGCCGGGGAGCAGAGGCGGATGAACACCTGCGCGCACGCGCGCAGACCTTCAGTACTGGACCAATTAACTACACCGCCCAGGAGAAGAATCCAAGAGAGAAGAAAAAGTTTGCTACTCCATCGCAAATCAAGCTCACCTGCCCTGAGTTCCTCACAGACGCGATGCCAGCAGCAAGAGCCATTTTCAGTTTCTGTAAGGAATCCCCGTTCTATGTCCAGCTCCTTAAGGAGCTTTGTGAATAGAACTTTCCATTCGTGTGTGTGTGTGTGTGTGTGTGTGTGTGTGTGTGTTCAAGACCTAATCTGGGGAAAGAGAAAGGAAAGAAGGAAGGGAGAAGAAGAGGAGGAGGAGGAGAAGAAATTACATTTATATATTAAATAGATAAACATGTGTATTATATAATTATATATTAAATATATTATCTATAATAAGTATACTATACATACACACATAGTGTGTGTGTGTGTGTGTGTGTGTGTGTGTGTGTGTGTGTGTGTGTGTGTGTGTGTAGTGGATCTGGGGCTTGAACCTGAGCGCTGGGTGCTGTCCCTGAGATTCTTTTGCTCAAGGCTTACGTTTTACCGCTTGAACCACAGCTCATCTTCCAGCTTCTTCAGTAATTTAGGGGAGATAAGAGTCTCACAAACTTTCCTGACGGTGCTAGCTTGGAACTATGATCCTCAGATCTCAGCCTCCTGAGTAGCTAGGATGACAGGTGTGAGCCACCGACAACTGGCTAGAATAAATTATATTTTCATGTAATATTCTAAAACTCAAAATCACATGCTGCATTTGCTTTCTGTGGCCAGCACTGATGCAGATTTCCTGGCTAGAAATGATGCAGGGTTTTGTTGTTGTTGTTTTTCCATGTAACAGGTCTGAGGCTCAAGACCTGACATGGGCTTCTCTGTGCTAAATGAAGGTGGTGCAGGCAGGTACGGGGGCAAGCTGGTCCTCCTCCCCTCCCCCGTCCTCCCCATCCCTCCCCCCCCTCCCACCCAGGGCCATTGGGAGGGTCCAAGTCTGGGCTGTCCCAGCTCCCAGAGGCCTGGTATCCCAGGCTGGTGTGCTCTCCACTCCTCATCTTTGGCAAGCCCTGGACCCTCTTATAAAGACTCCTGTGCCTGGGGCTGGGAAGGTGGCTCAGTGGTAGAGCGCATGCCTTGCATGCCAGAGGCCCTGGGTTCGATTCCTCAGCACCACATAAGCAAAAAGCCAGAGGTGGTGCTGTGGCAGAGATGAAGAGCTGAGGGACAGCACCCATGGCCCAGAGTTCAGACTCCATGACCAGACCCCCCCCCAATAAAACAAACAAACAAAAGACTCCTGTGATTATATCAGACTCCCTCGGGGGACCCAAAATAATTTCTCCAGGCCCAAATCTGCCCTTTGAAAGAGATGGGCATTTGAGAGGGCACATGAATTATTTCACCAACCCCACCTCCTCAAGGATTAGAAATTCATTCACCCCTACACGTTTTTGTGCAGGTATGCCAGTCCTAGGGCTTGAACTCAGAGCCTGGGTGCTGTCTCTGACTCTTTCTTTCTTTCTTTCTTTCTCAAAGCTAGCTCTCTACAACTTGAGCCACACAACTCCACATCTGACTTTTTGGTGGTTCTTTGGAGTCAAGAGTCTCAAGTAATCCTAGGTGCTTAGGGGACTGATATTGGGAGGATGGAGGTTCACCCTCAGCCTAGGCAGAAAAGTCTCTGAAACCTGACATGGTGGCACCCCTCTGCTACTTCATCTACAACAGAAAGATTAAGATAGGAGGGCTGTAGTCCAAGCAGCGACCAGGGTAGAAGATGAGACGTGATCTCAAAAATAACCAGTTTAGGGGCTGGGAAGGTGGCTCAGTGGTATATATATACATATACATATACATATACATATATACATATACATATACATATACATATACATATACATATACATATACATATATACATATATACATATACATATATATATATATATAGAGAGAGAGAGAGAGAGAGAGAGAGAGAAATAGAGTGATTGTCATGGTCAAGGCTTTTAATCAATACATAGTAATTGCACACATTTTTTTTTTTCAGTCATGGGGCTTGAACTCTGCCCTGGGCACTGTCCCTCAGCTCTTCAGCTCAAAACTAGCGCTCTACCACTTGAGCCACAGTGCCACTTCCAGTTTTTTTGTGGTTTGTTGGAGATAAGAGTCTCATGGACGTTCTTGCCCGGGCTGACTTTGAACCTCGATGCCCAGATCTCAGCCTCCTGAGTAGCTAGGATGACAGGTGTGAGCCACCAGCGCCTGGCTAATTCCACACATTTATGTTGGCACAAGATGATAAGTTAATACACTCAGTGTTTAGTCATTAAATCAGCATGATTTGCATTTCCATGAAATATTAATAATGTCTTTAAACTCCTATATGCTTTTGTTGTTTTAGTTGGTCGTGGGGCTTGAACTCTGGGCCTGGGCGCTGTCCCTCAACTCTTCAGTTCAAGGCCAGCACTCTACACTTGAGCCACAGTGCCACTTCCCGTTTTCTGGTGGTTTATTGGAGATAAGAGTCTCACAGACTTTGCTGCCACGATTTTGAACTGCTATCCTCAGATCTCAGCCTCTTTTTTTTTTTTTTTGTCGGTTGTGGGCTTGAACTCTGGGTCTGGGCGCTGTCCCTCAGCTCTTCAGCTCAAGGCGAGCGCTCTACCACTTGAGCTACAGCGCCACTTCCGGTTTTCTGGTGGTTTATTGGAGATAGGAGTCTCACAGTCTCTCCTGCCCGGGCTGGCTTTGAACCGCGATCCTCAGACCTCAGCCTCCTGAGTAGCTAGGATTACAGGCATGAGCCACTGGCACCCAACCTCTATGAGCTCTTTTCTTACTCCAGTCCTAGGAGTTCAACTCCTGGCCTGGGTGCTATCCTAGAATTCTTTGCTCTCAGGGCTTGTACTCTACTCTTTGAGCCATGGCTCCACTTCTGGTTTTCTGGTGGTTCATTGGAGATAAGAGTCTCACAAACTTGCTTGCCCAGGCTGGCTTTGAGCCGCGATCCTCAGATCTCAACTCCTGAGTGGCTGAGATTACAGGGGCGTGAGCCATGGGTGCCGACTTTTGTTATATTTTGAACCCAGTGTCAGCTTGCTCTCCGTCTGCCTTTCCAGCAGTTCACCTGGGATACCATGCTGACCTACCATGCTCCTACTTTCCTTCTGGGGCGCAGCATTGGGTCCCATCCCCTCCTCTGCCCACAAGCCTCTCTGGCTGTGCCCCAAGACCCTCTCTGCGCTTGCAGACACCCACAGACCTCCTCCAGCCTGGGCCTCTCCTAGCACCAGACTTGGGGTTCCATTGTCACCAGATATCTCCAGATTGGGGGTGGGAGTTTGTGGGTCTCACATTCAACATGGCCGTTTACACCTGACCAGTCCCTCTACACCAGCACCTCTGGCAGCCCCAACCCCAGCTGAGCATAGCTCTGAGCTCCTGGGACTCAGCTACATCTGGGGACCACCGGGACCCTGCCCACATTCGATCACTGAGTGAATTAAATAAGTACCCATTCCAAAATACCTATAGTGCACACCCTCCTTCCCCTCAAAACACCAGGCGCCTGCTCCTGGACCTGCCAGTCTGCCAAGCAACTACCACAGGGCACACATGCGAGAGCAGAGTCCTGTCCCTCCCTCCTCTGCCCACAGCCCCCCCCCATGGCCCCAATCATCCCACGGGACGGAGGGGGGGCACAAAGCCAAGCTCCCCATGCCCTGCAGACCCAGGACCCTGCGTGTCCCACCACATCCCTTCCCTCTCATTTGCTCCCTTTTTCTGCTCAAGCCCCTTGGGCCTTCCCACAGCTCCATCCTACCCCAGGGCCTTGGCACAGGCTCTGTCCTCTTAGTTTTGTTTTCTCCAGGGTTCAATTCCTCTTCTCCAGGTACTGTCCCTGAGCCTAGTCAGCACTAAGCCTCTCCTCCTGGACCAGGGCATACAGAGAGTCTCTGATCACTGCCATAATCCCAGGTGTAGACTCCCCTCAGTACCACCTCCTCCTCCTCTTCCTCCTCCTCCTCCTCCCCCTCCCCCTCCCCCTCCCCCTCCTCCTCCTCCTCCTACCCCCCACACCAGGCTGTGAGCTCACGGGTGCATGACCAGTCCTCAAACTGTATATTACTTGCTCCTTGAATCTAGATAGTCCCCTGTTGGAATTATGAATCAATAAACAAGCTGGTCAGATAAGAGAAGGGACTGGCGTTGGTGGCGGCTGTGGAGTAATATAGGAGGGCTTCCTGGTGAAGGAGGAAAACTCGTTCACTCTCTCTAGAAGTCCATCGAGGCCCCCAGACCTCATTTATCTTAAATTAAGTGATCCACACACAAAGCAGAAGCTGAACCATATTCCTTTTAATTGCGGTGTTAGCTGAGAGGACCTGGGGCGGGGAGAGGACCTGGGGCAGGCGCAGTGTCCTGTCTATCCACTAGGGGTCAGCAAATGAACAGTGGAGCTCCAGGGTCCCAGCCGCACTCATTTTTCTACCACCCCCACCACCACCCCGACCTCCACTGTGGGTCTTGAATTCAGTACCTGGCCGCTGCCCCTGAGCTCTTCAGCTCAAGGCTAGCTCTCTACCACTTTGAGCCACAGCATCACTTCCGGTTTTCTGGTGGTTCACTGGGAATAAGAGTCTCACGGACTTTCCTGCCTGGGCTGGCTTTGAACCGAGATGTCAGATCTCAGCCTCCTGAGTAGCTAGGATTACAGGCATGAGCCATGGCTCTTGGCCTCATATTTGCATTGGACCCAAGCAGGTTTCTATCAGGGAGGGTTGGCAGCCTGTCCTACCTGAAGTCTAACCATCTGAAAATGCCTTAGCAAAAGTTCATAAAAGGAAAAGAAAAAGGAAAGCAAAGGACTTGCAGGGTCTTACGCTTGGGCATCCCAGCTACAGAAGAGGCTGAGAATTGAGGATGGTAGTTCGAAGCCAGCCCGGGCAGGAGAGTGTATGAGACTCATCTCCAATCAACTACAGAAAAATTGAGAAGTGGAGCTGTGGCTCAAACAGTAGAGTGACAGCCTTGAGATAAAAAAAAATCAGGGATAAGGCTGGGAAGGTGGCTCAATGGTAGAGCGCTTGCCTAGCATGCATGAAGCCCTGGGTTTGATTCCTCAGTACCACATACACAGAAAAAGCCGGAAGTGGCACTGTGGATCAAGTGGTAGAGTGCTAGCCTTGAACTCAGGCCCAGGCCCTGAGTTCAAACCGCAGGACTGGCAAAAGAAAAAGAGTCTGGCTTGTGTGATCGGAGGGTAAAATGCTTGCACAGCATGTAGGAATAAAGCTCAGTGTTTCACCCCCCAGCACCCCCAAAATAAATAACACAAGGCCTAATCACGGGTGTTACGATGTGACAGCGTCACGCACACATCCTTGGCATAACCCTGGTTCACAGGAAAAGCCTGCCTTCTGCGCCTTTCTTGTTTCTGCTTTATGGTAAGGGGGGAAAATTCAAAATTCTCTCTTCTGATTGTTTGAGACCCATAACACACTCTGGGCTCAGTCGCCCCACGAGCAGCTACCTGCCTTGACCCAGGGTAGATATTTATTTCTAGGCCTTTCCACAGCCCAGAAGTGCCAGGGAGAGAATGACTCAGCTGGCTGGCTATTTTTGTCCCAGGAGAACCTTGAGCTAGATGGGAGGGAGGATGGGGGACATGGCACGGCCGCTCTCCCTCTTGGGGGGCGGTATAAGAGGGTCTGGGGGAAGGGCAGGAGCACAAGCAGGCCCTCCATCCCTCTTCTTCCTCCCCCTCCCCTCCCCCCTCTCCCTCCCCTCCCCCCTCCTCCCCCCTCCCCCTCTCCCTCCCCTCCCCCTCCTCCTCCCCCTCCCCTCCCCCTCCTCCCCCTCCCCCTCCCCTCCCCCCTCCTCCCCCCTCCCCCTCCGCCCCCTCTTCCTCTCCCTCCTCCCCCTCCTCCCCCTCCTCCCCCTCCTCCTCCTCCAGTAGCTCCCACCTTCCCTATATCTCAAGGCCACTCTGGTATTTTCAGTTCAGCACAACCATCTGTTTGAAGACTAAATATACAATGAAGAGGGGATAGGCGGGGGTTGATGGAAGGATGGGAAGGTTCTGGGAGGGTTCCCCCTGTTTGGCTCTATCCACAGAACCTGCTGCAACATGTCCTCCACTCTGATTTTTCTTTCCAGCTCCCTCAGACCAAGTGCTGAGATCCCAGCTGTGCTGCATGACTTTGGGTAGGTAAGTCACCCTCTCTGAGCCTCCAGTTGATGATCTGTAATGAGGATCATAGGCAAACTCCCGAGGGAGGGGCAAATACAGAAAAGGGCCAACCGTGTGCATAGTAGATGCTCAATGCAGAGAACCCACAGTGAGGGTTTTGTTTGTTGTTGTCTTCGTTTGTGACACAGGGTCAAACACAGGGCCTCCTCAGCCCAGCATTTGCACGCGTGCAAATGCTGGGCTGAGTTTTTGGCCTCTGTGTGTGTAAGCTTTCTCTGCTCAAAGCTGGCACTCTACCACTTGAACCACAGCTCCACTTCCAGCATTTTGGGGGGAAGGGATAATTAATTGGAGATGAGTTTCAACAGACTTTCCTGCCCAGGCTGTCTTTGAACCTCAATACTCAGATCTCAGCCTCTGAGTAGCTGGGATTACAGGTGTGAGTCACTGGCACCTGGCTTCACTTCTGCCTTTTTTTGTAGTTAACTGGAGATAAGAGGCTCTGGAGCTGGAAGCTGGTGGCTCACACCTACAATCCTAGTTACTTAGGAGGCTGAGATCTGGGAATCCAGGTTCCAAGCCAGCATGGGCAAAAAAGTCTGTGAGATTCTTTCTTTCTTTTTTTTTTTTTTTTTTTTGGTAGGTTGTGGGCACTGGGCCTGGGCGCTGTCCCTCAGCTCTTCAGCTCAAGGCGAGTGCTCTACACTTGAATCACAGTGCTACTTCTGGTTTTTTGGTGGCTTATTGGACATAAGAGTCTCATAGACTTTCCTGCCCGGGCTGGCTTTGAATGTGATCCTCAGATCTCAGCCTCCTGAGTAGCTAGGATTACAGGCGTGAGCCACCAGCATGGGGCTCTGAGACACTTATCTCCAATTAACTACCAGAAAAATTAGAAGTGGCGCTGTGATTCAATGTGGTAGAACACTAGCTTTGAGCAAAAAGCTCAGGGATAGTGCCCAGGCCCTGAGTTCAAGCCCCTGGATTGGCACATACACACACAAAAGGGTCCCCAAGGGCTAGGCAGGTGGCTCAGTGGTAGAGCGCTTGCCTTGAATGCAGGAGCCCCTGGGTTCAATTTCTCAGCACCACATAAGCAGAAAATGTCAGAAGTGGCACTGTGGCTGAAGTGGTAGAGCTCTAGCCTTGAGCTGAAGAGCTGAGGGACAGCGCCCAGAGTTCAAGCCCCAAGATCGACCGGAAAAAAAAAAAAGGGTCCCCAAGTGTATTTTATCCTATTAAATATCCTCCCTGGTGGGTGCCGGTGACTCACACCTGTCATCCTAGCTACTCAGGAGGCTGAGATCTGAGGATCACAGTTCAAAGGTAGCCCAGGCAGGAAAGTTCATGAGACTCTTTTTTTTTTTTTTGGGGGGGGGGGGGTCCGGTCGTGGGGCCTGAACTCTGGGCCTGAGCGCTGTCCCTCAGTTCTTCAGCTCAAGGCTAGTGCTCTACCACTTGAGCCACAGTGCCACTTCCGGCTTTATTTTTTATGTGGTGCTGAAGAATCGAACACAGGGCCTCAAGCATGCAAGGCAAGTGCTCTACCACTGAACCACCTTCCCAGCCCCCATGAGACTCTTATCTCCAATGAACCACTAAAAAGTCAGAAGTAGAGCTGAGACCCAAGTGGTAGAAAATTAAGGGACAGCAGCCCCAGGCCTGGTACAAAAGATAAAATAAAATCTCAGCTCTCAGGAGGCTGAGGCAGGCGGAGGGGGAGGCTGAGGCAGGCAGAGGGGAGGCTGAGGCCGGCCTGGGCAGCACAGGAAGCCCTTGTAGCTGAGGAAGAGTCTTTGTACCCCAACTTTGGAATTTTCTCCTCTTCCAAAAAATAAATCCAACTTAGCCGTGAGCAGGGCAGATGGGAGGCATGGGCGGAGGTGAGCCCAACCAGAAATCGATGGAGTGGAACTTTTTAAAGGAAAGGGCAGGAGGAGAAGGAGAGAGACCAGACAGAGATAAGGCAGAGGCAGGGACGAGGCAGAGATAAGGAGATCAGAATCTAGAATGGCCAGCCCTGCCCATCAAGGTCATTCTCTCCAAAATGTACTGGTGATGGTGACTGGACCTCTCAGCCCTTTCTTGAGATGAGGACAAAGAAGAGAAGATGGCAGCGTCGGTCATTTCTGTGCACACACACACACACACACACACACACACACACACACACACACACGTCCATCTTCCCTCCCCTCCCACCCACCATTCACAGGCTCCACAACTGCTCTCAGCCAGGAAACCAACTCGGAAATGTTTGACAGAAAGCAGGACACAGAGGATGAAATGTGGGGAAATAGCCAGGCACTGGTGGCTCAGGCCTGTCATCCTAGCTACTCAGGAGGCTGAGATCTGAGGATCACAGATCAAAGCCAGCTGGGGCAGGAAAGTCCATGAGACTCTTATCTCCAATAAACCACCAGAAAACCAGAAGTGGCGCTGTGGCTCAAGCAGTAGAGGGCTCACCTTGAGTTGAAGAGCTGAGGGACAGTGCCCAGACCCCTTTCCCTCCCTCCCCTTCCCCCAGTTCAAGCCCCAAGCCTACAAAAAATTAAAATTAAAAAAATAGTGTGGAAATAAGACAGAACCACGGGCAAAGCCAGGTGCTGATGACACCCGCCTGCAATCCCAGCTACTCAAGAGGCCAAGATCTGAGGATGCTGGTTTGAAGCCAATGCAGGCAGGAAGGCGTGAGACTCTCATCTCCTATTAACCACCAGAACAAGGCCAGAAATGAAGCTGTGGCTCATGTGGTAGAGCACTAACCCTTGAGGAAAGAAACAAGAAAGAAAGAAAGAAAGAAAGAAAGAAAGAAAGAAAGAAAGAAAGAAAGAAAGAAAGAAAGAAAGAAAGGAAAGAAGAAAGGAAGGAAGGAAGGAAAGAAGGAAGGAAGGAAGGAAGGAAGGAAGGAAGGGAAGGAAGGAAGGAAGGAAGGAAGGAAGGAAGGAAGGAAGGAAGGAAGGAAGGGAAGGAAGGAAGGAAGGAAAGAGAAGGAAATGCTCAAGGACAGCACCCAGACCCTGAGTTCAAACACCAGAACTGGCACCAAAATAAAAAAAAACCAAAACAGGTTGATTTGAGGTCACAGTTTTGGAGGTGTCCATCTACCACCAATTGGGCCTCTGGCCTGTGGACAGAGCACAGAGGGGAGCAAACCACTCCCATCAGGAATCAGGGCCCTCATGGCCACGCCCCTCAACAACACATTCCTTCAAGCCACGCCCCATTTAAAGGCCACACCCCCATCAACAACATGTCCCCTCTTTAACCACTCCTTTCTGACACTCCTCTAAAGACCACGCCTCTTCATGGACACGCCCATTTCTAAGCCACACCCCCAAATGGCCTGAAGACCTCTCATTAAGCCCTGCCTCTGAAAGGACCCACCACTTCTGAAGAGTGCCACACCCGGACCTTTGTCTTATCCAAACTGTAGCACCAACTGCCTTCCCTGTTCCTTCTCCAAATTTTTCTTTTTTTTGCCAGTCCTGGGGCTTGAACTCAGGGCCTAGGCGCTGTCCCTGAGCCTCTCTGTGCTCAAGGCTAGTGCTCTACCACTCTGAGCCACAGCACCACTTACAGCTTTTTCTGTGTAGTTTCTTGGAGTTAAGAGTCTCACAGAGTTTCCTGCCTAGGCTGGCTTTGAACTATGATCCTCAGATCTCAGCCTCCTGAGTAGCTGGGCTGACAGGTGGAAGTCACTGGCGCCCAACTCGCTATCCACATTTCTGACCTGTGAAATCCTGTTTTTGTTTGTGCAGGTCCTGGAGCTTGAACTCAGTGGGTTTGACTCGATGCTGGAGCCAAGAGTGGTGTCCGTGAGGACTCAGCCGTGGAGAGGTCTGAGGGAAGGTAACCATTCTCAGCAGGAGGTGGTGAGGAGATGCCCCCAGCCGGCTCTCAGGCCTTGGAGTGTCCCTGAGCATATAACAAGTGCTCAGTAAAAGCTTAATGGAGGAATGCATTGCTTCTCCTGAAACCCAGGTACATCCAGATCTGTCTTTGGGCACCATCCAGATGAATCACTTAAGACAGCCCCTACTGGAGGTCCAGCGCTGGGACCCCCAGCCCACGCCTCATCTCCCCTGTCTGGGGCCTGATGGCTGTCTATGCCCTCCAGGCCTTCAGCTCTCTTGCTGGGCTGAGATTTTTCATCCCTGCAGTCAAGCAGGGATGGTCCTGTTGCTAATGTGGTCTTTCTGGGCTTTTACAAGAGGGTATAGATCTGACCTAGTACTCTGGGGTAGCTTTTGTCTCTGTCTCTACGCCTGCCTGGCTTCCTTCCTTCCTTCCTTTCCTTTCCTTTCTTCCTTCCTTCCTTTCTTCCAGTACTGATTCTAATCAATTTAGAGCCTCTCTCGTCTCTGTTCTCCTGCCCATCTGTCCTTTGTTAATCTTTTTTCTTTTAAATTCCTAGTTTTGGGGTTTCAACTCTGATTCTGGGCACTGTCCCTGTGCTATTTTTTTCTTCCCCAGCCTTGTCCCTGTGCTTTTTTTTGTTTGTTTGTTTGGGGCCTGAACTCTGGGCCTGGGTACTGTCCCTCAGCTCTTCAGCTCAAGGCTAGCGCTCTACCACTTGAGCCACAGCACCACTTCCGGCTTTTTTCTTTTTGCTTATGTGGTGCTGAGGAATCGAACTCAGGGCCTCAGGCATGCAAGGCAAGCGCTCTACCACTGAGCCACCTTCCCAGCCCCTGTCCCTGTGCTTTTGAGCTCCAGCTTTTTCTGCTTATGTGGTGCCTCATGCTTGCGAGGCGAGCATTCTACCACTGAGCCACCTTCCCAGCCCCATGAGACTCTGATCTCCAATAAACCACCAGAAAAATGGAAGTGGTGCTGTGGCTCAAGTGGTAGAGTGCTAGCCTTGAGCTGAAGAGCTGAGGAACAGCACCCAGGCCCAGAGTTCAAGCCCCGCAACCAACCAAAAAAAAAAAAGTCTCATGGACTTTCCTGTCCAGTTTGACTTTGAACTGTGATCCTCAGAGCTCAACCTCCTGAGTAGCTAGGATTACATGTGTGAGTCCCAGGTGCCCCACAATCTCGCTGTCATTCTGTGACTTTCTTTCTCCATCTCTCTGTCCCAGGCCTGGCCCTGTCTCTGTCCCTGTCTCTCTCTCTCTCTGCCCCGTCTTCCCTCCACCCACCTCTCCCATTCTCCTGGTGTCTACCCTACCTCCTCTTCCCTCCCTCCTTGGACTCCCGCTTTGGGAGACAGCAAGAGCAGGTGGTCAGCCAGCCAGACACCTGGGGATTAGCTGCCTCGCCTCCCTGTCCTGGCATTGCCAGAAATCTGCCGTCACCGGCTTTTCACGGCGCCTTGTGGAACAGTCCACCTCCTCCCGTGAAACCCAATCCGGTGCCCCCTCCTGGGTCACCGGGCGGCCACACGCATGGTCACACGCTCTGCACCTGTGGGGCTGGGCCCCTCAGCCCCCTCCCTAATGCCGGGAGCCCCCCCTCTGAGCCCCAACATCTGCACCCAGACACAGGCTTATTAAATCAAGACTCGGTGTGTTGGGGCAATTTTCCCATTTTCTCCTACTTATTTTCCAAAGCGTACGCACCTTAAAGAGAGAAAAGCAGTGTGATCTTTGTATTTCTTTTTTCTCATCTCTGAATTTATACAACACTTAAAAATAAAAACTATGATCAGTGGTACAGGAAATTATAAAAATAGTGTAGACAACTCCCTGATACTCTTCCCTCCACCTCCCACACGCAGAGAGTGTTTTGGATCCTTCTAGAACATTCTCAAAGCTAGGAAATTGGCACGGGAACAGCAGAGTCAATTAGACATAAAGTCTTCATTCCAGATTTTCCTTTTTTGGATGGCAGGGACTGGACTAGGGATCATCTCAGATCCTTTGGGCCTGGTAGGCAGGCCCTTTACCATTTGAGCCATGTCACCAACCCTTTTCGTTGTTTTACAGGTAGAGAAAGGTCAGGCCTAGACTTCAATCCGTGTCAGCAGGGATGACAAACATGGCAGGGTTGGCCCACCTTTGGTGGAGATGAGGTCTTGCAAACATTTTCCCTGAGCTAGCTTAGAATTGTGATCCTGTCTGTTCCAACTTTCTGAGTAGGTAGGGCTTTGTGCCTGGCCCAGAGTTTTATCTGATTTTTTTTAATTTTATTTTGTTGTCAGTCATGGGGCTTGAACTCAACCTGGGCTCTGCCCTGAGCTACGCTGTTGCTTCTTCTTCCTCCTCCTCCTCCTCCTCCTCCTCCTCCTCCTCCTCCTCCTTCTCCTCTTCCTTCTCCTCCTCCTCCTCCTCCTTCTTCTTCTTCATTTTCTCAAAGTGAGCGCTCTACCACTTTGTGCCACAGCTCCACTTCTGGTTTTCTGGTGGCTCATTGGAGATAAGAGGCTAATAGACTTTCCTGACCAGGCTAGCTTTGACCCTCGACCCTCAGTTTTCACCCTCCTGAGTAGCTAGTAACTAGGATTACAGGTATGAGCTACCAGCATCCAGCTCATATTTTATTTGTCTCCTCCCCCCTCTCTAGTCATGGGGCTTGAACTCTGGGTCTGGGCACTGTCCTTCAGCTCTTCAGCTCAATGTAAGCGCTCTACCACTTGACCCACAGCGCCACTTCTGGTTTTCTGGTGGTTCATTGGAGATAAGAGTCTCATGGAGGGGCTGGGAAGGTGGCTCAGTGGTAGAGCGCTTGCCTTGCAAGCCTGAGGCCCTGGGTTCGATTCCTCAGCACCATATAAGCAAAAAGAAAAAAAGCCGGAAGTGGCGCTGTGACTCAAGTGGTGGAGCGCTAGCCTTGAGCTGAAGAGCTGAGGGACAGTGCCCAGGCCAGAGTTCAGGCCCCACAACTGGACCCCAAAAAAAAAAAAAAAAAAGAGTCTCATGGAGGGGCTGGGAAGGTGACTCAGTGGTAGAGGACTTGCTTTGCATGCCTGAAGCCCTGGGTTCGATTCCTCAGCACCACATAAGCAAAAAGAAAAAAAGCCGGAAGTGGCGCTGTGGCTCAAGTGGTAGAGCGCTAGCCTTGAGCTGAAGAGCTGAGGGACAGCGCCCAGGCCCAGAGTTCAGGCCCCACGACCGGACCCCCCCCCCAAAAAAAAAAAAAACTGTGCTCCTCAGATCTCAGCCTCATGAGTACCTTGGATTACTGTCGTGAGCCACCAGCCCCGTTTATTTCTTTGAGCCAGGGTAGCTCAGGCTGGCTGGGAACTTCAGATCTTCCTGCCACTAAATCCTGAGTGCTGAGATTACAAGCAGGCACCACCCCACCTTTAATCCTAGTCTACTCAGGAGGCTGAAATCTGAGGATCACCGTTCAAGGCCAGCCTGGACAGGAAATCCATGAGCCTCCTATCTCCAATGAACCATCAGAAAACCAGAAGTGGTGCTGTGGCTCAAAGTGGTAGAGCGCTAGCCTTGAGCAGAAGAGCTCCGGGACAGCGCCCAGGCCTTGAGTTCAAGCCCCAGGGCCGGCGCAAATATGGT
The DNA here is from genome assembly GCF_024711535.1 of Dipodomys merriami. NCBI lineage: Eukaryota > Metazoa > Chordata > Mammalia > Rodentia > Heteromyidae > Dipodomys > Dipodomys merriami. The sequence continues at coordinate 2,865,939 of NW_027206291.1, forward strand.
AATAATAATGATAGTAATAATGACAAGAAGGAAAGGAGGAGGAGGAAAGGGAGTAAGGGTGAAGGAGAGGAGAAGGCAAAGGGGAAGAGGAGAGAGGAGGAGGAGGAAGATACAGGCCAAAGAGCCTGATCCACACCACTGGGCAATCACACACAGAAGCCCAGTACTGTGTGGTCTCCTGAGTTTCCCTCCCTGCTGTCCCCCACTTTTCTGATGCCCCCCCACAGCTGCCCACGCAGCGGCTCATGCTGGAAAATCCACAGTTACTACAGACATTTCTACCACATTGTCGCTATGGTTTCCAAAGGATGTTGACTCCCTCTCTCCCCTCCCTCCCCTCCCTCCCCCCTTTTTCTCTCTCTCCCCCCCCCCCTTTCTGTCTCTTTGAAGGAAGCATTTTTTCTGCTTCTGTATGTTTTCCTGGCTTTCAGTTCAATGGAAGTACAAATGTATGGAATGTTCTAGAAGCCTGGGCCCTCAATCCAGATAATCCCCCACTGTGGGCCCTGACCTCATTCCCGTGCGAGGAGATGGTTCATGGTGGGCTCATGAGATCCATCATGTGTTCTCTGTGACCCCCCCCCATGTCCCTCTGCACGCCAGCCCTGACTCCTCCTGCCCTGCCTGCCACCCTCCCGTGGCCCCATCGGCTGTGGGGTCCTCAAATGCCTCCCAACTCAAACCCCTCACCCATCCTGGCTAGTAGTTATCCATCCCAGATCCCAGGCTAGAGGTTTAGGGGGCTGATCATGTCCCCTATAACTAGCTCCAATACCGACCTTCTCCCCAGGACCTGGTGACATCACCAACTAAGATATACCCTCACTCTCTTGGCCTACAATGAGCAATGCTTCCTCATGCCACAGGCCCTTTGCACACTCCAGCCCTCTTCAATTTTCTTTTTGTTTTTGTTGCCAGTCCTGGGGTTTGACCTAAGGGCTTGGGTGCTACCCCTGGGCTTTTTGTTGTTGTTGTTCAAGGCCGACCACTCTACCACTTGAACCGTAGCTCCATTTCTGGCTTTTTGGCAGATCATTGGAGATAAGAGTCTCCTAGACTTTCCTTGCCCGGACTGGCTTTGAATCGTGATCCTCAGATCTCAGCTTGCTGAGTAGCTGGGGTTACAGGCGTGAGCCACCACACCTGGGAGACCAATGTCTTTTGTTACAATGTTCTCCTACCCTGGGGCTGGGAAGGTGGCTCAGTGTAGAGTGCTTGCTTGCCTTGCATGCATGAAGCCCTGGGTTCCATTCCTCAGTACCACATAAGCAGAAAAAGCCAGAAGTAGTGCTGTGGCTCAAGTGGTAGAGCACTAGCCTTGACCTGAAGAGCTGAGGGACAGCGCCCAGGCCCAGAGTTTAACCCCCACAACTCCTACCCATGACACACTGGGCCTGTGCTACCACCAACTTGCAACAGTTTATATCTTGAGAAGTGTGACTTTGTCAAAGCTTGGTGACAAGGTTGCTTTAGCCTTAAATGAAACAATGTACATTCTTACACTGGACACACCCATGCCAATCCTGGAGCTTGAACACAAGGCCTGCACGCGTCCCTGAGCTATTTCACTAATGGCTGGTTCGCTATCATTTAATTCACAGCTCCATTTCCGGTTTCCTGCAGATTCATTGGAGATAAGAGCCTCACTACTTTCCTGCCCTGGCTGGCTTCGAACTGGGATCCTCAGATCCCCGCCTCCTGAGCAGCTAGGATGACAGGCGGGAGCCACCGACGCCTGGTGGAAATTCTCTTCTGCAAAGATGCAGTGGCCACACTGGTGAGAGCTGGTGAGTTTTGCATGGGGCAACAGTGGGTGGAGACATGGTTTCAACCCCTTCCCTGTGGGGTGGACACACCCCCAAGGGCTCCTGCTGTTCCCAGTACTGAGGAGGGGGTCTGGGTGGCTATAGGGTTGGGGGGCTGTCTGGTGCATGGTAGGCTGATCAGAGCTCAGCCCTTATACTTCACATGCCTACCCATTGGATGGCTTCATCCGATTTTATTTCCTTCTATGGTGCTGTGGCTGAACCCCAGGGTCTTAAGCTTACTGCTATACCCCACCACAGCCCCACAGACTTTTTGTTTTCGTCAGTCTTGAACTCAGGGCCTGGGTGCTGTCCATTAGCACTTTTTGTTCAGGGCTAACACTCTACCAATTAAGCCACAGCTCTACTTCCGGTTTCCTGCTGGTTCACTGGAGAGAAGAGTCTCACGGACTTTCCTGTCCGGCCTGGCTTTGAATACGATCCTCAGATCTCAGCCTCCTGAGTAGCTAGGATGGCAGGCGTGAGCCACTGGCACTGGGCTACGGAATGGTTGACGGGGATCCTTTGCCTGTCCCGATGGCTGCTATGCCGGCACGGGGTGACGCATCTGTGTTTATCTCATGGATAAAAAACAATCAGAAGCTGGACACTGGTGGCTCATGCCTGTCATCCTAGTTACTCAGGAGGCTGAGACCTGAGGCTCCTAGTTCAAACCCAGCCTAGGCTGGAAAAGTCCATGAGACTCTTACATGTAATTCACCAGTGGAAGCTGGAAGTGGTGCTGTGGCTCAAGTGGTAGAGTGCCAGTCTTGAGCCAAAGGAGCTCAGGAACAGCTGCCAGGCCCTGAGTTCAAGCCTCAGCCCCCCCCCCCCCCACACACACACATAGAATCTCATACCTGAGTGTATGCCGACCCTGACCCTCAGTTTCCCCATCTGCACACTGGACATGAAGAACTGAGCCTCAGCACTGACAGATACGGGCCAGGACCTGTGATGGTGACCAGAAGGCCTTTGGGGGGACAGGGAGATTTGAAGGCATCGTCTCTGAACGTGAGCTCTGAGCCTGAAGCTTCCAGTAACTGCAGGTACGATCTGTCTGTCTGTCGGTCCGTCTGGGTCGCCCGAATCCCTGCCCTTGTGGCCACGTCCTGTTCCTGGGTCTGGGGACTCCGCCTGGGCCCTCGCTCCCACCTCCTCACCCCCAGAGCCCCCTCCCCAGCCGCGCCCCGAGACCCTCAGCTCGGCCACTTCTTCCCGAGGCGCCAGCTCCAGCCGCGGCGGCCGCCGTCGCCCTGGCAACGCCGGGATGCCCAGCAACAAGTCCCCCCGCGCGCGTCACGTGCCCGGCGCTGGCCAATCGGAGGCGGGCGAGGAAGCAGGTCAGCCCGGGGAGGGGGCCAAGTCCGCCTCCTCCCCCTCCTCTCCCCCCCCCCGCCCCTGCACCGGGCTAATTACCGTAATTGCGGCGGGAGCAGCGTTCGTGGGCAGGGGCTGGGGGCTGGGCCCGGGCTGGGGGCTGGGGGCGGGGGCGGGGGTTGGGGGCTGGGGGCTGGGGGCTGGGCTGGGCTGGGGGCTGGGGCTGGGCTGGGGGGCTGGGGCAGGGGCTGGGGGCTGGGGCTGGGCTGGGGGGCTGGGGGCTGGGGCTGGGCTGGGGGCTGGGGCTGGGCTGGGCTGGGGCTGGGCTGGGCTGGGGGGCTGGGGCTGGGGCTGGGGGCTGGGGGCTGGGCTGGGCTGGGGGGCTGGGGCTGGGGCAGGGGCTGGGGGCTGGGGCTGGGGTTGGGGGCTGGGGGTGGGGGCTGGGGCTGGGGTTGGGGCTGGGGCTGGGGGTTGGGGGCTGGGGCTGGGCTGGGGCTGGGGCTGGGGCAGGGGCTGGGGGCTGGGGGCTGGGGGCTGGAGCTGGGGCTGGGGGCTGGGCCCGGGCTGGGGCTGGGGGCGGGGGCTGGGGGCTGGGCCCGGGCTGGGCTGGGGGCGGGGGCTGGGGGCTGGGGCTGGGCTGGGCTGGGGGGCTGGGGGCTGGGGGCTGGGGCTGGGGTTGGGGGTTGGGGGCTGGGGCTGGGGCTGGGGCTGGGCTGGGGGGCTGGGGCTGGGGCTGGGGCTGGGCTGGGGGGCTGGGGGCTGGGGCAGGGGCTGAGGTTGGGGGTTGGGGCTGGGGGCTGGGGCTGGGGCTGGGGGTTGGGGGCTGGGGCTGGGGCTGGGGCTGGGCTGGGGGGCTGGGGGCTGGGGCTGGGGCTGGGGCTGGGCTGGGGGGCTGGGGCTGGGGGCTGGGGCTGGGGCTGGGCTGGGGGTTGGGGGCTGGGGCTGGGGCTGGGGCTGGGGCTGGGCTGGGGGTCTGGGGCTGGGGGCTGGGGCTGGGCTGGGGCTGGGGGCTGGGGCTGGGCTGGGGCTGGGGGCTGGGGCTGGGCTGGGGGGCTGGGGCTGGGGCGGGGGCGGGGCTGGGCTGGGGCTGGGGGCTGGAGGCTGGGGCTGGGGGCTGGGGCTGGGGGCTGGGGCAGGGGCTGGGCTGGGCTGGGGCTGGGCTGGGCTGGGGCTGGGGGCTGAAGAGCCAGGCCTGCCTCACAGCAGCAAGCCAGGCATGTATTAAGCACCTACTGTGTGCACGCGCTGGGGAGGCAGCTTTGGCCAGTGGCGGGGGGGGGGGGGGGGGGGGGGGGGGGGGGGGGGAGCTCCTCCAGTTTGGGTAATTCTCCATTTTGGGGGCACAGGGAACAGGATGGACAAGATCCGGCATTCCTCCGCACGAACCCACTTCGCTGGACGTTCACTGACTGCCCTGGTGCAGAAATAGAGTTCCACCCGGCCCCCGCAGCGGCGCCCGTGATCCAGCAACTCCCGAGGCTGAGGGCTGAGGATCAAGGTTGGAAGCTCCAAAAGGCCGTGGGATTCGGATCTCCAATGAACTACCAAGAAAGCTAGGAGTGGAGCTCCGTCTCCAGTGGTAGAACGCCAGTCTTGAGCGAAAAGGCCCAGGGACAGCTCCCAGGCCCCGAGTTCAAGCACCAGGACAGGCACAAAAAAAAGACAGGCTGGGAAGGTGGCTCAGTGGTAGAGCGCTTGCCTTGCATGCATGAGGCCCTGGGTTCCATTCCTCAGCACCACATAAGCAGAAAAAGCTGGAAGTGGCGCTGTGGCTCAAATGGTAGAGCGCTAGCCTTGAGCTGAAGAGCTGAGGGACAGTGCCCAGGCCCAGAGTTCAGCCCCACGACTGGACCCCCCCAAAGAAAAAAGAAAAAAAGACAGATTGAACTTTTGAAGGAAGTGTGATTTAGTTATTTTTAATTTTTGTCAACCATGGGGCTTGAACTCTTGGTCTGGGCGCTGTCCCTCAGCTCTTCAGTTCAAGGTGAGCGCTCTACCACTTGAGCCACAGTGCCACTTCCAGTTTGAAGATAAGCGTTTCACAGCCTTTTCTGCTCTGGCTGGCTTTGGACTGTGATCCTCAGATCTCAGCCTATCGAGTAGCTAGGATGACAGGCATGAGCCACTGGTACCCAGCAAGAAGTGTGGTTTAAAAAGACAACTTTAGGGGGGCTAGGAAGTTGGCTCAGTGGTAGAGCGCTTGCCTCACATGCATGAGGCCCTGGGTTCGATTCTTCAGTACCATATAAGCAGGAAAAAGCTAGAAGTGGTGCTGTGGCTCAAGTGGTAGAGTACTAGCCTTCAGCTGAAGAGTTGAGGGACAGCGCCCAGGCCCAGAGTTCAGGCCCCATAACCGACAAAAAAAAAAAAAAAAAAAGACAACTTTAGGGTTGGGAATGTGGTTAGTGGTAGAGTGCTTGCCTAGCATGCATGAAACCCTGGGTTCAATTCCTCAATATCACATACATAGAAAAAGCCAGAAGTCGCTCTGTGGCTCAAGTGGTAGAGTGCTAGCCTTGAGCAAAAGAAGCTCAGGGACAGTGCCCAGGCCCTGAGTTCAAGCCCCAAGACTGATGAAAGAAGACAAAAAGAAAGACAGAAAGAAAGACAGAAAGAAAGACAGAAAGAAAGAAAGAAAGAAAGAAAGAAAGAAAGAAAGAAAGAAAGAAAGAAAAAGAAAAGAAATTCTAGCCAGGTACTGGTGGCTCACCTCTCTAATCCTAGCTACTCAGGAAGATGAGATCTGAAGATCACAATTCGAAGCCAGCCTGGGCTGGAAGGTCTTGAGACCCTTAGCTCCAATGAACCATCAAAAAGGAGGATGTGGAGATGTGGCTCAAGGGGTAGAGCACTAGCCTAGAGTGAAAAGTTTAAGGGACAGTGCCCAGGCTCCTCGAGCTCTAATCCCAGGACTGCTAAACACTACTAAACCCTCCTCCTCCTCCTCCTCCTCCTCCTCCTCCTCCTCCTCCTCCTCCTCCTCCTCCTCCTCCTCCTCCTCCTCCTCCTCCTCCTCCTCCTCCTCCTCCTCCTCCCCCCCCCCCAATGTGGTATAGCTTGAATTCCTGCAGTATGTCTGTCCTTGGGAGGAGAAGAGCTCAATCTCTCTGAGCCTCAGTTTCCACTCTGGAAAGTGAGATTCTGTCCTTTTCTCTCCGGGAGAATTCTTTTTTTTTGGGGGGGGGGGTCTGGTCATGGGGCTTGAACTCTGAGCCTGGGCGCTGTCCCTCAGCTCTTCAGCTCAAGGCTAGCGCTCTACTGTTTGAGCCACAGCACCACTTCCAGCTTTTTCTGCGTATGTGGTGCTGAGGAATGGAACCCAGGGCCTCATGTGTGCAAGGCAAGCGCTCTACCACTGAGTCACCTTCCCAGCCCCCTCAGGGAGAATTCTAAGCCAGGAGAGATAGTGCCCACCAAAGTCCCCATCCATACACCCCGGGGGCAGGTCCTGAGCCCCTGGTCTAGGGAGAACCACCTTCACCTCCTTGCCATATTCTGTCCTGGGGCCTGGACCTCCAGGAGGAGTTCCCTGGTGGCCTCAGGTGGGGAGGGTGAGGGGTGTGTGTGTGTGTGTGTGTGTGTGTGTGGTCCTGTTTGTGTGTTCTGCACTTCCAGGCAAAGGCCTCTGTTAATCTCCCCTCTGCCTGGCTTCGGGTCAGGTTTCAGGCCCAGGCAGATGTTGTCCAGGACGGGCTGTGTTTCCTTAATCCTCCCCGTTCCAGAAATTGTCTCCATAGGGGGAAAGGCTGGGGTGGCTGAGGCCACCATCTGTGCCTCTAGGTCTGTCACTGCTCCCGTGGGGGGAGAGGGTCACTATAGTAACTCTGAGGAAGGGGCTGGGCCTGCCTCGCTGGGTGTACACGGGGGGGGGGGCGGGGGGGGGACATACGTGCACGTCTGTGTGTATGCCAGCCTGCCGTGGTTTTGTGAATTATTTTGGAGATAACGGTCTCATGGAATTTTTCTGCCCAGGGCTGGCTTTGAACCCTGATCCTCAGATCTTAGCCTCCGGATTGGCTAGGACAAGAAGCGTTAGTCACCTGCGCCCCACTAGTTTCCTTTTTTTTTTTTGGTGGTTGTGGGGCTTGAACTCTAGGCCTGGGCGCTGTCCCTGCGCTCTTCAGCTCAAGGCCAGCACTCTACCGCTTGAGCCACAGCACCACTTGCGGTTTTCTGGTGGTTTATTAGAGATAAGAGTCTCACAGACTTCCCTGCCCTGGGCTGGCTTTGAAGCATGATCCTCAGATCTCAGCCTCCTGAGTAGCTAGGATGACAGGCCTGAGCCACCGGCGCCTGGCTAGTTTCCTTATTTTTGAGTAATAACTACCTGGGAGTTTTTCTTCCCAACTAAACCTTTAAAAAAAAAAAAAAGATTAAGTATTAAGCTGGGAAGGTGGCTCAGTGATAGAGCGCTTGCCTTGCATGCATGTGGCCCTGAGTTTGATTCCTCAGAACCACATAAGCAGAAAAGGACAGAAGTGGCACTGTGGCTCAAGTGGTAGAGCTCTAGCCTTGAGCTGAAGAGCTGAGGGACAGCGCCCAGGCTCAGAGTTCAGGCCCCATGACTGACAAAAAAATTTTTTTTTAATTTAAAAAAAGAGTAAATATTTTAAAACTTACTGTTTTGGATGTGTTTGGCCAGGAACCAATGGCTCACGCCTGTCATCCCGGCTACTCAGGAGGCTGAGATCTGAGGATCACAGTTCAAAGCCAGCCTGGGCAGGAAAGTCCATGAGACTCTTATCTCCAATGAACTACCAAAAAGCTGGCACTGTGGCTCAAGTGGTAGAGTGCTAGCATTGAGCAAAAAAGCTCAGGGACAGCGCCAAGGCCCTGGATTCAAGCCCTAAAACTGGCACCAAAGAAGAAGAAGAAGAAATTCAAAGAAGAAGAAATTCAGAGAAGAAGTAGAAGAAGAAGGAGGAGAAGCTGGGCATTGGTGGCTCACGCCCGTAACCCTAGCTACTCAGGAGGCTGAGATCTCAGGATCATAGTTCAAAGCCAGACCTGGCAGGAAAGTCCATGAGACTCTTTATCTCCAATTAACCACCAGAAAAAAAAAAAAAAAAGAAGTGGTGCTGTGGCTCAAATGGTAGAGTGCTGGCCTTGAGCTGAAGAGCTCAGGGACAGTGCCCAGGCCTAGAGTTCAAGCCCCATGGCTGACAAAAGAAGACATAGGAGGAGGAGGAGGAGGGAGGAAGGGAAGAAGGAAAGGAACGAGGAAGGGAAGATAGGCTGGTTTGGTGCCAGTGACTCTTTCCTGTAATCCTAGCTACTCAGGAAGCTGAAACCCAGAGTATCACAGTTCACATCCAGTCTGGATATAAAAGTGTTTGTGACTCCATCTCCAGAAGACCAGCAAAAGGCCAGGTTGTAGGCATGGCTCAGATAGTAGAGCACCAGCCATGAGCAAGACAGGATCAACTGCTGATCAGAGTGTGACTTAACTTGAGTTCATGCCCTTCACTTCTTAGAATGTACCACAACCCAGCCACTGTGGGGAGGTGGAGGGAGGGGGACAAAAAAAAATCTTTGCAGTTTCTTGTAAAGTTAAACCTTCAGCTACCAGGTAACCTACCCATTACTTTCCTGGGTAGTTATACTAAGGGAGTGAAGAAGAAGCCAGGTACAGTGATGCAGGCTTGTAATCCCAGCCCTCTGAGGTAGAGGCTGGAGAATCATTGCATGTGTGCATGTACACTAGTCCTGGGGCTTGAACTCAGGTCCTGGGCACTATCCCTGACCATTTTTACTCAAGGCTTGCACTCTACCACTTAAGTCACAGCTGCACTTGTGTCTTTTTGCTGGTTAATTAGAGATAAGGGTCTCACAGATTTTCCTGGCTTCAAATGGTGATCCTTGAATCTCAGCCTCCTGAGTAGCTGAGAATACAGGCACTCAGCAACATTTTGGGTTTGGGCCAGCCTGTAATATACAGGGTCTGAAAACAAGGGAACATGCTGTTTATGCAAAAAGCCTTGATATGAATATTCTCAGCACCTTCACCCATAATCTCCAAACACCAGAGGTGTCCCAGAACCTTATGTCCTTGAATCACCCACAGCCTTTACACAAACACCTCCACCCACACAACAGATGTCCCAAAATCTCCTGACACAACACAGCGCAGTGTGTGACATCACAAACACATGGTTCCATGTAAGGGAAACTCTGTGTGTATGCTAGCAACCCCCGAAGTCACCTGTGGTTGGGGGAGGATGAGGGGGTAGAGGAACGAGGAAATTTTGTTCCTGGGTTGGAATATCTCCCCCTGCCCCTGTGGTGGGACTTGCACTCAAGGCTTGGGTGCTGTCCCTGAACTTTTTTGCTCAAGGCAAGCATTCTACCACTTTGAGCCACAGCTCCACTTCAGTTTTCTGATGGTTCATTGGAGATAAGAGCCTCATGGCTTTTCCTGCGCTGGCTGGCTTTGAACTGTGAATGCTCAGATCTCAGCCTTTTAAGTAGCTGGGATTACAGGTGTGAGCCATTGGCGCCTGGCTCCCTGAGCTTTTTCTTTTTTCTTTTTGTTCAGGCTAGCAGTCTACCACGTGAGCCACCCCTCCAGTTCTGGCTTTTTGGTGGTTAATTAGAGAAAAGAGTTTTTCAGACTTTTTACTCAGACTGGCTTTGAACCATGATTCTCAGATCTCAGCCTCCTGAGTAGCTAGGATTGATTACAGGTGTGAGCCACCGGTACCTGGCTTCCATGATACCCTTATCTCCAATTAACTACTGGAGCCGTATGGCTCAAGTGGTAAAGTGAAAGCCTTGAGCAAAAAATGCTCAGGGACAATGCCAAGGCCCTGAGTTTAAGCCCCAGCATTGACATAAAAGTGCTTAAAAAGTGTTATCTTTTGCTAATCTTGGATTTTTTTTCCTTTTGCATGAATTTTGAATGCTTCAATGATTGCATTAGGGCTAGAGTTGGCAGAAATTGCCAAGATGCACAGATCTTGGGTTTCACCCCCAACACCAAAAAAAAAAAAAAAATCACAGAACATTATCTTGATTATTGAACTCTTTGATGTCCCTTAAAATTTTGTACTACACCTCTGTGAAATCCACACTCAGGCTCTAAAACCCCCTCACAATGCTCTGAGAAGATGATGCTGGGGGCTGGGAAGGTGGCTCAGTGGTAGAGTGCTTGCCTTGCATGCCTGAGACCCTGGCTTCGATTTCTCAGCACCACATAAGCAAAAAAAGCTGCAAGTGGTGCTGTGGCTCAAGTGGTAGAGCGCTAGCCTTGAGCTGAAGAGCTGAGGGGCAGTGCCCAGGCCCAGAGTTCAGGCCCCACGACCGGACCCCCCCCCAAAAAAAAGATGCTGCCATCTCCACCTCATCACATTGGAGGAAACTGAGGCATAAAGACTTTTCTCAGTCCCCAGCAGCCACGGCGAGGAGTAACCCATCTGACTTTGCCTCTGGTGTCAAAGTTGTATGCCAAACTGGATTGTTCCAGGTTTTAACACACAAAAACATACAAAAGTAGGACTGAACCTCCATATTCCCCCCACATCCCAACTTCTTCTCTGAGCCTTCCTTTTCTTCAGATCTTACTGTGAACCCAAAAGTTTCCTCCTCCTCCTCCTCCTCCTCCTCCTCCTCCTCCTCCTATTTCTCCTCCTCCTCCTCCTTTTGGTCCTCCTCCTTCCTGGAGCTTGAGCTCAGGGCCTGGGTGCTGTCCCTAAGCTCTTTTGCTTAAGTCCTGTGCTCCACCACTCGAACCATAGCTTCACTTCTTGCTTTTTGGTGGCTAATTGGATATAAAAAGTTTCATGGACTTTCCTTCAGGGGCTGGCTTTGAACCTTGATCCTCAGGTCTCAGCTTCCTGAATAGCTATGATCACAGCGGTGAACCACTGGCAGTCGGCTTGGGCTCCTTTTTTTCCTCCAAGATACTATCCCCGTTTTTTTTCTCCCCATCTAGCATACGCATAAATTTGTGCCCTTGGTAGTTTGTTGGAGTTGAGGAACACTCATTGAATGGACCCTCACAACCCTCCCTGCACCCCTATCCATAAAACCAGCGTTCTTGGCATATGTCAGACTTTTATTCTGAAACTGAAGCCACAACCTATGAGGTAATCCTTAGAGCTTCCATCTAGAGGGATTCCCATTGGTCAGTTGTTGAAGCCACGCCCCGGGGTTCCCGGAGCCACGCCCACGCCCAAGAGTATAAAAGCTGTTGTCTGGAGCTCCACTGCTCCAGGACACCTGTGCCTTCAACAGGATAGGAAGCAGGTGAGGAGCTGGGGAGGGGAACGGGGAGGGGGGAGAGAAGCTGAGGGACGGGATATGGCCAGGGGGACTGGGATGCACTGGGTGGCCCAGGAACCTGGGGACACCGGCTGGTGTGCAGGTCAGCACGTGGACATCTTTCCAGAAAGCGAATTCTGACCATGTGTAAAGCTACCTGGGAGGAGAGTTCTGGAAGGTAAGCCTGGGGGAGGGGGGTGCAGTGCCGACTGTGATTGTGTGGAGAAGAGGGTATAAATGGAGAGACAGGAAGGGGGTGAGGAGGTTGAGGAAGGCGAGAGCAACACAGCCCCTCACCTCCCGCAAGCAGGTGGTGGTGTCTCTGAACACTTCAGCACCGTGGTGTGGACAGTTCCAGAGAGGTCGCGTTTCAGCACCAGGAATGTGGACAGCGCCCCGGGGTGAGGGGGTGGGGGAGACCTCCGGGCTCTGACCCCGTCTGGGGATGAGGAGCAGATGTGCCTGGGAGAGGGTGGTCTGAGGGGCCCCACATTCTAGGGAATTGCCGCTCATTTAAGGGGATCTAGAAAGAAAAAAAAATTATTTCCCTAGATCTTCAGGCAAGATTAAAGTACATAATGATTAATTGTAAGTGATTGGGGGAAGAAACAAGGTGGCACCCCCCAGATTAGAACCCTCTGTGAGTTTGGGGGTAGATTGTACCATGTGACTTGAGTATTAATGACCCTCAGGTGGCAGTTGGAGAAACTGAGGTCTTAGAGGAGCAGATTGCCCCTAACACCCTGCTCCCTTCAAGGAGAAGCTTTACAACACCGCCCCCCCCCATCTGGCTCCACTTCCCTTGCACCGGAGGCTGGCAGGGGAGGGGACAGGGAGGGAGGCAGCGGGATGTGGGGTGGAGGCCGAGGAAGACGAGGAAGAAGACTTCCGTGCTTGTGGTCTAGCACTGTGTGGAAGACTGGTGATTTTGTTGTTCTAATCACCATGACAACAAGTCACAGCCGGCCTCACAGCGCAGACTCCCCTCGACCTTGGCCTGGAGTGGACACGTGAGCCCCGAGAGAAGAAAACGGGGGGCCAGGGAGGAAAGGGGCGGGGGACGGGCGGGAAGGAGTATTTCCATGCAGGGAGAAGTGGGGATCTGTGTGGTTCCACTGGACATTGACCCAGAACCAAAGTGGGGATCGATCGATCAAAGTTCTGGATAGGATTCTTCCTTTCTTTCTTTTTCTTTCTTTTCTTTTTGCCACCCATTAGTTCCACATGCCAGCCACAAGACAGGTGTGGAGCTGTAACCGGTGGCAGTGTCACCAACACTCATGCCAATCATCAGTCACTTGCCGGCCACCGTGGGATGGCCCCGCCCCTAAAGCCCTTGGGCTTTGCTGTGGCTTCTGCTCCCAGAGTGCCCCACAGCCTCCCATGGCCAACTCTGCCTTTGGGGATTTCTCCACCAGGAGAGGCACTTTCCATATCCCTGGCCACCCGCATCAGCACTGTATTTACCTACATTCTCCTGGACCTGGGGTGTTGGGTTCTAGGGTGGAAGCGCAATCATTGTGGGTATAAAGAGCACAGGCACCCGGAGGTGATGCACATGGATTTGTCCAATCAGTAAAGGCATCAAAAATAAATGAATAAAAAGATCTGCTTAGTACCAGTGGCTCACACCTGTAATCCTAGCAATTGAAGAGGCTAAGATCTGAGGAACTCAATTTGAAGCTAGTCTGGGCCGGAAAGTCTAGGAGACTCTTATCTCCAATTAATCACACACACACACACACACACACACACACACACACACACACACACACACACACACACACACACGCCAGATGCAGAGCTGTGGCTCAAGTGGTAGAGTGCTAGTCTAGAGTGAAAATGCTCAGGGACAGTGCTAAGGCCTTGAATTCAAGCCTTAGGATTAGCACAGGAATGAATGAATGAATAGCCGGGTGCCAGTGTCATCCTAACTACTCAAGAGGCTGAGATCTGAGGATCACAGTTCAAAGCCAGCCTGGGCAGGAAAGTCGGTGAGACTCTTTTTCTCCAATGAACCACCAGAAAATCGGAAGTGGTGCTGTGGCTCAAGTGGTAAAGCACTCACCTTGAGCTGAAGGGCTGAGGGACAGGGCCCAGAGTACAAGCCCCACAACTGACAAAAAAAAAAAAGTGAATAAACCTATAAAAAGATCAATGGCTCTCTCTCTCCTCACTCTCTCACATACACACAAGAAGACCCCCCCTCACCTGGGTCTCCCCCAGATCCTGACTGGGGTGGCAGGTGTCTGGGGGAAGGACCATAATTAAATTTGTGTACACTCCTGGGTCATCCTGCCAACTAACAGCCTCGTGAGGGAGAGCCAGGCTGGTTTAATTAGCAATTAGGAGGCATTGATCCGTCATTATCTCGGGCAACCCCTGTATCCTGCTCCATCCCCAGACAAATGTGATCTTCCTCCCTCCCAGGAGAATCCCCTCAGTGGGCCCATTAACAAGCAGAGAAAATATGATTAGAGAGATCACCCAAATGCCCAAGGCTGTTCATGAATGGAGGGGAAGGGTGGGAGAGGAGGCCCCGTGTCTAGGCCGAGTCCGGTCCTGGAAGGCAATGCAAGTTCCCTAGAATTTTCTCTGGAAGCGGGAGAGGATGCCAAAGGCAGCATGGGTGTCCTCTGATGTCTCAGTGTCCAGAGACTCTGTCCAGAGTTCCACAGTGACCTTGAATCAGTCAGCAAGGACAGGACCCTTCATCTGCCCCCCCATCTTTCTCTAACTTGTCTCCATCAATCCAAGGGTCGCTCTACATACCAAAGTTCCCCCACCCCCTTACCACCTGCAGGACTGTGTGGTGTGGTAGCTCACATCCGCAGTCCCAGCTAAGTGGGAGGAGATGAAGAGCATCACAAGCATCCTGAAGAAAAAAAAGTGATCCAACCCCCATCTCAATCAACAAGTTGTGGCTCACACCTATACCTATAATACCAGCACTCAGGAGACTGAGGCAGGAGGATCATGTCTGATGTCCCCGTGGGCTGCATTAGTGAAACCCTAAGAATATATCCTCCATCACCCCAAGCTTTCATGAGACAGGAGTAGGGCCTCCTCCTGCAAACCTCGAACAAGGGGCTCTGTTTGTTTTGCCATCTCTACTTTTGGTGCCATTCCAGCACAGCTCAGTGGGGACCCCTGGTTTGTGCAGAGACTACAGAGGTCCAATCGGCATGCCGAGGACAGAGCCCAGCCACCCGCAGCTGAATGAGGGCTGCTCCTCCCTCCTCCGCTTTGCTAACGTGCTGGCTGTATACTGGAAGGTGAATGTGAAGCCATGACCCTACATCTGTGGTTCCCTCCCACAGTTTCTGCCAGGTTCCACTGGGGTTAAACAAAAGCCCCTCAACAGGGTTGTCCTTGCTTCAGATGCCAGTCACTAGTTCTGGGTTTCTGGGGCTACTACCCATGTGCTAACCGATGGGCTGGAAGTTCGGGGGTTCCCAGCTCCCTCCAGGTTGATGGTGAACTATAAAAGGAAGAAGGCAGGAAGAGATACATGCAGACACCTCCCCTCCCCACCCTGGGTTGTGAGTCTTGAACTCAGGGCCTGAGCGCTGTCCCTGAGCCTCTTTTGCTCAAGGCAAAAGAGCTTGAGTCACAGCACCACTTCTGGCTTTTTTTTGTGTATGTGGTAGTGAGGAATGGAACCCAGGGCTTAAAGCCACATTCCCAGCCTTGATTTTTTGAGTGGTTAATTGGAGGTAAGAGTCTCCTGAGGACTTTTTTTTGCCTGGGCTGGCTTCAAACCTCCATCCTCAGATCTCACCAGTGCCTGGCATAGCCAGCTCTGTGTGTGTGTGTGTGTGTGTGTGTGTGTGCGTGTGCGTGCCAATACTGGGGCCTCATGTCCTCCCTTAACTTTTTAAAAATATATTATTAAGGTGTTCAACAAAGGGGTTAACATTTTCATTCATTTTTTGTTTTGGACAGTATCACCCCTTTCTCTGCCCCCCGCTTTTTTTTGGTGTGTCATGGGGCTTGAACTCAGGGCCGAAGCACTGTCTCTGAGCTCTCTTGCTCAAGGCAAACACTCTACCACATTGAGCCACAGCACCACTTCTGGTTTTCCTGCCTTGGCTAGCTTTGAACTGTGATCCTCATACCTCAGGTTTCTGAGTAGCTAGGATTACAGATGTGAGCCAACACACCAGCTCCCTTAGTTTTTTTTTGCTTAAGATAGGTTGGGGCCACTAATTGCCAGCCCCTCTAGCTTTCAAAATCATTTACACTGTGGACTCCTTTGCTAATCCAGGTTCTGCCCTTGTCACCTGCCAGGGAAAATCAGCTTCCAGGTCAAGACCACACCCCTGCAATTGAGCCATAACCCTAGTATTGTTTTTTCAGGTAGAGACTCAACAGTTTTGTGAAGAACTGGACTCTGACCATGAACCTGCTACCATGGCTAGGACTACAGATGTGAGCTACTGAGCTTGGTTTATTTTATAATAATAATAATAATAATTATTATTATTATTATTATTATTACTGTGTGTGTGCTCAAGACTAGTGCTCTATCACTTTAAGCCACAGTGCCATTTTCGGCTTTTTCTGGGTAGTTTATTGGCAATAAGAGTCTCAACACCTTTCCTACCTGGGCTGGCTTTGAGCTGTGATCTTCAGATCTCAGTCTCCTGAGTAGCTAGGATCACAGGCATGAGCCACCGGCGCCCGGCTTCACCTCACTTGTTTCTTCAGACCTCTACAAGCTGGGTGGTTCGTTGTACCCTATATACAGAAGCAGACACGCAGGCCCAGAAATGTAAAGCAAGTTGGCCAAGGATGCACAGCAAGTAGGCAGCAGAACTTGGATTCAAATCCAGATGGCCTTAGGGCCCAGGCTTGCCAGCTGAGCTCCCATAATGATTCAACATTCAGGGACAGCATGGTGTCTTTGACGTGTCCCTTGGTCATTTTCCCGGGGGGATGATGTCAGGATGAAGACTCGACCAGAAAAATGTTTGGGATGGTTGCTCCTCCACCCCTTTCCCCGTGAGCCATCACAGCTGGGGGTGAGCCTGAATCCTCAGAGGGTTGCTGGGGACAACTCCATTAGTCCCAGGTGCAAGCATTGGGGGTCCCCAATATATATTTCAGAGGATTCTATGTTGGGGGTGGGGGTGGAGGCAGGATCAGACACGCTAACCCCGCCTCCATGCCCTCTCTGAGGGCTGCGACTGCTGGTCCTGTCAGCTCTCAGCAGGAGGGTGGGGTCTATCCAGAAAGCCTTGGTAATTTCCTGCCCCTTAATGGGTCCTTCACCAGAGAGTGGCTTGGGTCTCCATGGCAACAGACAGCCACCAACGGCCAGAGATGGTTGAGTTTCCCACCCAGTCCCCCCTCACCACCAACCCCAGGGCACCACCCCACACTGGCTGAACCTTGGATGCTGGAGGAGCCCAGGCAACACGGTGACCCCCATGCTAGGAGGGCACACCTGGCACATTTAATCCTTGTCTGATCCCACCTGGTTCAGGGTTGGAGATCAACCAGCTGTTAAGGGAAGGGAAGGAAGTGGCGCTGTAGCTCAAGTGGTAGAGCGCTCGCCTTGAGCTGAAGAGCTGAAGGACAGCGCCCAGGCCCAGAGTTCAAGCCCCACGACTGACAAAAAAAAAAAAAAAAAAAAAGAAAACAGGTGTATAAATAAAAAATTTAAGGGAAGGGAAGCAGAGACTTTTGAGGAGATGCAAAAGATCAGAATTTGGGTGTCATGGATGTGATGACAGGCTAATTAATGTTTAAGTTTTCTGGCTGGATTTTTTTTTGGGGGGTGGGGTGGTACTGGGATTTGAACTCAGAGCCTCAAACTTGCTAGGCAGGCCCTCTACCCCTGAGTCATGCCCCCAGCCCTTTTTGCTTTACTTACTTTATGGTATATGGTTTCAGTTTTGCCCAAGGTCACCCTGAGACTTGCAATCCTACCTCTGTTTCCTGTATAGCTGGGATTACAGGTACTCACTGCCACACCTGGCCTCTGTTTATCCATTTGACCCTGGATTTGTGGGTCCCTGAAGGGAAGATCTGAGTTCTTGCCCAACGACCCCTGGAGCATGTAATAGGAAACACCCTGAAGACCCCTTGATACTCTGTCCACAGACCTGGACAAACTATACAATGTTCATATAGTAACAATGTATACTATTTTTTTTTTTTGGTTGTGGGGCCTGAACTCGGCCTGGGCGCTGTCCCTCCGCTCTTCAGCTCAAGGCTAGTGCTCTACCACTTAAGCCATAGAGCCACGTCCAGCTTTTTCTGCTTATGTGGTGCTGAGGAATCAAACCCAGAGCCTCATGCATGAGAGGCAAGCACTCTACCACTGAGCCACCTTCCCAGCCAATGTATACTACTTTATATGAATTTAATAACAATACAGTCTACCTACTGTACCTTATTTTGTACCTACTGTACCTTATTTTGTATATTTTATTTTATCTGTGCTGCTGGTATGAGGCTTGAACTCAGAGCCTGGGATCTCACAGACTCCTGCCCAGGGTGGCTTTGAACCATAATCCTCAGATCTTAATCTCCTGAATAGCTAGGATTACAGGTGTGAGTCAGTGGTGCCTAGCTCTTTTTGCACATCTTATGCCTGTCATATCATTTATCACGCTATTCTTGCGTAGAAAAGCTCAGGACAGCCCTCAGACCTGAGGGACTGCCAGGTCCTGAGGGACCCCAGGACTGCCCCTCCCTTTCCCCAAAAAAAGTAGCGCCACACAAGTAGGCAAAAAAAAAAAAAATACCATTTTGGAAGTCTTTACTTTAGTCAAACGTTACAAGGGACAGAGGAAGACAGACAAGGAAGATGCCTATAAAAAGGCAGAAAACAGCCGGCTTACGTAGCCAGAAGTGGGCGTGGCTTGCTTGTGCACCGCCTCAAGTCCCACCAATCACCGCCTTGGTCTTGCGTGGCTTCCACCAATCACAAGCCTCTCAAGGCAGTCAATCAAGCTGAGACACGGAGGAGGCGTTCCCTTTGGGCTCTGAGCGTACCTAGAGGTCGGGCGATCTGGAGTCGGGTTAGATTCATCAGGCCGGAAGAGAAGTTTGCGTGGGGCTGCCTTGATCCCTGTGACCGGAACAAGGCCTCGGAAAGCAGGGCTCAGGGCAACAGCGGTATTCGTAGAGATCCCTGGAGCAGGCGCGGAGATCCCCGTGCAGTATTGCTGAAGGGACTGCTACATTGACAGCGGTCACCAGAGGCGGGGCTTGCGCTGTCAATCAAAGGAAGGGACGGCCAACTGTCAATCAATAGCTTGGCTCACAGAAAACAGCCAAGGGTGCTTACAATAAAGACCTAACGGGACGTTCACATTCGAATCAGTACTCAGCCCACTCCAGGCCAAATACCTTTGGGAAAATTTGGCTCTCGGATCTTGTCCCTATGATATCCCAAATGTTTATAGACCAACTAATGCAAAGAATGGACGAGTGAGGAGGATTGACCCTTTTCGCCACCTGTCCCGCCAGGCCCCGCTCTGTGGTCCTCGCCTTAGGTCGCTTTTCTGCTTCTTCCGCGCGACCCCTACCGGTTGGGTGCCCGAAGCCGACTCTCGCTCCGGCCGGACTCCGAGTCCCTTCGCGTACCATCTGGGACATGTAGTCCTCCTGTCTGTAAAAGCACAGTGACAGCAAGCGGAAGTTCGCCACCAAACTTCCCTCGGGGGCACACCCTTTAGCTTGCAGCATGGCACGACGGGAATTGTAGTTCTCAGACTGCTAACTCCCGTACGCGTCAGCCCTCGGCCTTCTGGGAAATGTAGTGACTATCTCTCCGCTGTTCTTCCTGTATCTTACAAAGCGGCTTTCAGTAAAGGACTCCATTTCCCGTCATGCCCGGTCCCACCCGCCTAGGGCGCCAGATCACAGTGACTGAAACAACGATTCCCATCATGCACCTTGCTCGCGGCTCGCATGGCCCGACGGGAATTGTAGTTCTCAAACCGCCTGGTTCCTACCTTCTCAACGATTGGAACGACGATTCCCATCAAGCACCTCCCTCCCTCGCCGGTCGCAGCGGCTGTCCCTCTGCCTTATGGGAAGTGTAGTCGAGATTCCCCTAGCTGTCCTCCCCGGGTCTCACGGAGCAAGCCGCCGCCCGGAACTCCATTTCCCGTCGTGCCGTCACACCAGCGGGGCCGCGGCGTCCATCTTGTTCCGCCCCGCGCGGCCCTTAAGATGGCAGCGGGGGGGACGGTGAAGGTTGCGGCCGGGCTGCCGGGGCGCTAGCCGCCGGGTCCCCCTCCCACCCCCCGCCCCCCGCCCCGCTCCTCCCCGCACCATGGACCTGCACACCGCCGTGTACAATGCCGCCCGCGACGGCAAGCTGCAGCTGCTGCAGAAGCTGTTGGGCGGCCGGGGCCGCGAGGAGCTGGAGGAGCTGATGGGCGCGGCGGCGGGCGGGGGCACGCCGCTGCTCATCGCCGCGCGCCGCGGCCACCTGGACGTGGTGGAGTTCCTGGTGGACCGGTGCGGCGCGGACGTGGAGGCCGGCGGCTCGGTGCACTTCGACGGCGAGACGATCGAGGGCGCGCCGCCGCTGTGGGCCGCGTCGGCGGCGGGGCACCTGGCGGTGGTGCGCAGCCTGCTGCGGCGCGGGGCCTCGGTGAACCGCACCACGCGCACCAACTCCACGCCGCTGCGCGCCGCCTGCTTCGACGGCCACCTGGACGTGGTGCGCTACCTGGTGGGCGAGCACCAGGCCGACCTGGAGGTGGCCAACCGGCACGGCCACACCTGCCTCATGATCTCCTGCTACAAGGGCCACCGCGAGATCGCGCGCTACCTGCTGGAGCAGGGCGCCCGGGTGAACCGGCGCAGCGCCAAGGGCAACACGGCCCTGCACGACTGCGCCGAGTCCGGCAGCCTGGAGATCCTGCAGCTGCTGCTGGGCCGCCGCGCGCGCATGGAGCGGGACGGCTACGGCATGACCCCGCTGCTGGCCGCCAGCGTCACAGGCCACACCAACATCGTGGAGTTCCTCATCCAGGCGCAGCCGGGCCTGGAGCGCCCGCCCCGGGGCCCCGGCGGCCCGGAGGACCCGGAGGACGACGAGGAGGAGCAGCGGGACCCCGACGCCCCCTCGGTGGAGAGCTGCTGCCCCACCAGCCGCGAGGCCGCGGTGGAGGCCTTGGAGCTGCTGGGCGCCACGTACGTGGATAAGAAGCGCGATCTGCTCGGGGCCCTGAAGCACTGGCGCCGGGCGATGGAGCTGCGGCACCAGGGCGGCGAGTACCTGCCCAAGCCGCAGCCCCCGCAGCTCGTGCTGGCCTACGGCTACGCCCGCGAGGTGAGCACGGTGCAGGAGCTGGAGGCGCTCATCACCGACCCGGACGAGATGCGCATGCAGGCGCTGCTGATCCGCGAGCGCATCCTGGGCCCCTCGCACCCGGACACCTCCTACTACATCCGCTACCGCGGCGCCGTCTACGCCGACTCGGGCAACTTCCAGCGCTGCATCGGCCTGTGGAAGTACGCGCTGGACATGCAGCAGAATCACCTGGAGCCCCTGAGCCCCATGACGGCCAGCAGCTTCCTGTCATTCGCCGAGCTCTTCTCCTACGTGCTGCAGGAGCGATCGGCCAAGGCCCCGGGCCCCGGGCCGCACGTGGGCTTCGCCGACCTCATGGGCGTGCTGGGCAAGGGCGTGCGCGAGGTGGAGCGCGCCCTGCAGCTGCCCAAGGAGCCCGGCGACGCCGGCCAGTTCGCCAAGGCGCTGGCCATCATCCTGCACCTGCTCTACCTGCTGGAGAAAGTGGAGTGCAGCCCGAGCCAGGAGCACCTCAAGCACCAGACCGTCTACCGCCTGCTCAAGTGCGCGCCCCGCGGCAAGAACGGCTTCACCCCGCTGCACATGGCCGTGGACAAGGACACCACGCACGTGGGCCGCTACCGCGTGGGCCTCTTCCCGTCCCTCGCCGTGGTCCGGGTGCTGCTGGACTGCGGCGCCGACCCCGACAGCCGGGACTTCGACAACAACACGCCGCTGCACATCGCGGCGCAGAACAACTGCCCGGCCATCATGAGCGCGCTGGTGGAGGCCGGCGCGCACCTGGACACCACCAACGCCTTCAGGAAGACGCCGCTGGAGCTGCTGGCCGGCGAGCTGCTGGCCGCCGGCGCCCTGCAGCCCTTCAACCACGTGTCCCTGCAGTGCCTGGCGGCGCGCGCGCTGCACCGGAACAAGGTGCCCTACAAGGGCTTCATCCCCGAGGACCTGGAGGCCTTCATCGAGCTGCACTAGCGGGGGGAGGGCGTGGGGACCGCACACCGTCCCGGCCAGTCCACCGGGTGCCCCTCAGGCTGTGTCCCCCCCCCAAGACCATCATCCCAGGCCAGTGTCCCCAAGCACCCAGTGGAAGTGGGGGACGGTGGCAGGGGTGGGGGCGTCGCGGGGCGTAGATGGCCTCCGCCTCCCAGTAGCGTGCGTGGGTTTGCTGTTTGCGTAGTGAGTGGGTGAGGTGGACGGCCAGCTGCACCGAGGCCCCGCCATTTTGTTGTTTTGTTTTCTTTTGTTTTTTTCTTTGTTTGATGGAGTGAGCATTTCTGGTGGTGCCCAGTGCCCGGAATGCCAAAAGGCCCCCCCCACCCCCACCCCCCATGGGGTGACAGGTGAGCTACCTGGCGGTTGCCTCGCCAGCCCTCCATCCGCCCTCAGGCGCCCAGTGCCTTCGCGCGTGCTCAGACTCTTCTATTTATTATTATTTATGCACAACATGGCATGGGCTTGGCTCATGAGGGAGGCCCACCGGCCTTCCAGACCTTCCACACTCCCAGCCTTCCAGACCCTTCTATGCTCAACAGCACACGAGGCTGGAGCTGACCCAGTGGGTGTCCGTCTGGGCTCGGGTTCACATTAAAGAGCGGGTGACTGAACAGAGCCGCCTGGCCTGTCCTTGTGCGGTTGTGGGACGAGGGGGGGCCCTGTGGGTGCCTTCCACTTCCTTTACCCTGTCCCCCAGAGCACCCCGAAATCCCAGGAAGGACAGGGGAGGCCGGACTTGGGGGCTCCGCTGGGTTCCAGGGCTGGCAGGACGGATTTCAGTCAAGCCCCATCTTGGTGCCACGCTAGTGCGCGTTTATTGAGCGCTGACTGCAGGCGTCCGGGCCGCACGCCAACCACGTCACTTTGGCAAAGAAGCGGGCTGTTGAGAGATGTCAGGAGCTGGCCGAGGACAACAGCACGTGGACAAAGCGGAGACTCGAACCCAGGGCCGTCACCCTCCACCGCTTGAGCTCCATCCCTACAGAGAAATCTGATGGTGGGTTGCTCAACACCCCTTTACTCCCATGTTCCCATGTCGCCCACAGCGGACAGCCCCCCCCCCCATGCTCTGCCAGGACACTGACCTCTGACCCCAAGCAAAGCTACAAGGAAAGATCTAGACAGAGTAATCTTTTAAAGTTCAAGCAGACACCAGTGGCTCATGCCTGTAATCTCAGCTACTCAGGAAACAAATCTGAGGATGAAGATTTGAAGCCACACTAAGCAGAAAAGTCCACGAGACTCTTATCTCCATGTAAGCACCAAAAAGTCGGAAGCAGAGCTGTGGCTCAAGTGGTAGGGCACCCGCCTTGAGCGTGTGCCTAGGCCCTGAATTCAAGCACAAAGAAAAGTAAGCCTCATCCCTCCCGATGAGGCCATCAGCCAGCCTAAGCAGGTGTCAGGGGTCAGGTTGGTCCTGGAGACGGGGGCTATAGTATGACGCACAGAGAATCGCAGGATCCTCTTCACGTCTCCCTTCCAGAGAGCACGTGGGCACCGCACCTGGACCCACCAGAACTTAGGCAGCTGACTGGAAGAGGCTGGCGGCGGCCGGATTGGGCTGCAGATGGGGCTCAGTGGGGGAGGCCCAGCACCACGGGCGGGGTCTGAGCTCGCAGTCCACACATCAATGCTGTGATACAGTGATACAGTTGCTCGGTGGGGAAACCAGGCTCCCAGATGCCAAGTGGCCATCTTAATCCACACAGCCGGGAGGACCAAGTTATTTACACTGGGCAACGGGCTGGAAGGGCGTCCTGTGGTCCCAGGCCACCCGTGTGGGGCTCCCAGGATTGAGTCAGGGTTTATTTTGTCAGGCAGACCACCCCCATCAAGGGAGGGAGCCTCTCGCTCCCCGCCCTGCTGTCCAGGCTGGCTGCTCTTTGCCTTTCCAGAACCCTATGGCGGTCTGAGTGCACCCCAGTCTTGGGCCTGACCTGTACCCCAAGCTCCCTAATCAGGGAGAGAGGCAGGGGAAAAACTGAGGTGAGCGAATGAAGGCCGCTGTCCCACATAAGGCCTTCTAGTGGGGGGTGGGGTACTGTCCCTGCTAAAGATAGCCGGGGATGGCGGGTGCAGTGTGACCCGAGGCCCAAACATGGGCTGGGAACGGGGGCGGGGGCTGCCCCCCAACCCAGCACCTGTCACCATCCCCAGGGGAGAACTCAAGACCTGGGCGCTGGATCCCAGTGCCTCTGCTCACTGCCCGCCTCATCCCTCCACACCCCCACCCGCCAGGGCCAGCCCTCCACACCCCCACCCGCCAGGGCCAGCCCTCCACACCCCCACCCGCCAGGGCCAGCCCTCCACGCCCACCCGTGCCTCCTTGGGTGTCCACATGTCCACAGATTCCCGCCTCCTGTGTTAGCCCCAAAAAGATGAGAGACATTTAAAAGAGCACATAGAGCCGGGCTCACGCCTGTCATCCTAGCTACTCAGGAGGCTGAGATCTGAGGATCACGGTTCAAAGCCAGCCCAGGCAGGAAAGTCCGTGAGACTCTCATCTCCAATGAACCACCAGATAACTGGAAGTGGTGCTGTGGCTCAAGTGGTAGAGCACTAGCCTTGAGTGAAGAGCTGAGGGACAGCGCCCAGGCCCAGAGTTCAAGCACCACCACCACCAACAACAACAACAAAGAAAGCACTTAGAATCTTTCAGGCAAGATGCATTCCCATGCCAGGAAACTTTTTTTCCTCTGTGTAGCCCAGGCTGGCCTAGCACTCCTAATGCTGCTGCCTCAGCCTCCCGAGAGCCGAAATTACAGGCATGAACCACCGCACTCGGCTAACATGCATCCTTTCCATGTGGGAAGTACTGCTGACAGACCCCAGAGTGCAGCCCAGCCCTGTTGGAGACACTGAGGCCCAGAGAGGGACAGGGACAGGCAGAGGGCGCACCAAGTGCCCAGCCCGAGGGTCCGAGGGTGAGGGGCACCGAGGGACAGGCAGGGATCAGCCCAGGGAAGAGAGCGGGGGCCAGGTCCCAGGAAGTACTTCAGTTCCCCTGGAAACCGGACCCCGCTGCAGCCACGTCCCTGGGCTATAAAAAGGCCTAGCCATGGGTCAGGTTAAAAATAAAGAGCCCCACCCAGGCGCTTGGTGGCATCTGAGAGTCACAGGAGTCGCAGGTCACCAGGGTCACGTCCGCCCAGGCCAGCACTCGCTGCCTGACCCGACAGCGTCCTCCCTCTCTGGGCTCCGGGGTGTCCCCGAGCCACTCCCAGGGGTCGAGCTCTGCCCTCTCTCCTTGGGCCATTTGAGTCTTCGGTCTGGGCAGGCAGCTGGCACTGACCCATGGTGCCTCAGTTTCCCCTGCCTGCACAGCAGGGAAACCCACCGTGGGAATCCCCCCTGTGGGGGGAGGGGGTATTTCCATGGCTGTCCTCTCTGGTCACTGACCGGGGTGGGAGCAGGCTTGCATAGCTGGGACCTGCTGCACTTTGGAGTCCCCCAAACCCATTCTCCCCACAGCCCTGGGCAGGGCCGAGGCTGGCGCTGCTGCCCCCTGGTGGTCACCCTGGATCACTGCAGCCCCTTGGGCAGCCAGAATGGGGGGGAGGGGGGTGATGGCCACTGGGGGTTTGAAGCAGGGTGCTCAGGGGAACCCCCAGTGAGAGCAGGGTTCCTGGGGAACGTGGAGAGAGCCAGGCGGGACCTGGAGGAGGAACAATCCAGACAGTGGGTCCCGCAGGGGCCACCTCGGCCTGCGCAGCCATAGTGCCTCCCTCCTTGTAGACGCCCCTCCTATCTCCTGAGCAAGGCCAGGCCCTGATGGCTTTGGGCCTCAGGGTCAGAATGACCCTGGCAAGGCCCAGCAGAGCCTGGGGCCTGGAAAGGGCGGGGTGGGGGTGAGTTGAGGATCAGTTGGCTCTTGCTCACTGCTCAGTGGCCACCTGCAGACTCCATGTTTGCCTGGGGTGTGCGTGCGTGTATGGATGTGTGTGTGCACACACATAACGTCTTGGGTTTTGGTTTTTGGTTTTTTCTGACACTGGCCCTCAGCTCTTCAGCTCAAGACGAGTGTTCTACCACTTGAGCCACAGCACCACTTCAGGTTTTCTGGTGGTTTACTGGAAATAAGAGTCTCACGGACTTTCCTTGCCTGGGCTGGCTTTGAACCGTTAGCCTCAAATCTCAGCCTCCTGAGTAGCTAGGATGACAAGCGTGAGCCACTGGCACCTGGCTTTGAACTCAGGATTCATGTTCTCTCATCGTTTTCATTCAAGGTTGGCTAGTGCTGGAACCACAGCTCCACCTGCAGCTAGGGTGTGGCTCAGGAGTGACCTTGCCCAGCATGAGGGTGCTCCCATTCATCCCAAGCACACACACACACACATTTTAGATGGGACTGGGTCCACAGGTCGTATAGCCTTCCTTTGCCCCCCAAAGCTGTGTGACCTTGAAGAAGGGACTGTACCTCTCTGGGCCTCAGTTTCCTCAATACACTGGTGGCTCAGTGCTAGCCCCCCCCCCGGGCTCCCCCAGGAAGCAGGCTCGTGGGCCTGGGCGTTTCCCATTGCATTCTTGTGGATGTCGGGGCGCAGCTGTGACCTGCTTCACATGGATGAGGTGGTGTGGGCACGCAGACCTGGCTCTCCCCGCAGCCCGGCGCCGGCCCCAGGTGGCCAGGCCCCTCCCACCTCCTCTACCTGGCCTCCCCACGCTCTGTCCTCCCAGGCATGACCACCAGAGGGGGTCCAGTCCCTCCCTTCTCTGTCCACTGCCCTCCACAGCTGTTCCCTCCTCTCTCAGGGTCAAAGCCTCAGGGTGCTGCAGTAACTCACCCAACCCGCCCCCTCCCCGCCCCCTCCTCCCTCTCCGCCCTGGCTCATGGCTCCTCCAACAGGCCAGACTCCATCCAGCCCCGGGGCCTTGGCGTGTGCCCTGGCTTTTCCCATGGCCAGCCCCTCTTCCTCTAGGTCTAGATTCTGATCAATACCAGCCCTTCGGCCCCCACCAAAATCCTCCCTCTTGGGACACGGGGACGTTCCCTACCACGCCCCCGCTTTGATTTTGTGGAAGTCTCTTCCCCACCCCACGCTTTCCTCTTGAATTTGTGACTCCAGGCTGGCCTGGACTCACAAGTCTCCTGTCTTGACTACCCACCAGTGCCGAGATTGCAGGCACGCACCACCACACCTGGCCCTTGTTCCCTCCATTCTAGCCCAAGGAGCAGAGCACCAGTCCTGCCTGAGATAAATGTGGCACACAGCTGGCACTTAATACATGCCGGTCCAGGGCAGCCACGGCCAGCTCAGGCCACCTCTCTGATCAAAGGTCAGCCACAGCCAGCCTGGCCCGGCCCCCGACCTGAGCTATGGTGCTCCGGGTGTCACTTCCGGGGCTGCCAAAGGGGGAGAAGGTGAGGTCAGGTGCTGTTCAGACACTGAAGGAGAAAGTGGCACCAGCTGAGGGTGACTCGCGCGTCTCTGCCCTCCTGTGGCCACCAAGGGGGGGGCGCTGAGCCCAAGGCCGGGCAGTGGAGGGGGAGCCCCAGTCTCCAGGCCCGGTCAGTGCAGTTTGGCCCTTTCCTGCCAGCCTGCCCCCCTCCCTTGGCTTTCTCTATCTCCTCTTCCTGAGTAACAGCAGGAGCCATAATACAATGCCTGCAACCTCTGTTTCCCCATCTGTACAATGGACCCCCACTTCACCAACGCTCCCATGAAGGTTACTGGGGGGAGGGGAATGCATATATGTATGTCTGTATTTACTATATATATGTTTTTTTTTTTAATCTTTTTTCCAGTCCTGGGGCTTGAACTCATAGAGCCTGGGCTCTGTCCCTGAGCTTCTTTTGCTCAAGGCTAGCACTATACCACTTGAGCCACAGCACCACTTCCAGCTTTTTCTGTGATTAATTGAAGATAAGAGTCTCATGGACTTTCCTACCCAGGCTGGCTTCCAACCAAGATCCTCAGATCTCAGCCTCCTGAGTAGCTAGGATGACAGGCGTGAGCCACAGTGAAGGGTTAAAGTATTTGAGGCAGTGACCCTTTGTTGCTTGTTTCAGAGCAGAGCAACACGTGGTGCTAAACCACCTGGTTGTATGCCCTTATAAGACCTGCAAATCCTTAGCTCGGGGCTCTCCTCCTGGGCTCCGCTGTGTCGGAGTGTAGGACGAGGCCTGAGCTGTAGCCCGTTTAAATAAAACAGCTGTAGAGTCTGACTCTCGGTGGTCTTCTTGGTGGGGGTCCTGTGACCTGGGCATAACAGCCAGTACCCGGTGAAACACTAGAATTTATTGGGATAGGCAAACACTTTTGAAAAGAAGCTCAGGGGTGCCAAGCTCCGGTGGTTCAAAGCCAGCCCAGGCAGAAAAAGCCTTGAGACTCATATCTCTAGTAATACACTCAGAAAAAGCTGGAAGTGGCCCTGTGGCTCAAGTCCTACAGCATTAGCACATAGAGGCTCCTGAGTTCAAGCGCCAGGACCACAAAAAAAAAAAAAAAAAAAGGATCTGAGGGACATAGCAGATACGAGAGTCTTGACAAATGGGATTTCACCAGCAGTCCCTGCACAGCTAAGGACATAGTTACTAAACTAGAAAGACAGCCAACAGACTGGGAGAAGATCTTTGCCAGCAATACATCAAAGTCTTAATATCCAAAATTTACAAGAGCTCAAGAAACGAATCCCTCTCAAACCTAATAAACCAATCACTAAATGGACCAGAGAACTAAAGAGTGACTGCTCAGAAGAGGTAAGAATGACAAAGAATCACGTGAGGAAATGCAACTCTGAGATTCCATCTCACCCCAGTGAGATTGGCCAACATTGAAAAATGGAACAACAAATGCTGGTGGGGCTGTGGGGGAAAAGGAACTCTACCACACTGCTGGTGGGAATGTAAATTAGTAGAACCATTCTGGACAGCAGTCTGGAGCTTCCTCAAAAAACTACCACTCCTGGGCATCTACCCTGAACCTCATGAGCCAAGATAGGATAAAGACACCTGTGCATCCATATTCATTGCTGCACTATTCACAATAGCTAAGATATGGAAACAGCCCAGATGCCCCACAATAGATGAGTGGATCCAAAAAATGTGGCATCTATACACCATGGAATTTTACACAGCCATTCTGAAAAATAAAATTATGTCATATGCAGGGAAATGGAAGGACCTAGAACAAATCACGTTAAGTGAGGTAAGCCAAGCCCAGAGACACAAACAGCGTATGCTTTCTCCCATATGCAGAAGCTAGATCTAAAATACATGATAAATTATACTGGACTAGCCGGGCGCCGGTGGCTCATGTCTGTCATTCTAGCTACTCAGGAGGCTGAGATCTGAGGATCATGGTTCAAAGCCAGCCCAGGCAAGGAAAGTCCGTGAGGCTCTTATCTTCAATAAACCACTAGAATGCCGAAAGTGGCGCTGTGGCTCAAGCGGTAGAGTGATCGCCTAGAGCTGAAGAGCTGAGGGACAGCGCCCAAGCCCAGAGTTCAAGCCCCATGACCGACCAAAAAAAAAAAAAAATTATACAGGACTGTAGGCATTCACATACAGGGAGAACAAAGGAGGATATTCTTAGGGTAGGAACACAAAAGTACAATCCCTCTGATCATAGAAATGGATCGAAATGAATTCCAGAAATGAAAATGAGAGGGTTCTGTTTTGTCGTTTGTTCCTTTCTCTCTGTGTGTGAGTGTATCAGTCGATCAGTCGTGGGCCCTGAACTCTGGGCCTGGGCGCTGTTCCTCAGCTCTTCAGCTCAAGGCTAGCGCTCTACCGCTTGGGCCACAGCCCCACTTCTGGCTTTTTTCTGCTAATGTGGTGCTGAGGAATCGAACCCAGGGCCTCCTGCATGCAAGGCAAGCACTCTACCACTGAGCCACCTTCCCAGCCCCACCCCTGCCCCCTTCCCTGTCTTTAGTGATGGAATCTGCTTTGTTCTCATAACTTGGTGTCACCCCCAGGACCCACTGACCTCTGGACCTCTCCTGCTTCCCAGGCAAACTTCACCCCTGACCTTATCTGAAAGTGCAGGACTGCCACAAAACCCCACACTGGACAGTTTCCACCATCAACCCCCACAAGGACAGAACAAAGGAACTCTGAAGAAGAGTCTCACCCTAGAATAGATAAAAACCTGATGCCCTCCCCCCGTGTTTCCCCCCTGCTAGTGTTCCACACGACCCTCCACAGACACGACTGACGCTTGTTCTGTTCAGGCCTCTCTTGCCTTCTGTCTCCCCTTTTGTCCACTTGATCTTTCCTAATACTCATGACTCGGTTTCCTAACAGGGAGGGCAAGGGGAGGCATAGAAATGGAGGGACAGAGGGTGAACACATGCAGCAGTGGCATTCATGAGACACTGTGGGAAATGAACTCGACTTGTGGGTGGGCAAGGGAGGGAAAAACGGAGAGAGCAAGGGAAGGGGTGACAATGTCCAGAAAGAAATGTATTCAGGGGGCTGGGAAGGTGGCTCAGTGGTAGAGCGCTTGCCTTGCATGCCTGAGGCCCTGGGTTTGATTCCTCAGCACCACATAAGCAAAAAGAAAAAAAAAAAAAAAAAGCTAGAAGTGGCACTATGGCTCAAGTGGTAGAGCGCTAGCCTTGAGCTGAAGAGCTGAGGGACAGTGCCCAGGCCCAGAGTTCAGGCCCCACAATTGGACCCCCGCCCCTCCCCCCAAAAAAAAGAAAAAAGAAATGTATTCAAAACTGGATGTTGGGGCTGGGAAGGTGGCTCAGTGGTAGAGTGCTTGCCTTGCATGCATGAGCCCCTGGGTTCAATTCCTCAGCACCACATAAGCAGAAAAAGCCGGAAATGGCACTGTGGCTCAAGTGGTAGAGCGCTAGCCTTGAGCTGAAGAGCTGAGGGACAGCGTCCAGGCTGAGTTCAGGCCCCACGACCGACCAAAAAAAAAAAAAAAGCTGGGTGCCAGTGGCTCACACCTGTAATCCTAACAACTCAGGAGGCTAAGATCTGAAGATCACCATTCAAAGCCGGCGCAGGGCCAGGCGCTGGTGGCTCACACCTGTAATCCTAGCTATTCAGGAGGCTGAGATCTGAGGATCGAGGTTCAAAGCCAGCCCAGGCAGGAATGTCTGGGAGACTCTTATCTCCAATAAACCATTAGAAAACTGGAAGTGGGGAAGTGGTGCTGTGGCTCTCCAATAAACCATTAGAAAACTGGAAGTGGAGAAGTGGTGCTGTGGCTCAAGTGGTAGAGTACTTGCCTTGAGCTGAAGAGCTGAGGGACAGCACCCAGACCCAGAGTTCAAGCCCCACAACCGACAAAAAATAAAAAAAAAAAACTGGAAGTGGTTCCGTGGCTCAAGCAGTAGAGGGCTCACCTTGAGCTGAAGAGCACAGGGACAGCGCCCAAGCCTAGAGTTCAAGCCCCACCACCGACAAAAAAAAAAAAAAAAAAAAGCCTGTGCAAGCAGACTCTTATCTCCAGTTAATCACCAGAAAACTGGAAGTGGAGCTGTGGTTCAAAGTGGTAGAGGGCTAGCCTTGAGCAAAAGAGCTGAGGTATACCCCCACAGTATAACCCCTGCTTTCACTGTATTTGATGTTGGTATAATTTGTGGAGGGGAAGGGGAAAAACAAGTCGTTTAAATAAGGATACAGGTGGACCTGTTGCAACAATGAGAAGTATAAGTTGTCATGTCAAAAACGAACTTTACAACTTGGGGGTGGGAAAGATTGAAGGGGGGAGGAAGGATGGGAAGGGATGGGAAGGGTAAACAAAGGAGGAGGCTACAATGCTTGATAAGAAATGTACTCAGCCGGGTGGGTGCTGGTGGCTCATGCCTGTAATCCTAGCTACTCAGGAGGCTGAGATCTGAGGATCGTGGTTCAAAGCCAGCCCGGGCAGGAGAGACTGTGAGACTCCTATCTCCAATAAACCACCAGAAAACCGGAAGTGGTGCTGTGGCTCAAGTGGTAGAGCGCTCGCCTTGAGCTGAAGAGCTGAGGGACAGCGCCCAGGTCCAGAGTTCAGGCCCCACGACCAACAAAAAAGAAAAAAGTACCAATTAACAGACTTATGTAACTATAACCCCTCTGTACATCACTTTTTTAACAACTAAAAAATTTAAAAATATCGATTATCAGGTAGTTAATAAGAAATAAACTGATTTTCAGGTAAGAAAGCAGAGGATCAGGGAGCAAGGGAGGGGAAAAAGTGGGAGAAAATGAGGGAGGGGGTGACACTGTTGAAAAAGAAATGTGCTCGTGACCTGGCTTACGTAACTGTAGCCCCTCGGTGCATCACCTTTACAATAAAATCTAAATTAAAAAGAAAAGCAGAGGCTCACAGAAGCGAGACCTGACAGTGAGATGAGCCCACGCTTGCTGGGAGAGGGGGGGTCCCAGCCCCCCCAAACAGAAGACTGTGGTAGGAACCGGCTACCTCTCTCAGGGTCTTTTTCTCCCCACTTTCCCAGGCTTTAGGAGTCAACTGACAGGAAAATGGCTGTCCTCTACAAAGACTACATTTCCCAGTGGTCCTTGCAGCAGAGGGTGGGGAAACCATGCCTCTTCTAATCCAATGAGATGCGAGTAAAACAATGAACTTCCCTTTACTGGGGCGAAGGTGAAATGCGGGGTTGTTAGATGGGATCCGGAAGGGCACGGCCTAGAAGAAACGCTCAATAAATATTTATTACAATAAAATATCCAAGCTGCTCCGGGTAAACAGGCAAGGCACGCTGGGTAGCATTTTTCTCTGCCAGTGTGTGTGTGTGTGTGTGTGGTGGCTGGAATGCAGGTCAGACTCCCAGGCCCCGGCCTGATCAGTCGCGGTCATTTGGTCTGTCCGCTTCTTGGGGTGACGTGTCATCTTGGGGTGCTGGGGCCCCCCTCTGGTTCCACATGTGGTTGTTGAGCCCCAGCTGCACCATCTGAGCGTGCTGGATAATGAGAGGCTGTGGTCCGGAGGTCTGAGAAGGCACTGTCGGCGTTGGCGGGGAAGTGGGGGGCTGAGGAAAGAAAGGGGGCTGCGGGAAGGCTGGTGGTGGGGTGCCAGCCTGCCAGGCGTATGACGGTGTCTGTGGACAGCCTGGCCAGGTAGAAAAGGGGGGCACCTGGCCCCCCAAAGGCACTCGAAGGGGCTGACTTGTCTGAGTCCCCAGCACCAGGCCGCTCCCCAAAGCCTCCTGGAGCGCGTGGATCTGGGGCTGGGAGGCGCCCCAGGCCCCGAGGCTGGCCGTGGGGTAGGTGGCGTGGCCGGGGGGCTGCGGGCGCTGCTGGCGCAGGGCCCGGGCCTGCTGCTCCTGGGCCCAGTGCGCGCGGCGCACCAGCAGCCGCTGCGGGGCGAAGGTGTTGGCCACCTTCCTGGCGAAGATGGCGGAGCGCTCATCCAGCCGCACCAGGCCGGCCAGCAGGCTGGTGGTGTCGGGGCCCAGCTGTGCCTCGGAGCTCTCGATGGGCAGGAAGGGGACCACGCAGTCCTGGCGGCCCAGCTGCGTGAGGCTGCTCATGAGCGCCTGGTTCAGCTGGTGCAGCCCCAGCTGGCTGTCGAAGGCGGCCGTGAGCAGCAGGATGATGAAGCCGGAGTGGTCGATGGCGTCCTGGAGACAGCGCAGCTCGCCGCGGCCAGGCACCTGGAAATCCTCACAGAACGTGGCCCCCTCGGGCACCCCCAGGGCCTCCAGCCGTTCCCGGACACGCAGGGCCACGTGCTCGTCCGCTCTGGTGTGCAGAATCACGAAGTTGTAGAACTTTTGTCCTGTCGTGTCTGCGTGGAAGGCTGAAGAGGAAGAGACTGGCGGGAAGGAGGCCCAGGAGGAGGAGGCCAGAGGGAAGGAGGCCGGGGAAGAGGAGGCCAGAGGAAAAGAGGCTGAAGTGGAGGAAGCCTGAGGGACGGTGGCTGAGGAAGAGGAGGCTGGAGGAAAGTTGGCCGAGGAGGAGGGTGGAGGGAAGGAGGCTGAGGAAGAGGCTGGAGGAAAGTTGGCCGAGGAAGAGGCCGGAGGGAAGGAGGCTGAGGAGGAAGAGGCCAGAGGGAAGGAGGCTGAGGAGGCTTGGGGACCGGAAGGCAATGGGGCAGGGGTAGGAGGTGGGGCTGGGGGGAAGGAGGAGGCTGCTGGGCAGGGCTGGGCGTTGGTCCTGGTGGCATCTCCAGGACTCTGGACGGTTGTGTGATCTTCGCCAGGGCAAGGATTTTCTGTGGGGTCCAAGCTGGCTGAGAGGAGCAACGGGGGATCCCGACACGCCCCACTCCTCTCTAATGAGTCCTGGGAGCCCCCATCTGGAGGTACGGTGGAGTTAGATGAGACGGAAGCCAGGGCCACCTCGGGGTGCCCTGGGCCGGGGTGCAGCCGGTCGGGGTCCGGGGGCTCCGCAGAGGAAGGCCAGCTCACCTCCTCCGGCTCCTGGCGGCCCCTGGGTGCGCACGGGGGCTTCGGGCACAGCTTGCTGGGCCCGTGGGTGGCGCGGTGTGGGCTCAGGAAGGGCAGCGTGGGGGACTGGCTGATCTCCAGCTCGGCGCCCACGGAGCCGGGGCTGCCGCTGGAGCGCAGGGAGCAGGCGCGGCTCCAGCCGGCCAGGGCGCTGATGGGCCAGGGCTGGCTGCGGGGCGCCGAGGGCGGCGGTGAGGCGGGGGGCAGGTCACCCCGGTCGGATCGGAGCGGCTGGAAGCCCCCCGCGTCGGCCATCGCGGCCCCCCCGCACCGGGCCCGGGCCTCGCCGCGGAGCCGGTCCAGCCGGCGGTCACCCTGCGCGTCCAGCATGCGGAGGGCCGCCGCGTAGGCCGCGTCCCGCGCAGACTCCGGGCACAGCTTCTCCTCGGCCAGGAGGTGATACACGCGAGCCACGGCCCACGACACATCCGGGGTCTCCCCCGTGGCCCGGAGGCCGTCCACGCTGACCCGCCGGGCAGCCGCCTCGTCCCCACCCAGCGCCAGCGCCACCATGGCGCGCAGGAGCTCGGCCTCAGGGCCGCCGGGCCCGGGCGTCCTCAGCTTCTGCTGCAGGCCGGCCAGCTTGTCTGGGCTGGCAGTTTCCAGAAGCTGCAGGACACCGGCGAGGGATGGGCCCGGGCCGGACATGGGTAAGGGAGGAAGCCACGGCACGCAGCCCGGACGGGCGGAGGCATGATCCACGCCCCGCCTTCTGCCCGCTTCGGAGAGGGCGATTGGAGCAAGTGCACCTGCGGGGACAGGAGGGGACACGCTGACCTTCCCAGGGTCTCTGCCCGCCCTCCCGGGCCTTGGACAAACCAGTGTGTCACCTCCCCCACCTCCCATGGTGGTGTACAGGTGAAGCTCAGAGACATACAGTCACTTCCCCCAAGTCACACAGCGGAGGAGTGACAGAGCCCGGATTGGAACTCAGGTCACTGGGCTCCGGGGCTGAGCCACAAGGCCGCAGTCCTGAGGAACACAGAAGCCCTGCCCATCTATGGCCTGGTTATAAAAGAACTAAGTGATAGAAAGTTCTAAGCCTGAGTAGGGTGTCGGTGGCTCATGTCTGTAATCCTAGCTACTCAGGAGGGTGAGATCTGAGGATTACAGTTCAAGGCCAGCCCAGGCAGCAAAGTCTGTGAGACTCCTATCTCCAATGAACCACCAGAAAACTGGAAGTGGTGCTATGGCTCAAATGGTAGAGCGCTAGCCTTGAGCTGAAGAGCTGAGGGACAGCGCCCAGGCCCAGAGTTCAAGACCTACAACCTCCAAAGTCGTCATCATCATCATCATCATCATCATCATCATCATCATCATCATCATCATCATCATCATCATCTCAGGGGGCTCTCCACTGCCACCCTTAGTCCCCAACTCTGCCTGTCCCCCCTCCCCTGCCCCCCGCCCAGCCAACCTTCCTCCAAACACACAGTAGTAATCTTGTCCAGTGGCCTTTTCTTGTGAGTTACATCTTTCCTTTTGAGTTGATTTTATATCTTTTTCTGCTGGTACTAGGGCTTGAACTCTAGGGTAATGCACTCTTGTTTTGCTTTCTTGTTCATGGCAGGCATTCTACCACTTGAATCATGCCTCCAGCCTGGCTTTTGCCTAATTAACCAATTGGACACAGAGCTACATGGCCTTTTCCTACCCAGATCTGATGCTCAGATCTCAGCTTCCTGAGTAGCTAGGATTACAGGCCCCCCAAAAAACTATGATCTTGCCCATCTCTGCCTCCCAAGTAGCTGGGATTACAGGTGTGAACATCAGAGCTTGGTCCGTATGTTAGATCTCTGCTCATTCTCTGCTTTACCCACCAGTCGGTGAGTGACAGAGCAGAGGTGAGGTCCCTCTCTGACTGAACTGGGTAGTTGGGGCACAGAATATTCCAGTCCCATCAAAACTATTTGTTGCTGGGCACTGGTGGCTCACACCTGTAGTCCTAGCCACTGAAGAGGTTGAGGTTGGAGGAAATATATCAGACTCTTATCTCCAATGAACCACCAAAAAGCCAGAAGTGGAGCTTGTGGCTCAAGGAGTAGAGAGCCAGCTTGGAACACAATAACTCAGTGATGGCGCCCAGGTCCTGAGTTCAAGACCCAGGATCAGCATCAAAGAAAACCCCCCAAACAAAACACCTGAAACATACTAGTGGGGGGAGGATGGGGGAAGGAAAGGAAGGACTAACGTGGACATCCAGTCCTTTGGGGAGTACCACCCAGCTCATCTCTGGGTTGCAACTGGATCAGAACCCCAGGATGTCTGGCTCTGGAGTCCAGTGTCCGTGGGCTCAGCCAGCCTTGAGTGAAAAAGCTAAAAGACAGAGCTCAGGCTCTGAGTTCAAGGCCCAAGACCAGCACAACAAACCAAATGGAAACCAACATTATTACACAACTACTAGCATTTCTTTTTTTTTGCTTTTTTTTGGTCGGTCG
Source organism: Dipodomys merriami (assembly GCF_024711535.1). NCBI lineage: Eukaryota > Metazoa > Chordata > Mammalia > Rodentia > Heteromyidae > Dipodomys > Dipodomys merriami. The sequence goes on from NW_027206291.1 coordinate 2,902,391, forward strand.
TGGAGCCTGAACTCTGGGCCTGGACACCGTCCCTCAGCTCTTCAGCTCAAGGCGAGCGCTCTACCACTTGAGCCACAGCGCCACTTCCGGTTTTCTGGTGGTTTATTGGAGATAGGAGTCTTACAGACTTTGCTGCCCAGGCTGGCTTGGAACTGCGATCCTCAGATCTCAGCCTCCTGAGTAGCTAGGATGACAGGCGTGAACTACCAGCGCCTGGCTCTCTTTTCTTTTTCTTAGCAAGTTTTCGGGTGGGGGGTGTCTGGGGGTTTAGCTCAGCGGAAGAGTGCAAGGCCCTGAGTTCCGTCCTCAGCTCTGGGAAAAAAAAAAAAAAAAAGGAATTTTTCAGGGGCTGAAGGGGCAAGGTACTTGTCTGGCATGTTCACAGTCCTGAGTTCAAGCCTCATAACCACCGGAGGGCGGGGGGGGGGGGGGATCTTTCAGACCTGTCAGACCTGGTGTTACCCACAGCCTTGGCCCCTGGCTCCCAGCTCAGCGCCCTCCCCACGTGGAGTGGGCATTCACTGAGCACCCACCGGGCTTGGTGAGCTGACGTGGTCCCCATGGGTATCTGAGCTGCTCTCAGCACAACAGGAACTGAGAAGAGAAAGTGCCAGAAGGAAGCAGCCTGGGCTGGGCTGCAGAGCCTGGGGCACAGGGGGGAGGGGTGGCCATGGAGGCCTCCTGGGCAGGAGGTGACCCAAGCCCCGATCTCCCAGAGGCCAAGGAGACAGCTGGGGGTGTGTGACTGTGCAAAGGTCCTGGGGCAGGATGGAGTGCGGCATGGGAGGGGCAGCAAGGCTTGTGGGGCAAGGGGCAGAGAGGGAGGAGGGCGGGCACAGGGCCCTGTGGGCTCAAGGAAAGTGGGAGCCATAAAGGGCTGTGGGAGGAGGAGGAAGAGGAGGAGGAGGAGGAGATCTGACTTCAGCGCTGCTCCCCCTGCACCCCCCTGCCAGCAGAATGGGGAGCTGGGAGAACTGAGCTAGTAGACAACGACATGGGAGAGGGCAGGGGCACAGCCCTCGGGGGAAAGAGGCTGGATTAGTTAGGGGATAATTTGGAGACAAGCCCTGGATTTGGTCCTGAGAACCTGAGATGGTATTGGAGTGGGGGAGGGGGAACCTGGTTTGGGGTCAAGAGGGAAAGTCATTTGACCAAGTCCTCCTCCTAGGCCAGTCCGCCTCTGCCCCTGGCTCCCTGGGTTCCAGCCACAGGGTGTCTCCCCCACCCCACTCCTGGACACAGCTCCATGTGGCCCCAGGGCCTTTGCGCAGCCTTCCCTCAGCCTGAACAGCATCCTTCCCCACACATGCCCAGCCAGACTTTTCTCTTTCCAAATGCCACACTTTTGACTTTCTCTCCCTGCTAAGGCCAGACAAGTAGCAAGTGTCACTCTGCATGGGAAACCTCAGGGCTGGGTTTTAGTTACTCTGCTGACACCAGGCAATGCTGTATAAAAGCATCACCTGTGACTGAATGAGCACATGCCCGTGGTCCTCCCCCTCCGCCCCCCCCAACTGCCCTGAGCCCTCATTAAGAACCGTTTACCCAGGCTCACACCTGTCATCCCAGCTACTCAGCCAGCCCAGGTAGGAAAGTCCATGAGACGCTGATCTCCAATGAACCAGCAAAAAGCCAGAAGTAGAGCTGTGGTTCAAGTGGTAGAGGGCTAGCCTTGGACAAAACAAAAGCTCAGAGTTCAACCCCAGGATGGGCACAAAAAACCCGTATGCCCCCCCCACTCACAGACAGAGCACCTGGGCGCTCACCCTTGGCATGCCAGGCAGACCCCCCACCGCCGGGACAAGTGGGTGCACCCCCCTCTTCCTTTCCTCTCACAAGTCCCCAGCCTGCCCGGCCCAGGCAGTGGGGTCCCCCAGGAGGCTGGGGGCTGCGGGGGGGGGCTGTGCTCCAGTGGTGACCCCAGGACCTCCCGCCCCCCAGCCTATGGGAAATGGGGAGGGGGACTGCACCCACTTGAGCAGGAGAAGATCGGGGTGCTGGGGTGAAATCTGGGGTGCTGTTGGGGGAACCCAGGGGTTTGGGGCTCAGGGGTTGGGAGATGGGGGAGACGTGTTGGTGTGGGGCCCGGGGCTGGGGGGAGGCTGGAGCTGAGGGTCCCCGCGCCCCACCTACCCGGGCCGCGGCGCGGAGTCCTGGGCCGTGCGGTGCGGTGCGGGGCCGTGCGGGGCCGTGCGGTGCGGGGCCGTGCGGTGCGGGGCCGGCGCGGCGGGCGGGAGCGGCGGCGGCGCTCCTTCCGGGTCCCGGCCGGCGGGGCGGGGCCTGGCGCGGTGACGTAACGGTGACGCGGCGGTGACGCGAAGCCCCGCCCCCGGCCCGGGAAAGTCCCGGCGCAGCCCCGCCACGCCCCCGCGCAGCCGGGGCCTCCCCTGCCGTGCCCTGCCCGGCCTCCCCTGCCCGGCCTCCCCTCCCCACCTCTGACCTGGCCTCCCCTCCCCTCCCCTGCCCGGCCTCCCTCCCCCTGCCCGGCCTCCCCACCTCCCCTCCCCTCCCCTCCCCTGCCCGGCCTCCCCTCCCTCCCCTACCCGGCCTCCCCACCTCCCCTCCCCTCCCCTGCCCGGCCTCCCCTCCCTCCCCTGCCCGGCCTCCCCACCTCCCCTCCCCTGCCCGGCCTCCCCTGCCCGGCCTCCCCTGCCCTCCCCTGCCCGGCCCCCAACAACGCCCCGACACCCCACGGCAAAGACTTTGCGATTCTTTATTTTTGGTCGGTCGTGGGGCCTGAACTCTGGGCCTGGGCGCTGTCCCTCAGCTCTTCAGCTCAAGGCTAGCGCTCTACCACTTGAGCCACAGCACCACTTCCGGCTTTTTTCTTTTTGCATATGTGGTGCTGAGGAATCGAACCCAGGGCCTCAGACATGCAAGGCAGGCGCTCTACCACTGAGCCAACTTCCCAGTCCCTTCTTTACCTCTTAAAATTGAGGACATTGGGGCTGGGAAGGTGGCTCAAGTGGGAGAGTGCTAGCCTTGAGCAAAAGAAGCTCAGGGACAGTGTCTGGAACCCTGAGTTCTCTAGTGTATACACACACACACACACACACACACACACACACACACACCCTGAGTTCTCTAGTGTACACACACACACACACACACACACACACACACACACACACCAGAGGCCAGAGCAGAGCCCAGGCCTACTCTCCCAGGAAGCCTAGTCAGGCCAGGCTTCCAGCCTTGCCAGTGACCTCTGTCACTGGAAGTGAAACAGTTTCCACCATAGCCTCAAACTTGGATTGAGACTCGAGCACAGACCTACAGATCACACACAGATCACACATAGATCACACACAGATCATACACAGATCACACACAGATCACACACAGATCACACTCAGATCACACTCAGATCACACACAGACGGCCGTGCTGAGCTGCAGGGAAAAGTTTATTAAGGCATCACCAAACACTGAACAGAGCAAGGCTGGCTGGCTCATCCCAGAGGCCAGAGGCCAGAGGCCAGCTTCTTGGACCTAAATCCATTTGCACAAAAGCTTGAGATAGGAAAGGAAGTAGGGCGTAATAAGAACAATATCGTTAACATTTAGAAGAAAGAAAAGGGTTTGGAAGCTTCTGGGGGGGGGGGATGTGTTTTTTTCCTTGCCGGGAACTTCACCTGATGAGGTGAGGCTCACCGAACGCACCTGCCCAGCGCACAGGTGAGTGGCTGTCAGTTGGAGGCCCACTTCGTTGAAAGACTCCTCCTGAACTCCAGGGGGGACGCAGCCCCCCCCCTTTTTTGGCCCTTCCTCCCACCCTACTTCTTGGTTTCCGGAGCTTTCTCGGTGATCCCCGGGGAGAAAGGGCCCACCAGCCACATGAGGGGTGGGTTCTGGGCCACAGACTCCACCATGTGCGCCAGGGCCTCCCGGGCCTCGGCCACGCGCTCGCGGCTCTGGGCGAGGACGCCGCTGGACAGGTCCTGGAAGGACCGGACGTGGGCGAAGGTGGCATGGAGGGCCTCGGCGTGGCGGCGGGCCTGCTGGGCCTGGTCCTTCACCTGGGCCGGCAGCCCCTGCAGGCTGGCGCCCAGGGCCACGCACGCGCTCTGCAGCTGCCCCGTGAGGTCTCGGACCATGCTCAGCGCCTGTGACTCCACCTGCTGAGAAAGGACAGCCGGGACCAGTCAGGGCCTCTGGCTGACTACACAGAGGCCAGAGGGACAGACAGACGGGTGGCTCCTTGGGCCTCGGAGAGAAGACTTCTCAAGGGCGAGGGCTGTTTTTTTGTTTCTGCCTGTCCTAGGACTTGAACTCTGAGCCTGGGCGCTATCCCTCAGCTCTTCAGCTCAAGGCGAGTGCTCTACCACTTGGGCCACAGCACCACTTCTGGTTTTCTGGTGGTTCATTGGAGATAAGAGTCTCACAGACTTTCCTGCCTGGGCTGACTTTGAATCAGGATCCTCAGATCTCAGCCTCCTGGGTAGATAGGATTACAGGCCTGAGCCACCAGTGCCTGGGTAAGGGAGAGGGGTTTTGGGGGTATAAGTGTTTAATCAAGATGTCAACCTGGACAGAAGAGTCCATGAGAATCCATCTCTTAATTAACCAGCAAAAAACCAGCTAGAGGTGTGACTCAAGTGGAAATACAGAAATTATTTTTTCCTCCTGTTTTTGCTAGTTCTGGGGCTTGAAATGAAGGGCCTAGGCACTTTTCCTGAGCTTTTTCTCTCAAGGCTGGTGCTCTACCACTTGAACCACAGCTCTACTTCCAGCTTTTTGTTGGTCCAATGGAGATAAGAATCTCACAGACTTTGCTGCCCCGGCTAGCCTCAAACCATGGTTCTCAGATATCAGCCTTCTGAGTAGCCTGGATTACAGGCATGAGCCACTGGCGCCCAACTGGAAATAAAATTTTAAGTGATCTAAGCACTGAAGCATCCAGACCACCCCCTGCCCTCCTTGGTGATACAATGTTAACAGTGCCCAAAGCCATGGCATTGTATCAGTGTCCTGAGACACCTAGAGGAGGGGGCGGGGGGGCAGTGGAAGAAGGCTGGTTCCATGGTGGCACAACCTCCTTTTCTTTTCTTTTTGCTGGTCGTGGGAGCTTAACTCAGCCTGGGCGCTGTCCCTCAGCTCTTCGGCTCAGGGCGAGTGCTCTACCACTTGAGCCACAGCGCCACTTCCGGCTTTTTCTGCTTATGCGGTGCTGAGGAATTGAACCCATGGCCTCATGCATGCAAGGCAAGCACTCTACCACGGAGCCACCTTCCCAGCCCCAGTCTACCTTTTCTTACTGGTTAATTGGATATAGAGTCTCTCCAGCTTGTCTGCCTGAGCTTGCTTTAAACCATGATCCTCATATCTTAGCAAGGATGCCAGGAGTGAGCCACCACGCCCCGCTCCTCCTACCCCACACTTGTACGTGAAGCTTCATAGAAAGACAACCTAATCCCGAGCTTCTATCATGATGAGTGGGCACCATGCCAGAGTACCATGCAGCCAAGAGCAGGACAAGGCTCTGATCCACCGCACAGCATGGGGACCTGAGGCTGGAACAGGCCAGTCCACAGACAGGAAGTGGACTAGAGGGGGCTGGGGAGGCAGCTCCCTGCCAGGACTGGGTTTCTTTTGTCATGGGGAGAGAAGGTTCTGGAATTTAGTTGTGGTGATGGTTGTGTAACTCTGTAAATATACCAAAACCCACTTTATTATTCAGAGTCAAGCTTTTCCTAGTCCCCTGGGCTACTGGAACTAGGCCTTTCCCATGAGCCACACCCCAACCCTGTTGTCAAACTCCACAGGCACTTTTCTCCATGTGTGAGTGCACCTGCCATGAACCTACTTTTTTTTTTTTGTCGGTCCTGGGGCCTGAACTCTGGGCCTGGGCGCTGTCCCTCAGCTCTTCAGCTCAAGGCTCTAGCACCCTACCACTTGAGCCAAAGCGCCACTTCCAGCTTTTTCAGTTTATGTGGTGCTGAGGAATCGAACCCAGGGCCTCATGCATGCAAGGCAAGCACTCTACCACTGAGCCACCTTCCCAGCTCCCTACTTTTGTTTTTGAACAGCCAGGCTGAAGAGGATAGGAGAGAGACTTAACCCAGGCATCTGTGGCTCACGCCTGTCATCCTAGCTACTCAGGAGGCTGAGATCTGAGGATCACGGTTCAAAGCCAGCCCAGGAAGGAAAGTTTGTGAGACTCTTATCTCCAATAAACCACCAGAGAATAGGAAGTGGCGCTGTGGTTCAAGTGGTAGAGCGCTAGTCTTGAGCACAAATGGCTCAGGTACAGTGCCCAGGCCCTGAGTTCAAGCCCCAGGACTTGGGGGGCGGGGGGAAGGAAAGTTGAATTACAGCCAGCAGCTCGCAGGCACCATGATATTTGTGGTTCATTAGTTAACCTGGTGTCATTTAATCCTTCTTAAAACTGACCTATAGCTAGGCCCCAGTGGCTCTCCCATCATCCTAGCTACTCAGGAGGCTGAGAGATGAGGGCCGAGGTTTGTAGCCAGCCCAGCACAGGAAAGCCTGTGAGAGACTCTTATCTCTATCTTATGTTACCCCAAAATAGTCAAAAGCAAGGTGTGGCTCAAGTGGTAGAGTGCCAGCCTTGATTAACAATCACAGGACAGTGCCCAGACCCTGAGTTCAGGTCCCAGCACTGGTGCATGTATGTGCACATGCGCGTGCACACGCATGCACATACACACACAGAGACGTGGGGACCATGGAAGACAATACTGGGAGTCATGAACTGCCACACTAGAACCCACAGGACAGATGGGGCATGAAAGACACCAAGACTTGGCTTTTACAGGTGGAGCCACTTCATCATTAAGAGGCCGCGGCCACGCCACAGAGTAGAAAGCAAGGTGAACTTCCTGGAGGAGGTGGCACGGCCAATAACCGCCGCTTATAGGAGAGAAATCACTGCTGACAGACGGATCCACAGACCGGAGTGTGGTGGGAAACACGGGGGGTCCGGTGGGTACCTCTGGCTCTGCGGGGTCCGGGTCCCTCTCACTGTTCTTCTTGTTCGGGGTCTTCATGTTCTTCCAGTTCATCCACATCTGGCTCAGTTTCTCCTGCCCCTCCCCCAGCTTCTGATCCACACTTTGCTTCACGCTTTCGATCTGCAGTTGAGGGAGGAGGAGATGAGGAAAGTGTCTAACACCCCCTTCCTCCCCCGCCCCAGGCCCAGAGGGGGCCCTGACCCCCGCCCGCCCTCCATGTGAGTTGTCCAGTGGGGAGGTAGGGAGATAGTGTTCCCTCCTCCTGCCCCAAGGCCTGGCCACTAGACTGGCTTTAGCCAAAGGGACATGAAAGCTTGAAATTGCATGCAGTGGAATACTATTCAGCCATGAAAAAAAAAGAAAATTTTGAACCCACAGTTGAATATGCAGATGACACTCATGATGAGACAGACATAGAAGGACAGGAAAGGATCTCAGGTCCCAGGAGTGATCAGAGCCACAGAAACAGGAAGCAGGAAGGGGGAAAGGAGGGGAGTTAGAGTTGGAGACAGACAGAGCTGCAGTCTGGGAGATGGAAGGTTCTGGAAACCAATAATGGGGGGCGGGGGGAATGGCTGAACAGCCAGGTGACCACGCTGAATGCTGCTGAGATGTGCAAGGGAAGATCATCTCAGTAGAAGAGCACCTGCTTGGCACACTTAGGGCCTGGGTTTCATTGCCAGCGCCCTAAAAAGAAGGAACTGGACACAAGTGGCTCACACATTGTGATCTTATCAACTTGGGAGGCTGAGATCTGAGGATCACAGTTCAAAACCAGGAAAAGTCGTAAGACATTTATCTCCCATCAACCAGCACAAAACTGGACTGGAGTTGTGGCTCAAGTGGTAGAGCATTAGCCTGGAGAGGAAAACATAAAACAAGAGCACAAGGCTCTGATTTCATGCCTCGGTACTTGCACCAAAAGAAAAAAGAAAAAGATGAGTCAGCTGGGTATTGGCGGCTCACACTTACAATTCAAGCTACTCAGGAGCCTGAAACCAGAGGATCGCGGTTCAAAGCCAGACTGGCCAGGAAGGGCTGTGAGTCTCACCTCCAGTGAACCACCATAAAGCCAGAAGTGGCGCTGTGGCTCAAAGGTCAAGGCCAGCGCCCAGGCCCTGAGTTCAAGTCCCAGGACTGGCAGAAAAAAAAAATACCCACGAAAGCCACAAACACATCACCGAGGTTAGGCAAGCACACAGACACACACAAGGACAAGGACAGAGGCCGGAAGGCGCCAGCGGACGAGGGGCGACAGGAAGACCACGATCTGAGTCCCGCCCGGGCCCCGCCCCTCACCCACGCCCCGCCCCCTCACCAGGCTGAGCGCATGCGCCAGCTGCTGCAGCGCGTCCTGCGCGCCCTGCCCGGCGCCCCGCAGCCGCCCCAGCGCGTGTGCGCAGGCGCGCTGCCGCAGGCGCTCCGACAGCGAGCCCAGGCGCACGAAGTAGCTCTGCTCCCGCCGCTGCTGCTGCACCGAGGCCGGGTCGCAGCCCTCCACCGACGCGGCCAGTCGGGCTGCGGGGACAGAGGGGCCGGTGAGGTACCTGTCGGCGAAGCCCGGGCTGGGATGATGGCCCGGCGCCACACGGGCTGGTCGTTAACTCGGTGCTTGGTGCCAGGCATTTCCCCTTGAGCGCTAATGGCTTAATATGTCAGGGTGCAGGGGCTTAGGTTCGGGGGTCCCCATCTGTGGGTTATGTGATCTTTAAAATAGGAAACTGGGGCTCAAAGAAGTTAAGCAACTTGCTCAAACCACCCGGCCAGGGGGCAGAGCTGGCCTGGATGGCCACTCCCTTCGTAGCTTTTCCTTCTTTTCGTGGGAGTACTGGAGCTCGAACGTCTGACATCCCAGGGAGCCACGCATTCTACGGCTGGAGTCCCGCCCCTACCACGCAAAGCCACGCCCCCGTCACAGCCACGCCCTCACATGTGAATTCTGCGCGGGCCACGCCCCCAGCGCTTGGCCACGCCCACACTTCAGGCCACACCCTCGCGCTTGACCACGCCCACACTTCAGGCCACGCCCCCAGCGCTTGGCCACGCCCCCAGCGCTTGGCCACGCCCACACTTCAGGCCACGCCCTCGCGCTTTGAGTCTCTATGGGCCCTGGGCCCCCATTCCCACCCTCGCAACCCTTCACATGGTCGCCTTATAGAAGAGTCCCCACCAGCTGGGAGAGCGCCAGGGAAGGGGTGACACTGCCCCCAAAGAGATGTACTCTTAGCCGGGGCCCTAGCTAGCTACTCAGGAGGCTGAGAAAAAGAAGATGCTCAAGGATGAGTTCAAGCCCCAAGACAGAAGCAAAAAATCCACACCTCATGCACATGAGGTTGGGAACTCCATCCCGGCCTCAGCCTGCAGGGGTGACTGGCACGCACCACCTCTCCCCGTGCATAGCTAGTCCCGCCAGCAGCTCTGCAGGGACGTGTTCCCTTCTCTGGGTGGCCTCATACCAGTACAATCCAGGTCAGGGTGGGGTGGGGGGGTGGAGGATGGAAGCTGGGGCAGGGCTTGAGTGGCAGCCATTCTGACCAATCACAGCAGGGCACCGGCTTCAGGCTCAGGCTACCCACTGTGGCCTAGAATGGATTTCCCCATACCAAGAGGAACCAACAATTCCAAGGAAGCCAGGGTGTGGTGGCTGTGGGGTCATTCCAGCTCTTATTCTGAACTTATTCCAGTTGTAATCCCGAGCAGAGGCAAGAGGATCAAGTTTCAGGCCAGCCTGGGCAAACCTTGTCTCAAAAACAACAAAACAAACACCAGAAAAGCAAGGGCTGGAGTGGGGCTCAGGGGTGCGTGCTTGCCCGCCCTGCCCTTGTGTCTACCCCCAGCACCCCAAAAACAAAACGCTCACCCAATACTTGCTAGGCATCAAGTTCTAGACGCATACTGCCCGCCCCAACCCCACTCCCGGACAAAAAATCACATGGAGTAGGGCACCAGTAGCTCAGGCCTGTAATCCTAGCTACTCAAGAGAGGAAGACCTGAGGATTTTCAGTTCAAAACCAGCCCCAGGCAGGAAAGTTCATGCGATGGTTATGTGCAAATGACCACCAAAAAGCAAGAAGTGGAGCTGTGGCTCAAGTGGTAGAGCACCAGCCTTGAGCACAAAAGCACCCAGACCATGCATACACATCACACAATCACACGGAAAAGAACTGAGAGGGGGCTGGATAGATTCCACAATTTGGCTAACGGCAACCAAATGAATGGGCAAAGAGAAGCCAACAAAAGGGGACGTTGAGGCAGGATAGATGGAGCCTGGCCAGACGGAGAAGCAAGCAAGGAGCAGAGAGAGGCAGAGGAAGAAGGAGGCAGGGAAGGGACCAGGCAGGTTGTGCAGGGCCCTGAGGAAGATGGGAGCCCAGAGGACTGTAGGCAGAGGAAACAGGGTGGGGGGCTGAAGATGGGGGGAGGGAGGAAAGGCGGCACACCGGCCTCTGCTCCAGGCGCCCTCTGGTGGCGGCTTTGGGGAGGACAGACAGCACTCAGGGTGAAGGTGAGTGGGGAAGGGAGGTACAGGACAGCAGGTGACAGACACATCCCAGAGGTCCCCAGGAGGCCACTCTCACCCAGCTCCTCATCCGTCAGGGGCAGGTGGTTGTCCACCCAGTCTTCTGACTTGCCCAGCATGGTGTCCACCCTACTGGTCACCATCTGACCCATGCGGGTGCCCATGACTGAGTTCATGCCCATGCTGAGCATGGACATTGTCAAGTCTACTGCCTCGGTCACGCTCGTGGCCACGGTGTCCTTGGCGCTGGACACGGTGTTGGAGAACATCTCTCTGGCCTCCGTCATCTTGGTTGACACCAGGTCCTTGGTGTCAGCCAGGACCTAAGGAGAAGAGGACAGTGACAAAGTTCTTCCTTCCTTCCTTCCTGGCCTGGGCCCTGTGTACCCCAGAGTAGCCACCAGGGGGTGCCAAAGAGCATCAAATCCCGCCCCAGCCTTTCCTGGACCTGCAACTGGACTGCCTAGGTTCAAATCCTCCTCGTTTCTTTCTTTCTTCTTTCTCTCTCTCTCTCTCTCTCTCTCTCTCTCTCTCTCTCTCTCTCTCTCTCTCTCTTTCTTTTCTCTCTCTTTCCTTTCTTTCTTTCTTTTTCGTAGGTCATGGGGCTTGAACAGGCGCCGTCCTTGAGCTCAGCTCAAGGTGTGACCACTACCGCTTGAGCCATAGCACCACTTCCAGTTTTCTGGTGGTTCATTGGAGATAAGAGTCTCGTGGAGTTTCCAGCCTAGGCTAGTTTTGAACCACAATCCTCAGATCTCGGCCTGCTGAGTAGCTGCTAGGATTACAGGCATGAGCCACCCATGCCTGGCCCTCAACTTGATTCTTTTTTTTTTTTTTTTTTGGGTCTGTCTCAGGGCTTGAACTCAGGGCCTGCGTACTGTCCCTCAGCTCTTCAGTTCAAGGTGGGCTCTCTACCACTTGAGCCACAGTGCCACTTCTGGTTTTCTAGTGGTTTATTGGAGATAAGAGTCTCACGGACTTTCCTGCCCTGGCTGGCTTTGAACCACAATCCTCAGATCTCAGCCTCCTGAGTAGCTAGGATGACAGGTATGAGCTACCAGCACCCAGCTTCTGTTTCCTTAATCCAGAGTGGTGAATGTTCTTCCTCCAATTCTTAGAATGCAGAACTAATCTCCACGCCCTAGGATGGTGGAATGTGGCCGCATCCTCATTTCCTGTAACTCAGCACCTTGTGTTTGCTAGCTGTGTGCTCTACCACTTAAGAAGCAATGCCTCCAGCCCTTTTTTTGCACTGTTTGTGTGTGTGTGTGTGCATGTGTGCACATGTGCACGTGTGCACGTGTGCTGGTTCTGGGGCTTGAACTCTGAGCTTGGGCACTGTCCCTTAGCCTTTTTGCTCAAGGCTAGCCCTCTACCACTTGAGCCACACTTCTATGCCTGCCTTTTGCTGTTTGATTGTAGGTAAAAGTCTCACACATTTTCCTGTCCTGACTGGCTTTGAAATGTGCTCCTCAGATAACTCCTGAATAGCTTGGATTACAGGCATGACCTACCAGCGCCCAACTGCCCTGGTTATTTTTGAGATAGGGCTTGGCTTCCTGCCTGGGCTTCTCACTGTGTCTAGCTCTGAGATGGAGTCTCTTAAGAGTTTTGTTTTTAATTTTTTTTTTTTTTTTTTTTTTGTCAGTTGTGGGGCCTGGGCGCTGTCCCTCAGCTCTTCAGCTCAAGGCTAGCGCTCTACCACTTGAGCCACAGCGCCACTTCTGGCTTTTTGCTTATGTGGTGCTGAGGAATCGAACCCAGGGCCTCTTGCATGCAAGGCAAGCACTCTACCACTGAGCCACCTTCCCAGCCCCTTGGCTTTTTTCTTTTTTCTTATGTGGTGCTGAGGAATGGAACCCAGGGCCTCAAGCATGCAAGGCAAGCGCTCTACCACTGAGCCACCTTCCCAGCCCGAGGCTCACCTTTAAAGCACACAATACCCATCTCCAGCCCTGGGCCCCAGGGAAAGCCTGCCCTGCTGTAGGATCCCAACCAAGAGCTGGGGGCCCCCTGGCCTGGCCCAGTTGGATGACCTTGGACAGCTGGAGACTGAGCTCACCTTTCCATAATCAGAAGCAGCCGCGGGACATTCCAGGACTTGCTGCAATCACAGGGAGGAGGAGAGGGCAAGGACGCTGGGGCTACGTCCTGGGGCCTCCGTGGAACTCACCTTCTGTCACCCCAAACCCACGAAGGGGGGCAGGCTTTTTCACTTTGTCAGTAGTACTGGGGGGTTGAACGCAAGGTATGCTGCTTGCTAGGCAGGGGTTCTACCATTTGAGACACTCCCTAGCTCATCTCATGTGTGTGTGCGTGCGTGCGTGTGCGTGCGTGTGTGTGTGTGTGTGTGTATCTCCTTGAGTTTGAACTCTGGGCCTGGATAATGTCCTTTAGCTTTTCTGCTCAAGGCTAATTAATGCTCAACCACTTGAACCACAGCTCCACTTCTGGCTATTTTCTGGTGGTTTAGTGGAGATAAGAGTATCACAGCCAGCACCAGTGGCTCACGCCTGTCATCCTAGCTACTGAGGAAGCTGAGATCTGAGCATCACGGTTCAAAGCCAGCCTGGGCAAGAAAGTCCATGAGACTCTTATCTCCAATAAACCACTAGAAAACCAGAAGTGGCACTGTGGCTTAAGGGTAAAGCGCTGGCCTTGAGCTGAAGAGCGCAGGCACAGCACCCAGGCCCAGAGTTCAAGCCTCAAAACCGGCAAAAAGAAAAAAAGAGTCTCATAGACTTTCCTGCCTGGGCTGGCTTTGAACCATGATCCTCAGATCTCAGCCTCCTGAGTAGCTAGGATAACAGGCGTGAGCCACTGGTACCTGGCTAGGACCTCTTAAGTAGGGCAGAAAACCCTTTCAAGATCAGAGAGTTGGGCTAGGAAGGTGGCTTAGTGGTACAGTGCTTGCCTTGCATGCATGAAGCCCTGGGTTTGATTCCTCAGTACCACATAATAAGAAAAAGCCAGAAGTGGTGCTGTGGCTCAAGTAGTAGAATGCTAGCCTTGAGCAAAAGAAGCCAAGGCCCCAAGTTCAAGCCCCTGGACTGACCAAAAAAAAAAAAGAAATCAGAGTTGAAGAAATTGATCCAGGGCTGGGATCCAGTGGTAGAGTGCTTGCCTTGCATGCATGAGGCCCTGGGTTTGATTCCTCAGCACCACATAAACAAAAAGAAAAAAGCCGGAAGTGGTGCTGTGACTCAAGTGGTAGAGCAATAGCCTTGAGCTGAAGAGCTGAGAGATAGCGCCCATGCCCCGAGTTCAGGCCCCACGACTGACAAAAAAAAAAAACAACAACAAGAAATTGATCCAGGGGCTGGGAAGGTGGCTCAGTGGTAGAGTGCTTGCCTTGCATCCATGAGGCCCTGGGTTTGATTCCTCAGCACCACATAAGCAGAAAAAGCCAGAAGTGGGGCTGACACTCAAATGGTAGGGTGCTAGCCTTGAGCTGAAGAGCTGAAGGACAGCGCCCAGGCCCAGAGTTCAGGCCCCACGACTGACAAAAAAAAAAAAAAGAAAGAAAAAGAGAAATTGATCCATGGTAAAACAGTATGTGCAAAGGTCCTGGGGCTGGATACAGAAGGGTGGTATATTCAGGTTATTTGCCTCCCCTGCCTCCCTGGAATGAAGGTTCTTGCTTGCTTGTCTCATCTGATTATGCTGGGACCTACAGACCCCATACCCAGGTGACCTCACCGAGCCCCGGCCGCCTGGCTGTTCTTTACCTTGTCTGAGGTCTGCTGCAGGATAGGCACTGTCTGTAAGCGGTCTAGGCCCCGGTGGGCATATTCGCTGGCCGAGGTGACTACGAGGGGATGGGAGGAAGCAGAGATAAGAGTTGTCACCCTCTCATAGGGGCCCAAGAGAGCAATCACCCCGGCCGGCCAGCCAGCAGAGAGCTCCCCCCACGGGCTTGTGTGGGTCACTCACTCTGGGGCTCCAGCTTGGACAGGATGGGTTGGGCCCCGCTGACCGCAGCCTCCGTGAACGTCCTGATGCCTTTCTCCGCCATGTCGCACACGGCCCTGACGTTGGGGTGGCTCTCCTTGGTGGAGGTGTAGGCGGCGGACACCATGTCGCAGGTGGAGCTGATGAGCGGCATGGCGGCCACGCGGTCCACCACGCCAGGCTGGGGGGGATGGGCGGGGCAAGAGGGATGGGCGGGGCAAGAGCAGGGCAGGTCAGCCAGGCCTGGAGCATAGAGACAGAGACTAGGCCCAAACTTCAGGATGCTGTGTGCTTCCTGTGGCATGCTAGTGTGAGCAGGGACTTAACCTCTATCCGTGCAAGGCAGGGATGAGACTCAGGAGACACCCCACAACACACACCCTTCTCATAGCGCTCTGGGCCTACCATGAGGAGCATCTGCAGATGCTAGCTCACCAGCCAAATCTCACCCACCTTCTGCTTGTTTTTGTTGTTGCTATTTGTTTCTATTCGTTGCTAATAGTTTCATTGAGACACAGTTCATACACTACCATGTCTGGCATCTATCTATCTATTTTTGTTGGTCTTGGGTCTCGAACTCAGAGCCTGGGCTCTCTCTCTGAGCTCTTTTGCTCCAGGCTACAGCTCTACCACTTGAAGCCACAGCTCCACTTCTGGCTTTTGGGTAGGCCCACAAACTTTCCAGCCTGGACTGGCTTCAGATCATGATCCTCAGCTCTCAGGCCTCTGAGTCGCTGGGGTTACAGGAGTGAGCCACTACACCAGGCTCTACTGTCCATTCTATTCTCTAGTCACACCTGGCCAGTTTCCTGGAGCTCAGCAGCTGCACAGGGCCCCTGGTTTCCACGGTGGATGGGGCAGATAACCCAATTTTCACAGGGGGCTCTACTAGCTACAGCCATACACAGTGACAACAGCAATTGCAAAGGCCCTGGGGTCAGCAGTGGGCTGTATTTGAGGAGGGGAAGAGGACAAGAGTGGATAGGGTGAAGTGGGGCATGGAGAGGGCTTTAGAAAGAGTGTGAGGTAGCTGATGTCTCCACGCGAGCGTGGCTCAACCGCTGGGGTCCCCCAGGTCCTCTGTGCGTCTGGTTAAATGGCAGGCTCTGATTTGAAGCAACAGCCTGACCACCACGGCCTCAATTTGGGAGCTGGCCAAGCTCTGCTCAGTGAGAATCTCACATCCCATTTCAACTTCCCCAGAACCCACCTCCTCTCCTCCTGGGGCTGAAGGGAGGAGAGAGACTTCAGCTGAACCCCAACAAACCATACTACCCTGGGCAGAGCTAGACTTCTCCTGTCTTGCAGCCAGCTCTCCCTTGGGAGAGGGTCTTCATGTCCAGATTAAAGAGCTCCAGAAAGTTGAACCACAGAATAATAAATAATCCAGTTAATAAGAGAGCAAATCAACTGGAGGGTTTGTAGAAGAAGGGATACAAATGGCTAGAGCTGGTAGAGGAAGACAGAGTCCGCGGCATGAGCCATAAGGGAAATGAAAATCAAAACCACACTAAAGCTCACCACTGGTGGCTCATGCCTATAATCCCAGCTACTCAGGAGGCTGAGATCTGAGGATCAGAATGCAAAGCCAGCCCGGGCAGGAAAAGTCCATGAGGCTCTTATCTTTCATGAACAACCAAACAAGTGTGGAGTTGTGGTTCAAGTGATAGAGCACCAGCCTTGAGCAAAAAAAGCTTAGGGGGCTGGAAATGTGGCTCAGTGGTACAGGGCTTGCCCAGCATGTATGAAGCCTTGGTCCGATTCCTCAGTACCACATACACAGAAAAAGTCAGAAGTGGCGCTGTGGCTCAAGAGGTAGCCTGGAGCCAAAGCAGCTCAGGGACAGCACCCAGGTCCTGAGTTCAAGCCCCAGGACTGGCACACACGTACATACATCCCTGACCGGCTTTAAACATTAACCCTCAGAGCTCACTCAGCCTCCTGAGAAGCTGGGATTGCGGCGTGGGCCGCACAGGTGGCTGGTGATGGTTGGCAGCAAACTGTTCAGGTCTACTCTTTTTTTTTTCTGCTCATCTTCTGACTTGTGCCCACGCAGCCAGCCTCCTCCACGGGCTCCGGCCCCTCCCTGAGGTCCTCTCAGGGACGCGCGTGGGAATCCCGACCGCTCACCTGGGGTACCGGCTCCTCCATCCCCTGGGTGCTGGCGTCCGCCTGCGGGGCTGGCCCCTCCTCCGTCACGTGGGTGTGGGTGTGGGTGTGCATCTGTGGTACCAGCTCCTCCTCTGGTAAGTGGGCGTGGGCATGGACGTGGGCGTGGACGTGGGGGTAGGGGTGGGCGTGGATGTGGGGGTGGGCGTGGGGGTGGGCGTGGGGGTGGACGTGGGGGTGGACGTGGGCGTCCACCTGTGGCATCAGCTCATCCTCTGTCTCGTGGGTGTGGACGTGGATGTGGGTGTCCGCCTCAGCCCACGCTGTCTCAGTCTTGGGTGACTCGGCCCTAGACATGATGTCCGCGGCAGGCACTGTGGATGGAGAGCAGTGGGAGGCCAGCTTGACCCGACACCGCCCTCAGGGCTGAGTCTAGCCCCGTGCTGGGGCTCGAACCTGCTCTCTGCCCATCTCCGCCCAGCAAAGGGTCACTGGTGGCCAGGCCAAGCAGCCTGGAGGACAGGTTGAGGTCACTGTCTGGGGACTATATTTCTTCTCTCTCTCTCTCTCTCTCTCTCTCTCGTGCCTATCCCGGGGTTTGAACTCAAGGCCTGGGCGCTGTCCCTGAGCTTTTACACTCAAGGATAGCACTCTCCCATTTGAGCTACAGCTCCACTTCTGGCTTTTTTTAGGGGGGCAGCGGGGGATGTTCTTCATTGTTGATAAGAGTCTCATGGACATTCCTGCCCAGGCTGGCTTTGAACTGCGATCTCTCGGTCTCAGTTTGCAGGGTGGCTAGGATCGACAGGAGTGAGCCACCTGGCCCGGCTTTCAGCACTTTCCTTTCACCTAGAAACCTCATATCCAGAAGAGCCCAGAGCCGCCGTGGTGGGGGAGGGGAGGGAGGGGGAAGGAAGGCAGAGGTGTGACCTTCTGCCTGGGCCACCGCTGGCCATGGGCAGCTGCGAGCCCAGCAGAAGGTCACGGAGGGGAAACAGCACAGGTCCCTTGGGCAGCGGCTGAAGAATTCCTCCACTACCCAATTGACAGGGGCCAAGATGTAGTCCAGAGACCAAAAAAGAAAACAAAGAGAGAGCAGAAGTTACAGACAGAGAAACTTAGTGGCCACTGCCTTCCAGGGAGAAGGGGCAGCTAGCCGGTGAAGTGGAGGGAGGAGACTTTTGTTGGTGGTGGTGGTGGTCATGGGTATTGAACTCTAGGCCTGGGCGCTGTCCCTCAGCTCTTCAGCTCAAGGCTAGCGCTCTACCACTTGAGCCACAGCGCCACTTCCAGTTTCCTGGTGGTTTATTAGAGATAAAACTGTCATGGACTTTCCTGCCTGGGCTGGCTTTGAACTGTGATCCTCAAATCTCAGCCTCCTGAGTAGCTAGGATGATAGGTGTGAGTCACAGGTGTCTGGCTCAGGGGAGACTTTTGACTTTGGAGACTGATAATATTACCTGTTCAAAAAAAACAAAAAAATAAGCCTGGTGCTAGTGGCTCACATCTGTCATCCTAGCTACTTAGGAGGCTGAGATCTGAAGATCAAGGTTCAAAGCCAGCCCAGGCAGGAAAGTCCATAAGACTTAATCTCAATCACACAAAAGGCTCAAGGTTAATGCTCAGGCCCTGAGTTCAAACCCCAGAACCAGAGAAATAATAATAATAATAATAAAAAGCCTAAGTTTCAGGTGCTATAGCTCATACCTGCGATTCCAGCTGTTGGGTGGGGGCAGGAAGAGGAGACAGAAAGGATTTCCGTTTGAGGTCAACCCAGACAAAAAGTTAGTGAGGTCGGGCACCAGTGGCTCACACCTGTCATCCTAGCTACTCAGGAGGCTGAGATCTGAGGATCGCAGTTCAGAGCTAGCCAGGGCAGGAAAGTCCATGAGACTTATCTCCAGTGAACCACCAGAAAACCAGAAGTGGCGTTGTGGCTCAAGTGGTAGAGTGCTTGCCTTGAGCTGAAGAGCTGAGGGACAGCGCCCAGGCCCAGAGTTCAAAGAAAGGAAGAAAGCAAACAAGCTAGCTCAGGACTGGAGTGTGGCTCAATATGAGTAAATTCAAGCATGGGCCTAGGTCCCAGGCCCAGCAGTTGGGGGCAGGGGAGATATCTGCCCAGCATCTGCCCTCCCCCACTCTCCCCCACTGGCTCACCTGAGAAAAATGGGCTAAAGGTGGCTCCGGCCTCTGCCTGGAGGCTGGCCGCCCAGGGAATTGTAATGTGGCTGAGCAGGTCACAGGGACCTTTGGGGAGTAGATGTGGGGCTCAGGAATCAGGGTGGGGTTCTCAGCCTGGCTTTGCAAGTCTGTGAGGTTAATTAAGGGCTGGTGAGGGGGGAAGGTCTTGACCACATCCCCGAGACGAGGGGAGTCAATCTACATTAGCTGAGTTAGGAGGAATGAAAGGTTTGGTGGCTCATGCCTGCCATCCCCGCTAGGTGGGAGACAGATATAGCGGATCACAGTTTGAGGCCAGGAACACCACCCAAAAAAAAAGTCAACAAGACTCCATTCAACACATAGGTTGAGCTGGGCGCTGGTGGCTCACGCCTGTCACCCTAGCTACTCAGGAGGCTGAGATCTGAGGATCGAGGTTCAAAGCCAGCCCGGGCAGGAATGTCCATGAAACTCTTATTTCCAATAAACCACCAGAAAACCAGAAGTGGTGCTGTGACTCAAGTGGTAGAGCGCTCGCCTTGAGCTGAAGAGCTGAGGGACAGCGCCCAGGCCCAGAATTCAAGCCCCACAACCGACAAAAAAAACAAAAACAAACAACAAACACATAGACTGGGCATGGTGGTACATTTCTGTAATTCCAGCTAAGCAGCAGGAGGCATAGGCAGGAAGACAAACAGGCCAAGGTTGGCCCCAAGGCAGAACTTTGAAATATAACCTAAAGCAGGAAGAACTGGGGGCGAGACTTGAATGGTAGAGCACCTGCCCCAGCAAGGGCAAGGCCCTGAGTTCAAGTTCAAACCCCAATACTGCAAATAACTAAACAAATGGAGGGAGCTCACCCCACCACTCTGGCAGGTATCTGCAGAGAGGTTTCCTGCTTTTTACCAAAAGCCAACAAGGCTCACACTTGTAATCCTAGCTACTCAGGAGGCTGAGATCTGAGGAGTGCAGTTCACAGCCAGCCTGGGCAGGAAAGACCGTGAGACTCTTCTCTCCAGTAATCCACCTGAAAACTGGAAATGGCCCTGTGGCTCAAGTGGTAGAGTGCTGGCCTTGAGGTGAAGAGTTGAGGGACAGCGCCCAGGCCCAGAGTTCAAGACCCACAACCAACCATAAACAAAAACAGTCAACAAGTGGGAAGTAACACCATTGAGAACAATCTGGTCACCTTCTCTGTGCTGACCCCTGACTGGATGTGGGCAGAGGACAGTGGACAATGCTGCCCCAGATTCAGCTTATGGACAGTGTTGGCTCTCCTGATGCCCACCAGCTACAGAGGAGATATCTACACAGGAGGCTGAGATCTGAGAATCCCGGTTCAAAGCCAGCCAAGGTAGGAAAGTCTGTAAGACTCTGATCTCCAATAAACTACAAAAGAGCCGGAAGTGGAGCAGTGGTTCAAGTGGTGGAGTGCTTGCCTTGACGGACCAGCGCATGCTTGTGCACACGCGCGCACACACACACATGCACACACACACACACACACACACACACAGATTGGATTTTGGGAGCTGGGCCTAGTGGCCACGCCTGTGACTCCAGCACAGGAAGGCTGAGGCCAAAGGATCCGGAGTTTGGGGCTTGCTTGGCCCACCAGCCAGACTTTGACTCAGGTATAAAGACAAAGAGACTGGGAGCTCCGTCGCTGGTGACTCTCGCCTGGAAACCCAGCTAATCAGGAAGCTGAGATCTGAAAGTCACAGTTCAAGGCCAGCCGGGCAGGAAAGTCCAGGAGACTCTTATCTCTACTAAAACTATCCAAGAAAGCTGGAAGTGGGGCTGTGTCTCTAGTGTGTAGAGCTCTAGCCTTGGACAAAAGCAGTTCTGGGACAGGGCCCAGGCCCTGAGTTCAAAACCCAGGATGTATACACATGTGTGTATACGTGCACACACACACACGCACACACACAGGAAAGAAGAGGCTGGGCCTGGGCAAACGCAGCCAAGGGAGGGCCCAGGGCGGGGTGGGGGGGGGCTTGCGCAATCCCGGGCGCACCCTCGCAGCAGGGGCCCCCATTCCCCGGGTCACAGGATGAGGGGCCCCCCAGGTGTCTGGGGGGGGGCTCTTGGGAACTTGGCTTCCCAGACTCCGAGAGGGTGTCTGTTGAGGACCGGTGTGTGTGTGGGGGGGTGCAGACACCCCGGGGGGCCCCTCGCTCGGCCCTCCCCGCCCCCCCCACCCCAAATCCCAAGAATGTCCCAGACAGAAAGTCTGAAAGACTGTGTCTGTTGCCCGAGGAGTCGATGCCAGGGGACCGAGACCCCCCCCCCAGTCCGCTGCACCCCGCGTCCGACCCCCCCACCCCCGCCCCGGCTCGATCGGGGGCCCCTCCCACATCTCCCCCCCCCCTGCTTCCCACCTCGGTCCGCGGGACGTCCGGAAGCGGCGGCCACTTCTCCAAAGCTAGCTCCACACTAGCTGGCAGGAGGCGGGGCAAGCTTTTATACCTCGCGGGGGCGTGGTCACCGGAGTGACTGGCCGCAAGGCCAATCAGGGTGAAGAGGGGCGGTCCCGGTGTTAGCCGCGCCCCTCCCAGGTGGGAGGATGTGTGTTAAGGGGGTGTGTGTGACGTTTTGAGCACTTGAGGGACACGCCCTCTGCGGGGGGGGGGACGCAGGAGTGGGGGGTGGACACCCCACCATTTGAGGAACTTCAGACCCAGCTGTGACCATGTAAGTCCTGGGAGCTCCACACCAGGTAACTGTGGTTCTAGATGGTCATGGAAGAGGCCAGTCACCTGGCTCAGCTCCAGTGCCAGGCCCTAACGCCTGGATCAACCTTTTCCTGAAGCTGTCACCACATGGATTTCCCCTCCCCGGCCTTCTCCTCTTCCCCCACCCCCCAAAAAGATCTTCCTCTTTTTCATCTCTAAAGCCAGGTCTTAATCTCCAATAGCCTCGGGACTAAAGCAGGAGGTAAATATTTCTGCTGGAATGGAAGCAGTGTGTTCTGTTCTGTGGAATGAGGATTTGAAAATCAGACCCGGCAGGGTGTCACGCCAGCGCCCTGCAGGCCAAGGACCACGAGTTCCCAGCCTTCTCCAGCTGCGGCAGCAGGGAGAACTTGTCTCCTACCAAACACACAAACAATGCTTCCTTCATGAATGCACTTTCTGCTATGCAGGCCTGGGCTGGAAGAATGTGGTGTTTTTGTGCCTAGCATGAGAGGACCAGAACCTCCAGCAAGCTCTCCTCAAGTATGAGGCCTCTCCCTAGGCCTTGAGCTCCTCCGGCCACTTTCCTGCTCACACCAGCCATGCGGGCCGCTGTAAGGGACAGCCCCCCCGACAACACTTGCAATGCACAGACCAGAGATTGGCTTTTTCTTTTCTTTTTTCTTTTTT
This sequence comes from Dipodomys merriami, assembly GCF_024711535.1. Classification (NCBI taxonomy): domain Eukaryota; kingdom Metazoa; phylum Chordata; class Mammalia; order Rodentia; family Heteromyidae; genus Dipodomys; species Dipodomys merriami. The sequence goes on from NW_027206291.1 coordinate 2,924,469, forward strand.
CGCTAGTATCTGGACTTGAAACTCAGGGCCTCTCACTTGGTCAAGGCTGGTGCTCTGCCACTCAAGCTACGCCTCCACTGCCGGCTTTGTGCTGGTAAATTGGAGATAAGAGCCTCTTGGATTTGTCTGCCTGGCCTGGCATTGAACTGTCATCTTCACATCTCAGCCTCCTGAGTAGCTGGGATTACAGGCCTGAGCCACTGGTGCCTGACTCCTTTTTTTGTTTGTTTTTGTTTTGCTTTTGTTTGGTTTGCTTTGCTTTTAGAAACAGGGTCTCACTGTGTAGCCCTAGCTGCCCTGGAGCTTACAATCCTCTGGACTCTAACTCCTGAGTCTGGGGATTACAGGCATGCGCCACCATGCCCAGCTAGGACTACAAACTCCGCCACTCCAGATCTTAGCCTACAGAATAGCGAGGATTACAGGCATGAGCCACTCGCTCCCAGCTGGAAAATGTCTATTGCTTCAGGTTCTTTCTTTCTTCTTCGTTTTCTTATTTATTTGTTTATTTGTTTGTTTATTGTTGGTCCTGAGGGTTGAACTCTGGGCCTGGTTGCTGAGCTCTTTTGGTTCCAGGCTAGCAGTCTACCTCTTGAGCCACAGTGCTACTTCTGGCTTTTTCTGTGATTTAATTGGAGATAAGAATCTCTTGGACTTTCCCATTTGGGCTTCCTTCGAACTCGATCCTCAGATCTCAACTTCCTGAGTAGCTAGGATGATAGGCCTGAGTTCCTGGTAACCGGCTGCAGGCAATGTCTTCTCTGACTCATTCATTCCACCCTATTTATTACCCCCTCTGACGAAATAGACTCCATGAGTGACACTGGAGTGTGGGGGAGAACAACCCTAAATAAGATAATCGGGTAGACTTTATCAGAGTTGGAAAGTCAAGCGAGCAGGGATCATAAATGTGGGGGTTGCTGTGTGGAATGGGGGTGACTGGGGGGAGGTTTTTCTGAGTGACACCTGCAGGAAAGGTAGGAACCATTTACAAATCCGGAGAAGAAAAGTGATCCAGGCAGAGGGCTCAGCACGTGCAAAGGCCCTGGGGCAGGCGTGAGCCTGTGTGTTGCTGGGACAGTGTGGTGACTGGGGAATGGGGTGAGGATGGGGGGGTTGGGAGGGTGGCATGGGGCTCAGACAGATGAAATGATAGCCGAGATCACACAGCTCAAAGTTCAGGGGGAGCCTTTACCACAAGTGGCCATCAAAAATCACAAAGTCCACCCAAGGTTGGTGGCGGCTCACGCCTGTCATCTTAGCTACTCAGGGAGGCTGAGATCTGAGGATGGAGGTTCAAAGCCAGCCTGGGCAGGAAAAGTCTTACTAAACTCCCTCCAATTGACCAGGAAAAGGCTGAATGTGGAGTTATGGGTCCAAGAGGCCACTAGATGGCGCCTGGGACCCAGATTGCTCCATACCTGGCCCAGGTGTTTCTTCTCTGCCCTTTGACCCCTTCACTCAGTCCACCCGTCCATTAACCACGCCTTTCTCTTTATCTGTGAGCTCCACCAGAGAGCCATAAACAATTATGAAGTACTTCCTGTATAACATACCTGTGCTGGACAGGCCTGGGACTCGGGCAAAACACTGGCCTTAACCATACACTCACCCCTGTAATCCTAGCTACTCAGGAGGCTGAAATCTGAGGACTGTGGTTCAAAGCCAGCCTGGGCAGAAGAGTCCCCCAGAAACTTTTTTTTTTTTTTTGGTCGGTCATGGGGCCTGAACTCTGGGCTGGGCGCTGTTCCTCAGCTCTTCAGCTCAAGGCTAGCACTCTACCACTTGAGCCACAGCGCCACTTCCAGCGTTTTCTGTTTATGTGGTGCTGAGGAATCAAACCCAGGGCCTCATGCATGCTAAGCAAGTGCTAAGCAAGCACTCTACCACTGAGCCACCTTCCCAGCCTGCCCAAGTCATGAGACTCTTATCTCCAATGAACCACCAGAAAACTGGAAGTGGCGCTGTGGCTCAAAGTGGTAGAGCGCTCACCTTGAACACAAAAGAACTCAGGGACAGCACCCAGGCCCTTAGTTCAAGCCCATGACCAACAACAACAACAACAACTCTGGTCTTCAGAGCACCCAGATCCAGTGAGAAGACACTCGTGAAGATTAGTGGGGACACTTCAGTAATTTGCGGGGGGGGGGGGGTCATTCTCTCTCTGAAATAAGAGAAAGTTTTTGAAGCAGGGCACCGGTGGCTCACGCCTATAATCCCAGTTACTCAGGAGGCTGAGATCTGAGGATCACAATTTGAAGGCAGCTGCGTTGGGAGAGTCTGTGAGAGTTTCATCTTCAAGGAACCACCAAAAAGCTGGCCATGGAGCTGTGGCTCAAATGGTAGAGCACCAGCCTTGGGAACACAGTGGTGGCTGGAGGTCATGAGGAGAAGGCCTTCAGCCCAGTGAAGTTCATTCATTGTTTTGTTTTGTTTTTCCGGTTGTGGGGCCTGAGTGCTGTCCCTCAGCTCTTCAGCTCAAGGCTAGCGCTCTACCACTTGAACCACAGGGTCACTTCCAGCTTTTTTTTTCTTTTTGTTTATGTGGTGCTGAGGAATCGAATCCAGGGCCTCAGGCATGCAAGGCAAGCGCTCTACCACTGAGCCAGCTTCCCAGCCCTTTTTTTTTTTGCCAGTACTGGGGCTTGAACTCAGGGCCTGGGCACTGTCCCTGAGCTTCTTTTGCTCAAGGCTAGCACTACCACTTGAGTCACAGCGCCACTTTGTTTTTTTCTGCATATGTGGTACTGAGGGCTTCATGCAGGCTAGGCAAGCACTCTACCACTGAGCCAGCTTCCCAGCCCCATTCATCTGAATGCATCTGTGAGGCTCCTGTGTGCCAGGCAGGGGACGCAGGGCTCCCGCCTGCCCTGCGGGTGCTCTGGACCTTGTGTGGGAGGGGAGACCAGACGGGATATGCCTATCTGGAAATGGCACTGTGAGCCAGGGACACAAATACCACAGGAAAGGAGGCTGGGGAGTCAGATAATTAGCAGTCTTAAGTGAGATGGCGCTCTGTCTGACCACTTGGGCTAAACCCCAGGGGACAGCAGGCATTGAGTTATGTGGTACTTTGGGGGTAGGTCACAGCCTGTACAAAGGCCCTGAGGCATGCTGGAGCCTGAGCATTGGAGAAGCTGAGAGGAAGCAGCCTGTTTGGCTAGAACAGAGGATCAAGGGGCAGGGTGGGGGGTTGGGAGGGGAGGAAGTGTGGAGGGGATGGGGTGGGTCGGGGTGCACAGGGCCTGATGGGTTGATGGGAGGACTTGGGCTTTGACCCTGAGGAAGGTGGGAGCTGTGGAGGGCTGTGGACAGAGGGACCTGCGTTATATCCCCATAATACCTGGGCTAGAGCTGCAGGGAAAGCAAAAATAAAATAGAGCCCCCGGGCTGGGAAGGTGGCTCAGTGGTAGAGCGCTTGCCTTGCATGCCTGAGGCCCTGGGTTTGATTCCTCAGCACCACATAACCATAAAAAGCCAGAAGTGGCGCTGTGGCTCAAGTGGTGGAGCGCTAGCCTTGAGCTGAAGAGCTGAGGGACAGCTCCCAGGCCCAGAGTTCAGGCCCCATGACAGACCAAAAGTTCATGTGACCCCAGTGTCCAGGACAGAGGGTAGGGGAGAGTTGCATCTGGGGCTGGTGAGACCTGGCAAATACAACCAAACCTGCAGCACTGGGGCTCAATTGGAAACTCTGGTATACAGTGGGTAATTCTGTGTGTGTGTGTGTGTGTGTGTGTGTGTGTGTGTGTGTGTGTGTGTGTGTGTGTGTGTGTGTTTTCTGGCACCAGGGCTTGAACTCAAGACCGGGGTGCTGTCCTTTAGCATTTATCCCTCAAAGTTTGGCGCTGTACCACTGGGAGCCACAACTCTACTTCCAGCTTTTTGCTGGTTGATTGGAGATAAGAACCTCATGGATTGGGGTAGGAAGGTGGCTCAGTGGTAGAGCGCTTGCCTTGCATGCCTGAGGCCCTGGGTTCGATTCCTCAGCACCACATAAGCAAAAAGAAAAAAAGCCGGAAGTGGCTCTGTGGCTCAAGTGGTAGAGCACTAGCCTTGAGCTGAAGAGCTGAGGGACAGAGCCCAGGCCCAGAGTTCAGACCCCACGACCGCCCCCCCCCCCAAAAAAAAAAAGAACCTCATGGATTTTCCTGCCCTGGCTGGCTTCAAACTCCATCCTCAAATCTCAGCCTCCTGAGTGTGTGAGCACCGGCACCCAGCTCCTGGTGGGTCATTGCATGTGTATATGGAAACTTGTGCAAGAGACAGTCACACAGAAACATTATTGGTTCATCTAGCCATCTAGGTCCTGTTTTTGTTGTTGGTGGTCGCAGGGCTTGAACTCCTGGGTGCTGTCCCTGGACCTCTTTGTGCTCAAGGCGAGTGCTCTACTGCTTGAGTCACAGCACCACTTCTGACTTTCTCTGCATAGTTTAATGGAGATCTGAGTCTCACAGACTTTCCTGCCTGGGCTGGATTCGAACTGCAATCCTCAGATCTCAGCCCCCTGAGTAGCTAGGATGACAGGTGTGAGCCACCGGTGCGGGGCTGGGTGCTGTTGTTTCCTGGAGTCACCCTGCCAGCCCTTGTCCAGTCTCTGCAGCGGGTGGCCACGTGGCCCTGGGAGAAGACTGGGGATTTTGTCCCCAAGCACGTGCAGGGGCGCGCGCAGGCGCGCACACTGCAGGAAGTGTGTGTGGGGGAGTAGCACGCAGCCTGGCCGTCCCGCCCTCCGCCCTCCTGGCGCCAGCTGCCCGCTGCCCCCCCTGCCCCCTGCAGGGACGGGCCTGGGGGAGGGGCGCCGAGCCGAGACCCCGGGCCTCCTCGGCCCTCTCTGCCCAAGATCGGCTTCTCCCAGGCCACCCACGTCCCCTTGGCTCAGTCCTGGCAAATGTCCCCCAAAGGACAAAGGCCTGGAGTCCGTTGTCCCCCCCCTCCGCCTCCCCGGGGATTGATCTCTGTGAGGACCCCCCTGTAACTCCATCCCTCGGGGCCTCAGCCTCCCCTGGCCCCCACACCCTCAGCCTTGTCGGGGTAGCCGGGCTGGCGGGCGGCCGAGGGCCAGCTGCCAGGACACGCCAGGCCGGTTACATTGGTGGGGACGGAACAGATCGTGCCTGGCGATCCGTGCCTTTGTTCCCCGGATGGAGGTGGTGTGGGGGGTGGGTGCTGTGGTGCTGGCAGCCAGCCTCTTCCCCCTACAAAATGGGGGGGGCACCCCCTTGGAGACGGGGTATGGGAGACGGCTGGGGGTGGGGGTGCTGGGAACATTCTCCGGCGGCGATGGCGGTGGTGACAATGCTTTTGTCTTCAAGACGGCAGGGGCTGCGGCTGGTGTGGGCGCGCTGTTATTTTGGGGGGGGGGAGCAGGGGAGGAGCAGAGGCCCCCCTCCCCACCCGGCTGGGGGGCGCAGGAAGTGGTCGCTCCGGCTGCCTCCTCTCGTTGGCCCACCTGGACTGGTGGGTGCCACACAGGAAGCGGTGCCAACGCCTGCCCCGTGCGGCCCACTGAGTCCCGAGGGGCCGCAGCCAGCCGGAGACCCTGAGGGACTGCTATGGGGGGCGGGGGGAGGGGAAGCAACCAAGGCAGAAAGAACTTTCCAGAAATGTCCAGCTGGAGCCGTGATGGCCAGGGAACATACTGTCAGCTGGCCATGTTGAGAGCAGGGCTCGGGGAGAGGGGCGGAATGGGTGAACCCCAGTGGGATGTGAGGAAGCTGAGGCTCAGAGACAGCGGAGCTGGCCCAAAGACACACAGTAAGCACAGAGCTGGAAGCCAGGCGCTGGAGGCTCACACCTGCATTCCTAGCTTACTCAGGGGGCTGAGATCTGAACATGGAGGTTGGAAGCCAGCCCGAGCAGGAAAATCTGTGAGATTCTTAGGTGCCAGTAACCACCCAAAAGCTGGAAGCAGAGCAGTGGTCCAAGTGGTAGAGCACCAGCCTTGAGTGGGGTGGGGGGGAGAGAAAAAGCTCAGGAATGGCGTCCAGGCTTTGCGTGCAAGCCTCAGCACTGGCACAAACAAAAAGTGGAACTGGGAAAAGTCATCGGTCAGTCCCGTTTAGGTATGGCAGCTCAAGTCCGATCTCCACCAGGGAAGGCTGGACGTGTGGGGATCTAGAGTTGTCACAACAGGGGGGTTCTGGGCATGGAGTGGGGGGAAGCAGGGGATGAGGGCCAGTACCCTGCAGCCCCGGATGCCCCACAGAGAACCACCCGCCCTGAATGTACGCCTGCTGCCCAGCATGGCAGCGCAGGCCTGGCATCCCAGCACTTGGGAGGCATTTAGTGTCCTGAGCTCAAGGCCAGCCCGGGCTACATGGCAGGACTGTTTCAAACAATGTAAAAAAATTATACAATGAGATGAAATAGCTAGTGATGGACTTTGGTTGATAATGGATAAGGAGGGTCTCAGGAGAATATCGGGGCTGGAAAATTCCAGTCACCTTTTGTTGTGTTCTCTGTCTTGTTTTGTATCACAGAGTAGTGCCTAGAAAAGGAGGTATCAGGGGCTGGGAAGGTGGCTCATGGTACAGTGCTTGCCTGGCATGCATGAAGCCCTGGGTTCAATTCCTCAGTACCACATACACAGAAAAAGCTGGAAATGGTGCTGTGGCTCAAGGGATAAGAGTTCTAGCCTTGAGCTAAAGAAGCTCAGGGACAGTACCCAGGCTCTGAGTTCAAGCCTCAGGACCCGGGGGTGGGGGGGTGGGGTGGGGAAGTATGTACTATTAGGATCACTATGTCAAACCGAGGCTTGAACTCAGGACCTACCTCTTTGTGTGTGTGTTCATTGTTTGTGCCTGTACTAGCTTAAACTCAGGGTCTCAGTGCTGTCTCTCTTTTTCTCAAAGCTGGCACTCTACCACTTGAGCCACATCTCCAATCCTTCCTTCCTTCCTTCCTTCCTTCCTTCCTTCCTTCCTTCCTTCCTTCCTTCCTTTCTTCCTTCCTTCCTTCCTTTCTTCCTTCCTTTCTTTCTTTCTGTGGGTCATGGAGCTTGAATTCTGGGCTTGGGCACTATCCCTGCGCTCTTCAGCTCAAGGCAAGCGCTCTACCGCTTGAGCCACAGTGCCACTTCGGTTTTCTAGTGGTTTATTAGAGATAAGAGTCTCACAGCCTTTTCTGCCCAGGCTGGCTTTGAACCGTGATCCTCAGATCTCAGCCTCCTGAGTAGCTAGGATGACAGGCGTGAGCCACCGGTGCCTGTCTGTCTTTCTTTTTTTGCTGGTCCTGAGGCTTGAACTCAGGGCCTGGGCATTGTTCCCGAGTTTTTGTGCTCAAGGCTATTGCTCTACCACTTGAGCCACAGCTCTACTTCTGGCCTTTTGGTAGTTTCAGTGGAAATAAGAGTCTCACAGGCTTTCCTGCCTGGTGAGTTTTGATCCGCGATCCTCAGATCTCAACTCCTGAGTAGCTAGAATGACAGGCATGTGCACTGGTGTCTGGCTCCAGCCCTGCCTTTTGCTGGTTCACTGGAAATGGAGTCTCAAGAAATTCTCTGCTCAGGCTGGCTTCCAACCTTGCTCCTTCAGGTCTCAGCCTCAAAACAGGCTAGAATTGCAAGCGTGAACCACTGGGGCCCGGCTACCTAGACTTTGCAAAGACAAAATTTTAGTGGTACTGGGGGTGAACCCAGGCCTCATGTATACTAGGAAAACACCCCAGGCCTCAGCCCAGCCCCATCTCGCCGCTTGTCCACTGAGGGAGTGACCAGCAACCACTGTCGTGGTGTTCTAGGCACAGGCATGAAGTTACACCTTGATAAAGCCACCTACTGAGGCCTTTCTCCAGCATGCCCCGTTGTCAAGTGGTGTGTGTTATTCTGTCTGATTTACAGAAGGGGATACTGAGGCACCACAAGCTTAACCTTTGTTCAGCACTGGTAGCTCTCACCTGTCATCCTAGCACTCAGGAGGCTGAGATCAGAGGAGTGCAGTTTGAAGACAGCCACGCAGGAAAGTCTGTGAGAGTTATCTCCAAGGAAGACAGAGGGAGAGAGAGAGAGAGAGAGAGAGAGAGAGAGAGAGAGAGAGAGAGAGAGAGAGAGAGAGAAGAATCTAGGACTGGGCTGTGGCTCAGTGTTTAGTACTTGCTCACATTTGCAAGGTCCTGGGTTTGATCACCAGCAGCCCAAAAGAAAAAAAGGACAGGAAAAGAGAGAGGGAAGAAAGAAGGAGGAGGAGGAAGAGGAAGGAAATGAAGAAAGGAGGAAGACAAGAATGAAGGAGGGGGCTGGGAAGGTAGATCAGTGGTAGAGCGCTTGCCTTGCATGCTCAAGGCCCTGGGTTCAATTCTTCAGCACCACATAAACAAAACGAAAAAAGCCGGAAGTGGCGCTGCGGCTCAAGTGGTAGAGCGCTAGCCTTAAGCTGAATTGCTGAGGGACAGCGCCCAGACCCAGAGTTCAGGCCCCACAACTGGACCCCCCCCAAAAAAAAATGAAGGCGGGAGGGAGAAGAGAAAAGAGGAAGAGCAGGCAGATGGTCAGACAGACCATCAGGGGGCCTTGCAGCCCCCTGCAATGTCACCTGGTCCATGAAGCCTTTGGTGACTGTGAGTCTCATGTGTGGACTCTGGCCCGGCAGGGCTGCTGCCTACCCCAGCCCAGTCTGGGCTGGCCTTTCTGGTAAGCCCAGGCAGCCATTATTACCTAGAGTGGTGGTGGCGGCGGCCGTTGGGTCTGTCGCTGGGGGATCTCAGCCCAGCCCAGAGCTCTCTTCTGCTCTGTCCATGCTCTGGTAATCAAAGCCCCAGTAACTGGTGTGGATGGAAGCAAGTGAGTTCTAATGATGCCCGCACAGGGGAGAGTGGGTGAGGTGAGGGAGCCCTCCCTCGCGCCAGCAGAGGGAGGAACAGGTGGAGGTGGAGGCAGAGCAGGGGAGAGGACATGTTGGGCCTTGTCTGACCAAGGCCCTCCTCTATAAATGGAGCTACTTGCATGGTGATCAAGGCAGACTCCTGGCCCCCCAGGGCACACTCCCAGCCACGTCTGGGGACACGTGGGTGGAACAACCTGCAGGACTGGCATCTTGTGAGTCTAAGCCAGGAATGCAAGACAACATCTGAGGTCCTTCCTCTGTCACCCCTGCGCGGCTGGGGCTGGGCTCCAATCTGATCAGTGATGCCAGAGACGCGCCCGAGACAGTCCAGGAAAAGATGAAGTTTTCCAGGCTGCCATCTTCCCCACAGGAACATACACAGGGCATCCAGGATCCTCCCATTGCTAACAAGGAAGAAGGAGGGGGAGGAGGAAGAGGGAGAGGAGGGGGAGGAGGGAGAGGAGGGAGAGGAGGGGAGGAGGGGAGGAGGGGGAGGAGGGGGAGGAGGAAGAATTAGAAGAGGAAGAACAACCAGATAGGAAGTGGCTGTTCCTTTTTCATGTATCCCATTGGCTAGAACTCAGTCACATGGCTTGCTTTAGCTGCAAGGGATTCTGGGAGATGTAGTCCAATCATGCCATGTGCTTCCTAAGGTAGGAAGAGAGAATTGGCATGAAGAAAATGAAAAAGGTGGAAGTGGTGCTGTGGCTCAAGCGATGGAGCGCTCGCCTTCAGCTGAAGAGCTGAGGGGACAGCACCCAAGGCCAGAGCTCAGGCCCCATGACTGACAAAAATAAATAAATAAATAAATAAATAAAGTAAAAGACTTTTTTTTCTTGTTGTGTCAGTCTTGGGGCTTGAATTGAAGAAACTCAGGCCCCTGAGTTTCTTTTGTTCAAGGCTTGCATTATACCACTTGAGCCACATCTCCACTTCCAGCTCTTGGTGGCTAATTGGAAATAGATAAGAGTCTTATAGGCTTTCCTGCCCAGGATGACTTTGAACTTCAGATCTTTCAGATCTTAGCCTCCTGAGTAGCTAGGATTACAGGCGTGAGCCACTGGCGCCTGGTGAATTTTTTTTTTTTTTTTTTTTTTTTTTTTTTGTCGGTCGTGGGGCTTGAACTCTGGGCCTGGGCGCTGTCCCTCAGCTCTTCAGTTCAAGGGGAGCGCTCTACCACTTGAGCTACAGCGCCACTTCTGGTTTTCTGGTGGTTTATTGGAGATAGGAGTCTCATGGTCTCTCCTGCCCAGGCTGGCTTTGAACCTGGATCCTCAGATCTCAGCCTCCTGAGTAGCTAGGATTACAGGCGTGAGCCACCAGCGCCCGGCTAGATTTGGCGGGCTTTTTTTTTTTTTGTTTGTTTGTTTGTTTGTTTTTGGGTCCGGTCGTGGGGCCTGAACTCTGGGCCTGGGCGCTGTCCCTCAGCTCTTCAGCTCAAGGCTAGCACTCTAGCACTTGAGCCACAGCGCCACTTCCTGCTTTTTTCTTTTTGCTTATGTGGTGCTGAGGAATCGAATCCAGGGCCTCAGGCATGCAAGGCAAGCGCTCTACCACTGAGCCACCTTCCCAGCCCCAATTTTTTTTTTTTTTTTTAACTTCAAACTACAGAAGAAATGAACCACCACCATCATTCAGGACCTGACCCAACAGGTCAATGGAAGCTGATGGTCCCAGACACAGAGGAGTAGACCACCAAAGCCTTGGAGGAAAAGGTGCCATTAAGATTGTAGCTTTAGGCCAGGCGCTGGTGGCTCACGCCTGTAATCCTAGCTACTCAGGAGGCTGAGATCTGAGGATCACAGTTCAAAGCCAGCCCGGGCAGGAAAGACTGTGAGACTCCTATCTCCAATAACCACCAGAAAACCGGAAGTGGCACTGTAGCTCAAGTGGTAGAGCGCTCGCCTTGAGCTGAAGACTGAGGGACAGTGCCCAGGCCGAGTCCAAGCCCCAAGACCGACAAAAAAAAAAAAAAGATTGTAGCTTTAAGACAGACACCGGTGACTCACACCTGTCATCCTGACTACTCAGGAGGCTGAGATCTGAGGATTGAGGTTCAAAGCCAGCCCAACCCATGAGACTCTTATCTCCAATTACCCACCAGAAAACCAGAAATGGTGGAGTAGCTCAATGGTAGAGCGTTCCCTTTGAGCTGAAGAGCTGAGGGACAGTGCCCAGGCCGAGTTCAAGCCCCAGGACCAAAAAACAAAAAAGATTGGGCTGGGAAGGTGGCTCAGTGGTAGAGTGCTTGCCTTGCATGCATGAGGCCTTGGGTTTGATTCCTCAGCACCACATAAGCAGAAAAAGCCAGAAGTGGCGCTATGGCTTGAGTGGTAGAGCACTAGCCTTGAGCTGAAGACATGAGGGACAGTGAACAGGCCCAGAGTTCAGGTCCCACGACCGGCCAAAAAATAAAATAAAACAACAACAAAAAATGGTAGCTTAGCAAAAGTTCAAAATCGGGTGGGCTGAAGGAGGTGAAGGTAGGGTAGAGAGGAAGGAAGGGATAGGGTGTTGGCAGAAAGAGGAAATGGTGAGCTGTGGGAGGTCAGGGTGATTAGAAAGGGAAGATGAGGGATTGAAAACTCTTCTTTGCAGAACAATGGGGGAGCCTTTGCTGGGGCTGCTGTGTGGAATGAGACACCAAACAAAACAAAACAAAACAAATCATTGTTATGCAACCCTGGGTCTGGCTACTGATTGGAGGTAGAACAATCAGGGCTGGGATCTAGCCAACTCTCCTGGCTATTTAGGGGTAAGAGATCAAATGGACCCTGATTGGTTGATATCCCTTTACCTGAGTGGTCAGAGTCAAAAATCCTCATCAAGATGTCTGCGTGCCCCCAGCTACTACACACGGAAGAGGAAACAGAATAATACCTGAAATCTGGAGACCCCAAACCCAATCACGCACTACTGGATCACGACAAACCAAGACTGGAGACAGTCTTTATAACGATTGGATTTGGGGTTTGTCTTCTTAACCCTCTTCTCCAAAAGTCAAAAAAGCCCAAAACACAAAAAGATCCAACCAAAAGAGACAAGTACCAAATGGGTCGATCAAAGGTACGATCGGCTGCGTCCACGGACAAAAGGTACAATAGGCCGCAAAAGGTACGCCGCCACCATCGACTGCCGCAGAACTCACTGATTTCCATTCTGGATCTATAACCAAAAGATCTCAACGCTGAGTATAGTAGTACACACCTGGAATCAATCTAAACGCACTGGTAATTGTGGTAGTGTTCCTCCTCTCCATCCCCCAGACTGGAACAGAACTGGACACAGGCTTTTATGGCTGGATGATGAAGATGGACATCAGCTATTCTCTTCAGAAAGTAACACAAAATCTGGAAAGCTTCCTGGAGGAAGCGGCAACTCGGATCATTCTACGGAAACTGAATGAAATGCTAGCATCCCTTGGGGACCTCGTTGGGGTGTGAGGACAGTTTGGACAGACCTGTGGAGCTTGGAGGATGCCTAGTTAGGAGATGAGCCCATTCAGGTGGACCAGATCTGTGTGTCTGAGACATGGGTTGGGGGGGGTAGCCCTAGAACCCCACTTCTAGAGTCTACATCCTTTTGTCTACGGCAAAGCCAAGAAGATAGGAGAAGGTTGCTTCCTATATCAAGGAATTCCTCCATAGCACATGTTCTGAAACCAGATGAAGTGTCTCAGCTGACAGTGCCTGAAGTCTTCTGGAATCTTCTGGAATCTTCCAGAAGGTGGGCACAGGGCTCCTGATTGCACATGTCAAGATGGAGCCCCTGTGGCAACAGGTACAAGGTTTGCCTCAGTTGCAGATGCCTGACCCTCACCCCCACCCTCAGGAGAGAAGCCAAGACCCACACTCAGGCTGCTGTGATCTTGCAGGCCGACTTCAGCCTTTTGGGTTTTATTCCGAGGGTCCTGGGACCAATAGAGGATTTTAAGGCTGGGGTTCAGGTAACCTGGCAGTTTGGGGACAGTGCCCAGGCACAGTGCCCAGGCCCTGATTTCAAGCCTAGGACACTGGCCAAAAAAAATAAAAATAAAAATACAGTTAAAACTCAGGGTAGGGCTGGGAAGGTGGCTCAGTGGTAGAGCGCTTGCCTTACATGCGTGAGGCCCTCAGTTTGATACCTCAGCACCACATAAGCAAAGAGAAAAAAGCCGGAAGTGTCGCTGTGGCTCAAGTGGTAGAGCGCTAGCCTTGAGCTGAAGAGCTGAGGGACAGCGCCCAGGCCCAGAGTTCAGGCCCCACGACTGGACCCCAAAAGACAAAAAACAAACAAACAAACAGGGTAATTAATCAGTTAAACTCACATTGCAGGTAAATAATACAGATAATTTCTAGAGCCGAGTCTAGTAGTTTATACATGTAATCCCAGCACAGGAGAGGCTGAGGCAGGTGTTTCTTGAGTTCTGGGCCAAGCTAGACTACCTACAGACCCTTAATTCCAATTAGCCATCTAAAAAAGGCCAGAAGTAGAACTATGACTCAAGTGGTAGAGCACCAGCCTTGAGCAAAATAGCTCAGGGACAAGACCCAGGCCCTGAGTAGTTTAAGTCCTAGGACACACACACACACACACACACACACACACACACACACACACACACAAAGTTTGGGGCTGGCTCTGAACCGTGATGATCCTCAGATTGCAACCTCTTGAATTGCCAGGATTACAGGCATGCGCCACCATGCCTGTCTTCATAAGTGGGGACTTCACCCTTGAGCGGGGGCTAGGGAGGTGATACGATACTCCCCCCCCCCCAGTTCCACCCATCAAGGAGATCGACTGGGTAGAGTGAGAATAAGCTTTTAATATTTAGAAGTTTGGGTACTTATTTCAGGAGGTCCTGGCTCTTGGAGTCCTGGTAGCTGGTAGAATCCAAGGGGGAATTGATGATGGTGAGTGGGACCTTGGCTTTAATGTTCGTGAGGGACCAGGGCAGGTGGATGGTCACCATGAGCTCATAGCGTGTGGCTATCATCTCGGGGTGTTGGGCATCACTGCTGAGGGACAGCACGAGTGGCAGGGTGAAGGTGCTGACCACCTTGGTGGTGTTGAAGGCTGTGATGTGCGTGTTGGCTTCCTGGCGCAGGAGCTCGCTGCTCTCCGAGCGGCTGCGGTGTTCGGCCGAGGGCGTGAAGCCCTGGTACTGCATATGCGCGTAGAGAGCAAAGACCACAGTCTTGATGCACTTGTTGGTCTGATTGTGGATCTCCGTGGTAAAGACCACCTTCTCGCCGGGGATGAACGTGTCCTTGTCCATCTGCACCAGCAGGCAGATGGTACCCTGGCTGCAGCAGTTGTAGGAGATCTTCTTCTCCACCTCCACAATCAGGGGGTTCTGGAAAAGAAAGGTGCATGCGTGTGTGTGTGTGTGTTTGGGGGGGATTGTGGCTAAAGGATCCACTTCTCAAGCCTTTTTTGGATTAGGACATAGTTGAGAGTTTAGTTAGCCTGGAATGGTGCATGGTAGTGCATGCCTGCAATCCTGGCCCTGGGGAAAGTGAGGCGGGAGGATGACAGTGCCTAGGTTAGCTTGAACCTCATAGGCGGGCTCTTCCTGTGTGTGTGTGTGCATGCGTGCACACTTATAACCTGAATTCAGATGAACTGTTTTAATAAAGAAGTGGTAGTGGTGCAGAAGCTTGCAGCACATGCCAGTCCTGGATCTGAACTCAGGGCTTAAGTGCTGACCTGAGCTTTTTCATTCAAGCCTAGTGCTCTACCATTTAAGCCACAGCACCACTTCCAGTTTTCTGGTGGTTCGTTGGAAATAAGAGTCTCACGGACTTTCCTGCCCAGGCTGGCTTTGAACCATGATCCTCAGATTGCAGTCTCCTGAGTAGCTAGGATGACAGGCGTGAACATCAGCATCTGGCAAACATTAGTATTCTTTCCACATTCTGACATCATAGAACTATTATAAGGAGCATCTGGAATACGCAGCTGTGTTTAGGCATCAGAAATGATCCAGGACATGGTCTAAAGGTTTTGATAAGTGCATTCCTTCCTTTCCTTCCCTTTCCCTTCCTTTCCTCTCCCTTCCTCCCCCTCTTTCCTCCCCTTCTTCCTTCCCTCTTCTCCTCCTCTCAGAGCCTCTCACAACTGCTGCTCCCATCCCTCTTTTCCTTCCCTTCCTTCCTTCCTTCCTTCCTTCCTTCTTTCTCTTTCTTTCTTTCTTTCTTTCTTTCTTTCTTTCTTTCTTTCTTTCTTTCTTTCTTTCTTTCTTTCTTTCTGTCTCTCTTTCTTTCTTTCTTTCTCTCTTTTTTGTCAGTCATGGGGCTTGAACTCTGGGCCTGGGCACTGGTTCCTCAGCTCTTCAGCTCAAGGCTAGCACTCTACCACTTGAGCCACAACACCACTTCTGGTTTTCTGGTGGTTTATTGGAGATAAAAGTCTCACAGGCTTTCTTGCCCGCGCAGGCTTTGAGCCTCGATCCTCATATTTCAATCTCCTGAGTAGGTAGGATTACAAGCATGAGCCACCAGCACCCAACACCCTCTCTGTTTTCATGGGGGCTCAGGGCACAGAGGCCATGTCCTGCCCATGGTCAGCCAGGAAGCAGGGAGAGCAGGCTGGAACCCTGCAGAGTTCAGGGCCCTTTCTGAAACTTCCACCCTTAGGAAACTGACCCTTACCACTGGGGACAAAAATGATCTTTGCAGCACAGAGATGGTAATAGCATGTCTTTTTTTTTTTTTTTTTTTTTTTTGGTTGTGGGCTTGAATTCTTGGTGCTGTCCCTCAGTTCTTCAGCCAAGGCGAGAGCTCTACCACTTGAGCCACAGCGCCACTCCTGGTTTTCTGGTGATTAATTGGAGATAAGGGTGTCACAGACTTTTTCTTCTCAGGCTGGCTTTGAACCATGATCCTCAGATCATGAGGAGCCACCAGTGCCTGGCTCATTTTTTTTTTTTTTAATCAGTCCTGGAGCTTGAACTCGGGGCCTGGTTACTGCCCTTGAGCTTTGCCACTCAAGGCTAGTGCTTGCCACTTTGAGCCACAGGGTCACTTCCAGCTTTCTGGGAGTTCATTGGAGGTAAGAGTCCCACAGGGGCTGAGAATGTGGCTTAGTGGTAGAGTGGTTGCCTAGCATGCATAAAGCCCTGGGTTCAATTTCTTAGTTCCACATAAACAGAAAAGGTCAGAAGTGGCTCAAGTGGTAGAGTGCTAGCCTTAAGCAAAAACTCAGGGACAGTGCCCAGGCCCTAAGTTCAAACCCCAGGACTCACACACACACACAAAAAGTCTCATGCCTCGTCTGGCTTTGAACAAGGATCCTCAGAACTCAGCCTCCTGAGTAGGATTACAGGCATGAACCACTGGGCCCTGGCCTGGCCTGCAATCTTTAGTTGGAATGATAGACACACCTCAGATTTACAAGTCACTGTCCCTGTCTACCTCTCTCCCTCCCTGAAGTGGTGGGGGTGGATGTCTGGGCCTCCTCCATGATGGCAGGCAAGCGCTTTGAGGCTGGGCAGCACCATAGCGCAGGGACTGGGTTCTGGAGGGGCATCCCGGACCATTCATTGGCAATTTCCTAGGGGAAGATGAAATGCAGGGTAGGCAGCAGAGGGCCAAGCCTACAGACAGCTGGGGCAGTGGGATTCGAACTCTGACCTGGAAAAGCCAATACCAGCTATCTATTTCTGTGTCTTTATCTTCCCATCCCTCACCCCTCTCCCACCCCAGCTTCCATCTCTGTGCCCAGCCCCTGGAAAGGGCACAGAGCAGCTCAGGGGACGAGCGAGGGGTGACTCTGTCAGTCCTTCTCCTAGGTCTGGGGCCACCCCCTCCATCCCCTTCTGTTCCTGGGCCTGAGATGGCGTTGGCCTCTGTCCTAGGGCTTGAACTCAGGGCCTGGGTGCTGTCCCTGAGCTCCATTTTGCTCAAGGCTAGTGCTCTACCACTTTGAGTTGGAGTCTCATGTCCTTTCCTACCTGAGTTGGCTTTGAACTGCGATCCTCAGATCTCAGCCTTCTAAGCAGCTGAGGTTACAGGCATGAGCCACTGGTGTCTGGCCTGTGGTGTTTTCTTTTGGCCTTGACCTACTAAAGGGTCCCTAGGCCCAGGTCCTATGGACTCTGAGCAGGGTCATTTTCTCAGAGTCATCCTGGGCCCTGTGGGGGGGCCTGAGCAAAGTGTCCCTGACACCACCCCTCCCCCTAGGCCAGGAACTTCCAGTTATTTTTGTTTGTTTGTTTGCTTTTGATTGGTAGAGGGACTTGAACTCTGGGCCTGGGTGCTGTCCCTCCGCTCTTCAGCTCAAGGCGAGTGCTCTACTATTTGAGCCACAGCGCCACTTCCAGTTTTCTGGATGTTAATTGGAGACAAAATGTGTCATTGACTTTCCTGCCTGTGCTGGCTTTGAACGGCGATCCTCAGATCTCAGCCTCCTGAGTAGCTAGGATGACAGGCGTGAGCCACCAGCGCCAGGCAAGAACTCCCTAGTTTTGAGAGCCCCAGATATGTCCCCATGTCTGCTGGTCAGCCAGGTGCCCTTCCCTTCTCTTCACTGGATAGACCTCCTGGCTAGCAAGAGCACGGTCCTGAGTTCAGTAATGTTAAGTGAATAAAGTTTCCCCGATTGACTTTTGGGGTGATGGTACACAATCCGGAGCTACTCCAGCCTCAACTGTCCAGACTAGCATCTAGATATAAGTATCACCCTATGGAGGCCCCCTACACTTCCATTTTGCAAAACGTTCCCTTGCAGGTAACATTGACCTTTTGTGGCCGGGAAGGTGGCTTGGTGGTAGAGTGCTTGCCTCGCACGCATGAGGCCCTGGGTTTGATTCCTCAGCACCACATAAGCAGAAGTGGCAGAGTACTAGCCTTGAGCAGAAGAGCTGAGGGACAGCGCCCAGCCCAGAATCCAAACTCCAAGACGGACAAAAATAAAGAAATAAAATAAAAAGTTGATCTTTTGTGTAATGGCTCAGCCTGGGGCACTACCAAATCCTTCACCTTTCTTGTCCTGACCCACCTTTCTTTCTCTAAGCCTAGAAAAAAACTGCCTCCAGGCCCTCTCCTCCCCTCCCTCCACCCCCCCTCCCCTATCTACTCTGGCCTTACCAGGACTGCTCTTTGTCGGCGGAGGTCGGAAGTCCCTTGAACCAATAAATAGACCCTCTTCTTAGCTAAGATGTGCTCCCGGCCTGTGCAGGAGGCTTGCACGAAGTAGAAGACGTGGCCGATTTTACTGGAGAAGGTGGAAGGAAGCCTGGGAGGTAAGTTCAAATGGAAGTCAAAGGTGTGGCTCCCTGCCTTTAACCAGTTATCTGTAAGCAAAACACAGGCCGTCAGGTTTGCAGTCCGATCTCAGCCTTCCATCTCCTCTGTGTGGGTGTGTGAGTGTGTGCGTGTGTGCGTGCGCGCGCGTGTGTGTGAGTGGGGGGGAGTTTGAACTCCAGGTCTGGGCTCTGTCTTTCAGCTTTTTTTCCCTCAAGGCTAGCACTCTACCACTTTGAGCCACAGCCCCACTTCTGGTTTTCTGGTGGTTTATTGGAACTAAGAGTCTCATGAACTTACCTGCCTGGGCTGGCTTTGAACTGCAATCCTCAGCTCTCAGCCTCTCTAGTAGTTAGCATTACAGGTGTGAGTACCAGTGCTTGGCAATAAAGATTTCTCTGGGCACCTCTCCCCCTCCCCCCCAAGGCAGTCTATAGCACCCTTTCCCATGGTTGACCTGGGACCTGCTCGTCTGGGAAGGACTCCCATGTTTGTGTGGATTTCCCACTCATTTTTCTTTTCTTTTTTTTTGGGGGGGGTCTGGTCGTGGGGCCTGAACACTGGGGCTGGGCGCTGTCCCTCAGCTCTTCAGTACAAGGCTACCGTTCTACCTCTTGAGCCACAGCGCCACTTCCGGCTTTTTTCTTTTTGCTTATGTGGTGCTGAGGAATTGAACCCAGGGTCTCAGGCGTGCAAGGCCAGCGCTCTACCACTGAGCCACCTTCCCAGCCCCTTACCACTCATTTTTCTTTACAGCCTGCCAAGCCCACCTTCCACCCCTCCCCCCCACTTCTTACCTTCCACGTGGAAGGTCTTGGTCTTGTGCACATAATCTGCCTTATTATTGCAAATAACATCTCTGCTATAATCCCGGGACGCCCCGATCTCCTCGTTCCACTCCACGTAGCCCCTGCCCACAAGTTCCACCTTCACAATGGGGTCTACCAGGGTACTGTTGAGGGTTAGGAGCACCTGCCCGTCTATGCTGGAGCCGGCCAGATAGACCGCATCCTCGGGCAGTAGTATCTCAATCGACTTCACCACAGGCATGGGGGGTTGGGCTGATGGGAAAACATCCTCCCCCCCCCCCAGGCCACTGAGATGGGGGGGGGTCAGCCCTGTGGTGAGGTCACCTTGTCTCTGTGACATCACGACACACAGGGTTCCGGGAAGGGGAGAGAGACTCAACTACCCCCACCTCCCTGCCCCATCCCTGCCACGTCCTGGAGATAAGGTGCAGGTTGAGGGGGCTGCCTGCCATTGTTGACATGTTTGTTGGCCTGACTACTTCCTAAGAAATAACAATTAAAAAAAAAAATCGAAGCCTGCTCTGAAGAGAAGTCCATGAGACTCTTACCTTCAATTAACCAGCAAAAAGCCTGAAGTGGAGCTGTGACTTAAGTGGTAGAGCACCAGCTTTGAGCAAAAATAGCTCAGAGACAGCACCTAAAGCCTAAATTCAAGCCTGAAGATTGGCGCACCTACATGTGCTCTTGCGCGCACACACACATCACACATACATGCACACACACGTAAGATAGCCCCCCCCCCATGACATGTGTATTGCCTCGTTTGGTGTTACATGTAGGGAACTATTTTCCTGATAAAACTTTAAACTGGGGCCAGGTGCCGATGGCTCATGCCTGTAATCCTAGCTACTCAGGAGGCTGAGATCTAAGGATTGTGGTTCAAAGCCAGCTTGGGCAGGAAAGTCCGTGAGACTTGAGCCACAGCACCACTTCCAGCTTTTTCTGCTTATGTGGTACTGAGGAATTGAACCCAGGGCCTCCTGCCGTGAGACTCTTATCTCTAATAAACCACTAGAACACCAGCAGTGGTGCTATGGCTCAAGTGGTAGAGCGCTAGCCTTGAGCTGAAGAGCACTGGGACAGCGCCCAAGTCATTACAGGTAGAGAACCAGGATTGGAACAAGCACTTAGTATGTACTGGGGTTGTGGCTCAGAGGATCTTGTGAGTGAACTGAGCTCTAGTCCTGTCTTGTGACCCCATCTCTACCAGTATTGAACATTCTTCTGTGGGCTGGGAAGTCCCTCCATGGTCAAACCTTGTGTCAACAAGCTTTGGGGTTCAGCCTATCTGTACAATGCAGGTCTGAGTCTAACAAAGGTGGTGGTGTCAATAAAAGTGTTTTTGAATGACTTAATGATCTTAGAGGATCTATTCTGTGAAAGGGAAATTAAGGGCTTTGTTCCCTAGGGGATAGTCCTGATTTTTTTTTTTCTCTGTTCTTGTTGCACGTGGGCCAGTACCTGGGCTTGAGGGACATTATAAGCCACAAAGATGTCAGCAGGACTCTTCTGGAAACTGATAGACTTCATTGTCTTTGCCTTGTCTCACTTTTATTTTACTGATTGCTTTTGTAGCTATTGAACATCTTGTCTAACTGGTTTGTGAACTTCTTTCTGAGGTACCTAAAATAGTTTCTCCTTCCTTTCTTTTTTTCTTCCTTTTTTTTTTTTTTTTTTGGTTGGTCAGGGTCTGAGCTTTTTTGCTTTTGCCACTTTGAGCCACAACTCCACTTCCAGTTTTCTGGTGGTTCATTAGATATGGGTCTTATGGGGAGTTTTGTGCCTACACCGGCTTTGAATCATGATCCTCAGATCTCAGCTTCTCCAGTAGCTAGGTTACAGGCATGAGCCACCTTTGCCCAGCTTGCTTGCTTCCTTTCTCTGGAACTCTTTCTTTCTCTTCTTTCCTTTCTTTCTTCCTTCCTTCCTCTATCTCTTTATTTCTTTTTTTCTTTCCTTCTTGTCTTTGCGCTAGTATGGGGGCTTGAACTCAGGGCCTGGATACCATCCTTAAGCTTTTTCACTCAAGCCAGCTTTCGACCACTTAAGCCAACCCTCTACCATTTAAGCCACAGCTCCATGTCTAGCTTCTTGGCAGTTAACTGGAGATAACAAACTTTCCTGCCTGAGCTGGCTTCAAACCTCAGTCCTCAATTCTCAGCCTACTGAGCAGCTGGGCTTACAGGCATGAGCCATTGGCATCTGGCTTACTTGGGCTTTTAAATGATTAAACCGAGTGATGGTTAACTGAGGAATTTTGAATCTTCAGCCAGGTTTAGCTTTTGCACAAACAGGTGATTTGTACTCCTAGTTATGGGCCGAATTCCTCAGAAAACTCAGGTGGGCACACCTGATTCTTACTCACAGCTGTGGTGTGGCCAGTGGTTGAAAGTTCAGAATTACGTTTATTGGCATTGACTGAGCCTGGAAGACAGTTACCAATCACCTCTGAATTTCTGTTAGAAGGTATGAGTTTCCTGTGGCTGTTGTAATAAATGACACCAACTTCTTGCCTATTATCTTTTGTTTTGTTTTGTTTGTTTGGAAGCAAGATCTTGCTAAGTCACCCAGACTAACGTCAACTTCATCATCCTTCCACTTCAGCCTTCTCAGTGCTGGGATTACAGGTGTGTACCACCATACCTGGCTGACATTTATCCAACAGTTCTGTAGGTCTATAATTACATGCTCACGCCTGTAATCCTAGCTACTCAGGAGGCTGAGATCTGAGGATCACAGTTCAAAGTCAGCCCCAGTAGGAAAGACAGTGAGACTCTTATCTCCAATAAAGCACTAGAAAACCGTAAGTGCCCTATGGCTCACGTGGTAGAATGTTTGCCTTGAGCTGAAGAGCCCAAGGACAGTGCCCAGGCCCAGAGTTCAAGCCCCACAACCAACAAAAAAACCACAAAAAACCCAACCCCCCCCAACCCCATCAAGGCGTTAACGAGTGCTGTGTCCTCCAGCTCTGTGGTCTCATTTGTTCTCACTCCTCAGGTTCCACCTTCCTGCTTGACTTTTACCTTCCTGCCTCCTCCTAACTTGCTACTGCCCTTGTGGTGTGAGGGCCACCTGAACCATCTGAGACCATCTCCCCACCTTGATATCCTTTAATCACTCTTACAAAGTCCCTTTTACTGTGGAATATACTCCATTCACATTTAGGGGCTGAGGACTTGCCTCTGTGTGTGTATGTGTGTGTATGTAAGAGTTGGTGGAGGCAGAAACGGCCTTGGAAAGATAAAAGGAACCCGAGAAACTCTGTAAAGTTCAGTGTGTGTGTGGGGGGGGGGGGCATGGCACTTTGGAGTGTCTTTAGGTTCCCTGCCACTTGGGATGGAGACACCCAAGTCCTTCCAGTGGCCTTCAGAGGTCCTCTGTGTCACCTCCCTTCCGTCCTCCTGCCCCTCCCCTCCCCCAGCCTGACCTAGCGCAGAAGGTCTCCTTCCTTCCTTCCGGTGTCCCCAACAAACCACCCGCCCTGCTCACATGTCCTTGTGAGTGCCATCTCAGCTCAAATGTCATCTACCAAAGAGAGGCCCAGGCCTTACCCAGGCAGGATCTACTCTCTCCCAGCCCCCTGCTCCCCCCCTTCTGTCTTCATCGCTCTAGAAGGATCTGAAATTATCTGCTCTATTTGTTCGTTTATTCCTTCCCTGTGTCTCCACTGAGAACTTACCCTCCCTGAGACCACAAACGCCCCTACCCTTCAGCCTCAGCACCCTGTCCAATTACTTTGAAGGTGCCCGGCCTGGGTCACTTGTGTGCCTGCCAGAGAGAGAATGGCCAGGCCACGGCGGAGGGGGCAGGGCGGCCCTGCCCGCCTGGACAGCCCGGAGAAGGCGGGAAAATGAGGCGAGGCGGGAAAACGCCAGAGAACAAGGCCTGCGGGTGGGTAGGGTGGAGAGAGCTGGCACGCCCTGCGGGAGTAGGTTGGGGGGCGATCAGGCCAGCCTTGGGGTGTAGGGTAGTCTGATGGCGATCCTTCACGTTTTCTTATGTTGTTGGACATTGGCTACGGCCTTTTTTAGTCCTGCGGATCAATGTGTGTCCAGGGAAGGGGAGGGGAGCTCCGGGAATGGACCCTGGAGGTTTGGAGGTGGGGGGGTGTCTCTAACTCTGGGGTTCCCCCTCTTCGGGATCCTGTGGGGCATGCACGGGGGTAGGGGGGCCTAGGCCTTGCAGGCCTGCTGCGGGCACGCTGGACGCGGC
This sequence comes from Dipodomys merriami, assembly GCF_024711535.1. NCBI lineage: Eukaryota > Metazoa > Chordata > Mammalia > Rodentia > Heteromyidae > Dipodomys > Dipodomys merriami. The sequence goes on from NW_027206291.1 coordinate 2,947,536, forward strand.
CGGCCGAGCGCGCGGCGCAGGGCGGGGCCGCGGCCTGCGGGGCGGAGCTGGGGTGGGGTGGTGTGGGGGGAGTGGAGTGGATGGAGGCGGGGGCGCCCCCACCTCCTTTCTCGCTTCCCGCCACTGCGATGGCCAATCAGGAGGCGGGAGCCCGCCCCCCGACTCTGCCTCCCGCGGCCCCCGCGGCTCCCAAATGCCGAGTTTTCGCGGGAAACAAATCAGAGCAGCTGGCAGCTGGGCTGGTTAGCGTCGGGTACACCGGGGTGCTCCGGGGTGCGATCAGGAAGTCGCGGCGGCTTGGAGAGGGGTGAGCTGCCGGGGTGTGTGTGCGGGGGACGCCGGGGATAGCGGTGCCAGCCCGGGCCCGGTGCTCGGCTCCGAGCGGGACGCTCTGTAGAACTTTCCCGCGTGAACGGGGACGCGCAGCCGGCGTGGGTGCATCCGAGTCCGGGTTCCCGGGAAGGGGGGGTGTCCTCCCCCCACTTCCTCCATGGGACCCAGGGGGGGGGTCGGGCGGTCGGCGCGGGGGGGTCGCAAGGCGGGCCGGGCGGGTGGGGATAGCGGGGGGGGGGGGCGGTGGAGGATGTCAGTCTCCGCGCCTGCGCGCGGGGAGCCCCGCAGTTCAATTGTCGCGCCCGGGCCTGATTTCGCGCGCCCTGACTTCCCCGGGCGTGTCTCCACCAATAGGAAGAGAGCAGGGCGGGGCGTCCGGATCCGGCTCTGCCAATAAGAGCAGCGGCTGAAGTGAAGGGGGACGGAACTTGTCGAGCGGGGCCCCTCGGTCGGACCCCGCGCTTGGGGGTGGGCGTGGGGTGGCTGGCGAGACTCGCGCGGGCCGGTGAGAGTTTGTGGGGGACTGTCGGGGGTCGGAGGGCATCGGAGAGTGCTAGGGGGATTCGAGGGGAGTCTCCAGGGGCGCGCGGGGGTGGCCGGGTTGGGGCGGCCGGTTGCCATGGCCACCGCGGGGCCGGTGGAGTGGCGCACGCGCGCCGGCGGGACGGGGTGTGGAGGGGCCCCGCTGTCCCCTAGGACGTCCTGGGGGGTCGCATGTTGGGGGGGGTGCCCTACTATCTCGGTCGTACTTGGTTGAGTTGCTCTGGGAGTTGTGAAGGAAGTTCCAGGCGGTTCCAGACTTGGAGGAAAATTCTGTAAATAAGAATCCGGGAAGAATGAATGAACAAATGAATGAATGAGCAGCTGCGTCCACTCCCAGTGTAGGACCTTAGTCTATTTTTTCTTTTCTTTAAACCCTGGATGGACTTTTCCATCTTCGAACAATCTGTGGGCTGTCCTGGGTGGTCTGACACCCTCTTTCTCCCTGGGAGGTCTGAGATTTCCCCCTTTTACCCTCAAGATCTGGTGGTCGGCAACATTTAGTCCCTCATTTAGTGGCCTTGGGTGAGATCTGGTGGGATTATGGGGACCAGGAGACCGGGGAGGTTCATCTGGAAGTTACCTAGTGTCCACTGGCTGGACAAAAGCCATCACAACCCCCCCCCTCGCTCACCCCCATACCCTGGCATGGCTTGGTGGTTGTAGGCCACACTGACCCCAGGTCTTGCTTTCTCCCTCTCCCCAGAACCCCTTTAGCAACCGCAACCATGTGGGTCCAGGTTCGCACCATGGACGGGAAGGAGACTCACACCATAGACTCCCTGTCCAGGCTCACCAAGGTCGAGGAGCTACGGCGAAAGATCCAAGACCTGTTTCACGTGGAGCCTGGCCTGCAGAGGCTCTTTTACCGGGGTAAACAGGTAAGCCCCCCTGGGCAGGCTGCCCGCCCCATAGTCCTACCTTTGTTCTTGCCTGGTACACCGGCAGCCTGCCTCTGCAGCCACCCACAGGCACACCGTCTCCCCCGCCTCTCGTCCGGTCCCGCTTCATGTCTCCCGGAAGGAAGGAGCCCTTCTTACGGAAACCTCAAATGCCTGAGAGTGAGAGGAACAAAGGCCAGACTTGTACATGGACACATTAGCCGTGCAGCTGCCACTCAAGTCTGGGCTTTTAAAGTCAGCTATATAATATTTTTCTTTTGGTTTTAGCTCCCCTTGAAATAATTTCTAGTGAAAGAGATAGGAGGTGAGAGCTGAAGAATTCCCAAGAAGAGCCAAGAATCATCAAGCAATTAGGTTGGGAGAGACCAGGTTTTTCCTATTAAACACATCCTGATAGCTCACAGCTTGCCCCCAGTTAGGTTCAGACCCTTTAGGTATTTCGAAGAGCTCACTGGATGTCTGAGGGGGGGGGGATTTCTGCCCTAGCAATCGCTCCTCGCCTTCTTTCTGGGCTCGCCATCTTGGCAGAAGAGCTAACCCACGTTTGGGACGTGGTATTGTCAGTACTGGGGGCTCTCTCCCCTTTGGTGTCTTGGGGGACAGTGGTGCATTCTGGGAGTGGGGTTCCTGAGGGTGGTGAGATGGTGTGGTGGAGGTGTGGGTCCTGGGAGCTGTCGTCAGCCGTCAGCCGTGGATTCCAGCTAGGAGGTCAGGAGCCCTCTAACTGGATTTAAAAAGTCGCCAGCGGAGTGTGCCTGTGCCCGACTTTGTTGTCGAGCTGGGCACTGCTGCCACCTGCTGTCTAGGTTGGAAAACCGGCACTGCGCCGGCCTGGCTGCGTGGGGCCCCGGAGGCCCCTGCGCGCCAACTCCCATGAGCTGTGGTGATTAATTTGTTGGGAGACCTTCAGGCTGCCTTCCCACAAGACACTGGATGACTTGAATGGCTCAGGATTCCCAGCTAAGCCTCTCCCCCTGCCTGCCTCCTGTCTGCCTGCCTGCCTTGGGAGGAGCCCAGAGCAGAGCCTGAGAAAACAGCCACGTGCGGGCCAAGGACAGAGGCGCCATGACCCAGCCGAGTTGCTGGGGGCCAACTTTCCTCTTTTCTCCTTCCTGTCACCCTAACTGCTTTTCATGGCTCCCAAATGGATCCTGTTTGGCCACACAGGCTGTCACTTCAGCATGGTCTCAAGTGTATGCATGTGTGTCCCCCTCCATGTCCCCCCCACCTCCCCTTACTGGAGCTTGTCAGGGCCTGGCCCTGAACCCTTAGTTTTTTCACTTAAGGCTAGTGCTCTGCCACTTGAGCCACACCTCCATTCTGGCTCATTTGTGATTTATTGGAGATAAATGTCTCATAGACTTTCCGATCTGGGCTGGCCTTGAACCAGGATCCTCAGGTCTCTCCCAAGATGCCAGTCCTCGGTCCAGCCATCACCATCTTATGTTGTGAATGCATTTCCAGGTGCATTGAGGACATTGTTCTCACTTCTCAGCTGTCTAGCGAGCTCATCGGTTAGCTGGCTTGGATAGATGTATAGAGGGAAGTGTAAGTTGCGCACTGTTGGAAGTTACACATGTGTCCACACCTATGCTGACCCTCCTCCCTTAAGATCAGACCTGGACAGAAGTGTCTGCCTCAAATCTGTCAGCTTTTCAGGCCATAATTCCAGGGCAAGCTGTGTTCCACACAGCCAGGCCTTCTTTGTGCTTTTCAACCCAGGATGAAAGCTGGGGGAAGCCTGTCCTGTCCCTGGGGTGGGACACCATCCTAGCCTGGTTTGGATTCGAACCTGGAACTTTGATGTCCAAGGCTGAAGGCAGTGCTATGTTTCTGTGAGTTCAGCCCCTCCCAGGGCTGTCCTGAACCTCAGCTCTGTAAGGGAAAGTGTTTGCTTCCGGTTTCCGGGAAGGGAGAGGAGCCCAGTGGGTTAGTGAGTCATGCAGTTTCTCCAGGTAGCAGCCAGGAGGAGGTGCTGGGTGACAGGAGGGAGGGGACAGGAACACAGCAGGCCGGAAGTCTGCCTAGAGCCAGCTGATAATGTTGGAAGTCAGCCTGACTCAGACTTGCAGAGGAGTACCAATAAGCTGTTTTTTTTTTTTTTTTTTCCAGTTGTGGGTCTTGAACTCTGGGCCTGGGAGCTGTCCCTCAGCTCTTCAGCTAAAGGCTGGTGCTCTACCACTTGAGCCACCACGCCACTTGCAGTTTTCTGGTGGTTAATTGGAGATGAGTCTTGCAGACATTCCTTCCCCGGGCTGGCTTTGAACTGCGATCCTCAGATCTCAGCCTCCTGAGTATCTAGGATTACAGGCGTGAGCCACCGGCACCGGGCTAGGCTGTTCTTAAACAGAAAGTTCTAGAGAGCATTCATGGCCATTTATTTATTTATTTATCTTTTGAAAAAAACATGGTCCTGAAGTCCAAAGGTCTCCTCCATTGAGGTGAAATGAAACTTTATAAAGTGGAACACAGCATGTCTGCTTCAAAGTGGAGCCATAGTGGTTTCTGGTCTCTTTTGGACTGAATAGTATGGTGATTATCACTGTTAGTGAGCTCAGTGAGTTCCCAGTAGGGAGGGAAGGACTTCTGCTTCCTACCCAGTCTCAGCCCAGGCTGGAGGGATCTGGCAGCTGGCTTTGTTTTGTTTTATAATTACCCTTAGGAAAAAAATAGCAATAGGAAGCCAGGCGGTGTTGGCTCATGCCTGTGTAATCCTAGCTGCTAGGGGGGAGGCTGGAGGGGGGGGAGGGCTGAGATTGAGGATCATGGTTCAAAGCCAGCCAGAGAAAGAAAAGTCCATGAGACTCTTATCTCCAATAAACCACCAGAAAACCAGAAGTGGCATTGTGGCTCAAGTGGTAGAGTGCTAGCCTTGAGCGGAAGAGCTCAGGGACAGACCCCAACCAGGCCCAAAGTTCAAGCCCCATGACCAAAAAAAAAAAAAAAAAAAAAAAAGGCAATAGGGGGCTGGGTGCCAGTGGCTCACTCCTGTAATCCTAGCTACTCAGGAGGCTGAGATCTGAAGATCACAGTTCAAAGCCAGCCTGGGCAGGAAAGTCCATGAGACTCTCATCTCCAATAAACCACTCAGAAAACCAGAAGTGGTGCTGTGGCTCAAGTTGGTAGAGTGCTAGCCTTGAGCTGAAGAGCTCAGGGACAGTGCCCAGGCCCTGATTTCAAGCCTCATGACTGACCGACAAAAAAAGCAAAAAAAAAAAAAAAAAAGTAATAGGGGGCTGGGAAGGTGGCTCAGTGGTAGAGCGCTTGCCTCGCATGCATGAGGCCCTGGGTTCGATTCCTCAGCACCACATAAGCAAAAAGCCAGAAGTGGCGCTGTGGCTCAAGTGGTAGAGCGCAAGCCTTGAGTTGAAGAGCTGAGGGACAGCGCCCAGGCCCAGAGTTTAGGCCCCACGACCAGACCCCCCCCAAAAAAAAAAAAAAAAAAAGCAATAGGGCTCAGTGCCAGCAGCTCACACCTGTAATCCTAGCTACTCAGGAGTTTGAGATCTGAGGATCATGGTTCAAGCCAGTTTCGGGCAAGAAAATCTGTAAGCCTCATTTCCACAATTAACTGCTGGACGTAGAGGTGTGGCTGAAGTGATAAAGTGCCAGCCTTGAGTGCAAAAGCTCAGGGACAGTGCTCAGGCCCTGAGTTCAAGTCCCAGGACTGGCATACAAAATCACAATAGGTGTGTTAGGCAAGAACTCTACCACTAAGCCACGTTCCCAGCCCACAACAGGTGTGATTAGTGGCTCGGTGAACTTGTTCTGAGCTGTGATAGAATCTTCGGAGTTGTTGACCAGCAATTCTTTAACTTGTTTCCACATCTTACAGGCAGGACTGAGATGGGATGGGCCCCATTGCAGCCCGGTGAGCAGCAGGCAAGGTAATGGGGTGTGCCGGGCTCAGCCTCAGTCTGCCCCCTGACTAAGTCAGATCATGCTATGTACTCCATGTCCTTATCTCTGCCAGGGCCATAGCCCTCATCTCATAGGGACAGTTACCTCAGTTGGTGACAATCAACCTGGGCCAGGTCTGTCTCCATGGTTGTGTTTAAAGTCAGATGTCCTGGTTGTGGCTTGGCTGGGCTGATTTGTTCCAGTACCTTCTCGCTTGGCCTGTTTCCTTGAGGGTGGGTCAGATGGCAGATCTGAAACTTCCCCAGGGATCAGTGGGTTGTCCTGAAGCTGTGAGGGAGGGTCTTTGCTTCTAGGCCCACTCCCATGGGGCCATGGAGCCCCTGAGTCCCGTCCAGGGCTCAGCATACCTCCTGGGCTGTGTGACAGTGAGTGGTGGCCTTGTGGGCCTGTGTTGTCTGCTGCTGACCAGATGCCCCTTGCTGGTGTGTTTTAGAACCATATGAATGGACATGGCTGTGTGCCAGTGAGATTTGTTTCATACCCTGGCCAGGACAGGAGTGTTACTTGAGCCCAGGTGTGCAAGGCCAGTCTGGATGACACATAGAGACCCTACCTCAAAAATACAAAGCAGAGGGCTGGGAAGGTGGCTCAGTGGTAGAGTGCTTGCCTTGCATGCCTGAGGCCCTGGGTTCGATTCCTCAGCACCACATAAGCAAAAAGAAAAAAGTCGGAAGTGGTGCTGTGGCTCAAGTGGTAGAGCGCAAGCCTTGAGCTGAAGAGCTGAGGGACAGCGCCCAGGCCCAGAGTTCAGGCCCCACGACTGGACCCAAAAAAAAAAAAAATACAAAGCAGAAAGCTTTGTGTGTGCGCACGCACACGGTTGTACAGGTGTGTACAGGTTTTGAGGCTTAAACTCCAGGCTTCTGTGCTCAAGGCTAGTGCTTTCCTACTGGAGTTACTTCTGGCTTTTTCGCTAGTTAATTGGCAATAAAAGTCTCACAGACTTTTTCTGCCTGGACTGGCTTTGAACCATATGATCCTCAGATCTCATCCTCCTGGGATTACTGGTGTAAGTTGATAGTGCCCAGCTAGAAAGCCTTTTAAGAACGGTCAGAATTGTGCAGCCAGTTTCCAGCCAGCTTAAGTTGGTGGACCCAGCTTTTCTGGCAGCATCAGTGGGCTCTGGAATGTGCTAGAATAGATCCCAAAGTGTATGCCAGAAAGGCTCTCAAACTACGGCCCTAGGGCCCTTTTACACCTCCAGAATGATTGAGGGTACCCCAGAACTGTTGGTTGGGATTGGTTGGTTGTTGATATTAGACATGGTTAGGTGGAATGCCCTGGGCTGCCTGTGTGCCATGTCACCCCTATCACCTCACGAGCAGGCATGCCGCTGTCATTGTGCCAGGCATTCTGACCCCACCAGCCTCCTGATGCTGCTCTGGGGCCAGGCCCCAGCAGTGGCTGGGTCAGGCCTACTTATCACTGCTCATCTGTTCTTTTGAGTCCCAAGCCTGCCCTCCCTGGTGTCATGCTGGCTGTCTGGCCCTTCTTCCTGGGGGTTCCCTTTTCTCTATGTCCCATCCAGTTGGATGTCTTGTCTGCCTGCACATCTGGATTCTGCTGGAGTGCCTGGCTGGGCTGGGCCAGTGGAGAGCACACAGTCTAGTGCTGAGGAATACCCCTCCGCCATTACCACTGATGGCTGTCTTAGAACCCTCTGCCCGGAGCCAGCTGGAGATTGCACATGGTTGCCTCTAAGGTCTTCCAGAAGAAGACATAGGTAGATGGCAGGCATGGGAGCTTGCACTTTTTTTTTTTTTTTTTGATGCCAGTACTGAGGCTGGGATTCAGAGTCTTGAGCACTCAATATTTTCCATTCATGGCTAGCACCTTACCACTTGGGGTGAGGAACCATGCCTCCAGTCTGGCTTTTTTCTGGTTGTTTTGGAGATAGAATCTTGCAGACTTCTCTGCCTCAGGCTGGCTTTGAACCCTGATCTTCCAGAGCTTAAGTCTTCTGAGCAGTTACACAGATGAGCCATCAGTTCCTGGCTTTTCTTAAAGGACTTTTTTTTTTTTCTTTTGTCCTGGGGCTTGAAATCAGGGCCTGAGCGCTGTCCCTCAGCTCTTTGTGTTCAAGGGGAGCACTCAACCACTTGAGCCACAGCACTAGTTCCGGTTTTCTGGTGGTTCTTCGGAGAGTCTCACGGTCTTTGCCTGCCCAGCTGGCTTTGAACCTCGATCCTCAGATCTCAGCCTCCTGAGTAGCTAGGATGACAGGCGAGAGCCACCAGCGCCTGGCTTTTCTTAAATTACTTCTAAGTGGGATGTAAGGCGTGTCCCTGTTGGTGGGGTGCCCTGGGATGTCTGGATGGGGCGAAGGCCGCTGTCACTGCCAGCCATCACTCCTGCGTGGCCGCCCGCAGCCTCTCCAGAGGCCTGCTGGGCCCCGCCGGCCAGTCACCGCCCAGGCACCCTGCAGCCAGGCCATGCACGGACTGCCAGGCGCCCCCGCTGCACGCCTGGCCTAAGCGTTCCCGGTGGACGAGAAAATGGCCTAAGAATGGGACCATGCGGCCCATGCGCTAGGCCCACGCGCTACGTGCGCACGGCCCGGCGCCTGGCGCCTGACTTCCCGCACGCATGCGCCTTCCCGCTGCCAGCGTCCCTGTTGGTGACGTCAGCGGTCCCAGCAACATCACGGCCAGGTCACACTCAATTTCCCAGGCCTCTCTTTTCTCGCGATCTTCCAGTTCTCGCGATCCCTGTTGCTTTTCCTCCTCCCGCCAGCAGGGCGGGGCGCGTCTCCGCCTCGGCCGCACCCACCAGCTTGCTTTTCCTTCCCAGTGGTCCTTGTCTGTAGCCCTCTGTATAACCTTGGCTGCACCCTGTCTGGTTGTCCTGGGGCTCCCGCCATCCTTCTGTGGTCTAGCTCCTGTCTTTCATCTTTTTCTTTTTGGTCGGTCGTGGGGCGTGAATTCCGGGCCTGGACGCCGTCCCTCAGCTCTTCAGCTCAAGGCGAGCGCTCTACCACTTGAGCCACAGCGCCACTTCCTGTTTTCGGAGTGATTCATTGGAGATAAGAGTCTCATGGACTTTCCTGCCCGGGCTGGCTTTGAACCGCCATCCTCAGATCTCAACCTCCTGAGTAGCTAGGATGTCAGGTGTGAGCCACCTGCGCACAGCTGTGTTTGGACTTTTCTTAATTATACTATGTAGTTATATAAAGGGGTTACAGTTCCCTAAGTCATCTGATAGTGCAGTGTCGATGCATTACACTCTCCCTGCTTTTTTTTTTTTAATTGTAAAGGTGATGAACAGAGAGGTTATAGTTAGATAAATCTGGTAATGAGTACATATCATCCTCCCCTCCCTCCACCAGCCTGCTGCTGGGCGCTGTCCCTGAGCTGAGCTGTTTTTGTTCAAGGTTAGCACTCTACCTCTTGAGCCACAGGCAGGGCCACTTCCAGCTTTTTCTGATGAGAGCTAGCTTTGAATTGTGATCCTCAGATCTCAGTCTCCTGAGTAGCTGGGATTACAAGCATGAATCAAGCTCCATGTTTAATTTTTTTTTTTTTTTTTTTTTTTTTGTCGGTCGTGGGGCTTGAACTCTGGGCCTGAACGCTGTCCCTCAGCTCTTCAGCTCAAGGCGAGCACTCTACCACTTGAGCTACAGCGCCACTTCCGGTTTTCTGGTGGTTTATTGGAGATAGGAGTCTCACGGTCTCTCCTGCCCGGGCTGGCTTTGAAACGCGATCCTCAGATCTCAGCCTCCTGAGTAGCTAGGATTACAGGCGTGAGCCACCAGCGCCCGGCTTCCATGTTTAATTTTTAACAACAGAAGCACCTGCGGCAGTCTTGCCAGCCTGGTCTGTTGCTTTTATTAATACCATTGACTGCCGCGTGGGGATTTAAGTTTTTGGAACCAAACATGAAGGTTCAGTGGCCGTAACTGACTAGCTCTAGTCTTGGCCAGGTGAGAGAGAGAGAGAGAGAGAGAGAGAGAGAGAGAGAGAGAGCACGCACGCACGCACGCACGCACGCACACACACACACACACACACACACACACACACATGTCTGCGCTTGTGCAGAGGAGATCCTGTGCACGGTGGGGGAGGGGCCTTATTTCTGTCCCTGGCAGCTGCTTGTACAAGCTGGTACCTGCCCTCCGTGGGCCTTTCTGGAAACTTCCAGAAGTGGCCTCCGCAGGAAGCAGCCCAGCCAGCTTGTAAGATGCCTCCTTTATAGAGTCAGAGTCCAGCAGTCCCTCCATGTGACTGCAAGCTCCCCAGCCAGGGGCGTCCTGGGCTCCCCAAGGCCTTGGTGGCAGCTGAGGGCCCAGTCCCCAGTGTGGTCCTAGGAATGTAGAGGGGTGGGGGAGAGGGACAGGGCAGCCTGCAGGGCTGGGCCCAGTCCTGGATGCCCCCCTCTGCCTGGGTCAGGACTCTGCTGTCACCCTCTGTCCCTAGCAGCTGCCACCTCTTGCTTCACTACCTCCTCTCCCCTGCAGTCTTTGTGGGCTAGCCCAGTCAGGCTCTGCTGTCCCATCATTCTGGTTTAATGCGATGCTGCCCGCCCTCCCCAAGTGTCACTTCCTCTTCCTGGGGAGGCGGATCCACGGCCATTCTCCCTGTGCTTGGCAGAGTATAGCCTCTTCCTGGTGGTACCATGTCTGCCGATGTGGGGCCTGCCCTCTACCACCCTGCCCTTCCAGTGGCGATACAGGCGCCATGCAGGGGTAACCGTGACTGCTGTGTGCCACCCTTGGGCACGTGTGGCCGCAGCTCTACCTGGTGGTGTTCCTGGGCAGTGCTGCTCCCCTAGTGACACCCTGAGAACAACCCAATGGGGCGCACTGTGCTCACAGAACCATCCCGGACCACCTTGTCCTTTGAGTTCTACCGCCTGGGACAGTGGCATCTCTATAAAGTGGCTAGGAAGACTCTTGCATTTTAGACTGAGAAGTGCGGGGGTAGCTGCTTGCACCCTACTGCCCTCCACACGGGGCGTCATGACCAGGGCAGATCACACAGTGGTCTCTTGGGCTCCCCGTTATTCCTTCCTTAGCAACCAGATCCTTCTGTGTCTTTCCTGAGTTCCACCTTCTCCAGAATGTTCTCTAGCTGTAGTTGCACTGTGTAGCCTATCCCTGCTGTTTCCCTGTTCCCCTCCCCCCTTTTTATGTGCTGGTCCTGGGGCCTGAACTGAGGACCTAGGCACAGTGTCCTGAGTGCATTACCACTGTGAGCCACAGCTCCCATTTCCTGCTTTAGGTAGTTAGAGATGAGTCTCATGGGCCCAGCCTGGCTTTGAACCACAATCCCCAGCTCTCAGCCTCCTTTGTAGCTATGGTTACAGTCAGTCACAGGTCAGCAGCACCCAGCTTTTTCTCTTTTTAATAGTTTTATTTTTAAGATGTTGTACAGAGAGGTTACCATTTCATAAGTCAGGTATGTCTTTCTTTTCTTTCTTTGTTTTTTTTTGGTACAGTGTCACCCCTTTCTTTGCTTTCCCTCAGTTTCCTCCTCCTTTCCCTGCCCTCAGGTTAGTTACATAGGTCTCTTTCTTTCCTTTCTCTCTCTCTCTCTCTCTTTTTTCTGTTTCTCTCTCCCCCTCTCCCTCCCTCTCCTTCTCTCCTCTCTCCTCTCTCCCTCTGTCTCCCTCTCTCTCCCTCTTGTTTCCTGTCAGTTATGAACTCAGGACTTGGGTACTGTCCCTGAGCCTCTTGAGCCACAGCACCACTTCTGGCTTTTGAGGGGTTAATTGGAGATAGAAGTCTCACAGGGACTTTTCTGCCTGGGCTGGCTTTGAACCTGGACCCTCAGATCTCAGCCTCCTGAGTAGCTAGCGTTACAGGTGTGAGCCACTGGCGTCCAGCAGCGTTTTTTGTTGTTGTTAGGGTGCGGAGCCCATGCTGCCCCCCACTCATGCAATCCTCTAGCCTATGCCTACTGAGTGTTGCAGGCATCCACTGTGGGCAGCTTTAGATCTGGGGTTCACGGAGCCTCGAGTTCCCCCGTTGTTCTTAGGTCCACTCACAGCTGTGAAACCATTGCCTTTAGAACACCTCATCTCAAGGAAGTTCTGAGCCCTTCTATGCCCTCTGCCCCCATTCCCTCCTTCCATCTCTGGATTCATCCCATCTGGATGTTTCCAGAATATTTTGGGCCTTTCATGGCTACTTTTGTCACTGATGTTGTCCTCAGTATTCCTCCATGCTGTAGTAGAGTCAGAGCATGGTGCCCCCAGTGTGGGGCTGACTGTGCTGTCTGTCTGTCTGTCTGGTGGTGGTCTCCTCTTGGGACTGATGGTGTGTGATGTGTGTGACTTATGTGCGAGTTGATTTGGCCCCTCCTCCCGTCCCTGGCATCTCTGCTGGTGCAGAGCTGTGTCGACCCCCGGGGGTTCCCCCTGTGTGCTGGGTGAACAGGCAGATGGGTTGTATTTGGGGACCTCACCTTCCAGCCTGGGCTCCAAGCTGGGGTTTGGCCACCTGAGAGACCTGCCTGCAGCGGGGGTGAGCTGAAGCGATGAGCAGGGCACCTGTGCCCAGTTAGCTGTTGCCAGGCCAGGCCTTTGAACTCTAGCATGGGAAGAACTGGGGGGTCTTCGTTCCTCATCTCCCTCCCTCTCTTCCTCACTAGAGAACAGGCTGGGACCCTGCTGACTTGGGTGCTCCTGGTCTGTGAGGGGGAGACCTCTGCACCCCAGGGGCTCGACTGCTAGGAGCAGTGATGGGTCCTAGGGCGGGCAGAGGGGAAGCTGAGGATGCTGGGTGTGTGCGGGCTGCTCAGAGCTGGACCCCTGCGTATGCTCAGAGCAGGGGGGTGGAGGGTGGGTTCAGAAGGGAAAATGAGGGGGCTAGCCAAGCCGTGCAGGTCCTCTTGACTATACAGGGCAGAATTGTTGCCTGATACCCTTGTTGGGATGACCACCGATGTCTCCAGATATGGCCAGATGTTTCGTGGGCACTCGTCTTTGATCGGGAGCCAGCGGCTATCAGTACCCCAGGCACATTGGGCTCTGCGGTCCTCCATCCCCTCCCCCTCCCCTCCCCCCCTCCCCCACCCACCTGCAGCCCCTGACATGCGCAGGACGAGCGTCCCCTGTGTGTCCACCTCTGCAGATGGAGGACGGCCACACTCTCTTCGATTATGACGTGCGCCTGAATGACACCATCCAGCTGCTGGTGCGGCAGAGCCTGGTGCTGCCGTCCAGCTCCAAGGAGAGAGACTCCGAGCTGTCAGACACCGACTCCGGCTGCTGCCTGGGCCAGAGCGAGTCTGACAAATCCTCCACCCACGGTGAGGCAGCGGGCGACAAGGACGCCCTGGACGAGACGGACCTGGGGCTGTACAAGGTAAGGCCCACGCGGCTGCCGGGAGGAGGCCTGAGGCCTGGCACACCAGGACAGGGGCACCCTGGCACCATCTGTTTGGGCACCTGGGGTCTCCTGTGGTCCTGGGGGGCACTCGTGGGTGGGTCTTGGCGGGGGGATCCCGCATCCCTGGTGACTCTGAAGCTAGGACCAGTGTCAGGGCCATGGGACCCACATAATGGTGGAACTTTCTAGAAGTTGCACAGGAAGGTCTGGGTTTCTAGCATCTCTGGACATGGCCGGGCCTGCGGCTCCTGTTTAACGAGGCACTGCTTCTAACCTAGGCAGGTCTCCTACCCCAGGCCCCCTGGACCGGGTTTGGGCACACGTTGGCACAACTTGGGAGCCAGGTGGCCCGCAGAAACCCCCACGCCCCGCAGTGTGCATCACCCTGCAGCTGCCAGCCTATTGCGGGGGTCTGAGTTGGCATCCTTGCCTGAGGCCCAGACAAACGCTGCTGCCCCCCCGCACCCCTGCCTTGCTGCCCCCACCCCTGCCCCACTCTCCCCACTGTCCCAGTCCCCAGGTTGAGTAAGCCTGCTCTTGCGTGCAGGTGAACGAGTACGTGGATGCCCGGGACACTAGCATGGGTGCGTGGTTTGAGGCGCAGGTGGTACAGGTGCTAAGGAAGGCTCCGGCCCAGGAGGAGCCCTGCAGCTCCACGGCCATCCCGACCCTGGAGGAGGACATTGTGTACCGGGTGAAATATGACGAGTGAGTGCCCTGTGTGGTGGGGGCGGGGCCCAGCGGGGTGATCACGCCCGGGGCTTTCCGTGAGTGACCAGGGTGGACGCAGGGTCTCCTCCCCTCGCTCCTTCTTCCCCCTGTGCTCATTATGGGATCCTCTGGGATCGTGCCTTCTCCCTCCCGGCTGCTCCCTGCATCCCAGGCCCCAGCTGGGGACAGGAATGGCGCGTCTGCGCACAGGGATGGTGTCTGGTCTGCTCAGGCTGCCTCTGCCCCGGGGTCAGGTCAGGTTTTAATCCATACATCTGTGTTCTTAGGTTTTGCCCACTGGAAGCCCAAGGATAAGGTGTTGGCGGGGGGGGGGGGGGGGGGGGGGGGAATGGGGGACGGACGACGACGACGGGACCTGTGCGGTCCTGACTCAATTACAGCTCTCAGCTCTGCCACTCTCCCCGCTCCCCAATCTTCCCCTCTTTCCTCTCCTCTCTTCCCTTCTCTCCATTTCTTCTCTTTCTTCCCCTTTTGCCCCCTCTCCCTCTCTCTTCTCTGTCTCTCTCTTCCTTTCTCTCCTGGGATTTGAACTCAGGGCCCTGTGCTTGCTAGACAGACTCTCTACCACGGAGCCATACCTGCAGCCTCTTTTAATTGCATTAATTATTATTTTGTTTGATGCTGGGCCTAGGGCTTGAATCCAGGGTCTGGGCGCTGTCCCTGAGCTTTTTCACTCAAGACTAGCATTTTACCATTTCTAGCCACAGTGCCACTTCTGGTTTTCTGGTGGGTTCATTGGAGATAAAGAGTCTCATGGAATTTCCTGCCTGGGCTGTCTTTGAATGGCGATCCTCAGATCCCAGCCTCCTGAGTAGCTAGGATGACAGGCATGAGCCACAGTGCCTGTTGCCTTTTTCTTTTTTGCCCGTCGTAGGGCTTGAACTCTGGGCTTGGGCACTGTCCCTCAGCTCTTCAGCTCAAGGCGAGCGCTCTGCTGCTTGAGCCATAGCGCCACTTCCAGTTTTCTAGTGGTTTATTGGAGATAAGAGTCTCATGGACTTTACTGCCCAGGCTGGGTTTGAACTGTGATCCTCAGATCTCAGCCTCCTGAGTAGCTAGGATTACAGGCATGAGCCACGGGCACCCGGCGTCTTTTTCTTTTATAGGTCATCTATCTTTTTTGTTTGTTTTTTTTTGTCGGTAGTGGGACTGAACTCTGGGCCTGGGCACTGTCCCTGAGCTCTTCAGCTCAAGGCTAGCACCCTACCACTTGAGTCAGATGCCACTTCTGCCTTCTTTCTGCTTATGTGGTGCTGAAGAATTGAACTCAGGGCCTCATGTATGTGAGACAATCACTCTACCACTGAGCCAAATTCCCAGCCCCAAATCATCTATCTTTTATGCCTGACCAGTCCTGGACTTGGGATCCTCCTATTTATGCATTTCTCTAGGGTGTGGGCAGGAGATGGGGCGTGGCTAAGTTGTTGGGGGTGGGCCCATCTCCCTGGCAAGTGGGAGTCCCTGACTTCTGATGGCAGTACTGCCAAAAAGCCAGTGTCACAAAGTAGGTTGTTTATGAATATGGGAATTGTTTCTCTCTGGTTTGTGTTGGCTGTAGGTTCATGGTCAGACTGTTGGCAGGCTAGCCTCTTCTGCCAGGCCTGGGGGCGGGGGCAGGGGGTGGGGGATTATGGGGGTGGGGAGGGAACCTGCCTTGGTGGTCGCTGTAATTTTTTGTGCTTTCTGGAAGCTGTGGCCCTTCTTCCTTCCTCTCCTCCTCTTTTTCCTCTTTCTTTCCCTTCTCTCTCCCGTCTCTTCTCTCTTCTCTCCTCCCTCTTCCTTCTCTCCTCTTCCCCCTCCTCCCTTCTTCCTTTCCTCTTTCCTTCCCTCTCTTTCACCTGCCTTCATCTTCCTGTGATATTGGCCCTTCTGTCCCCTGTCTTATAAAGACTCCCATCTGGAGTCTGCTCCAGGACCCCATATCCAAAAGAGGCCACATCCTGGGAAGATGTGCCCAGCCTGCCCCCCTCCCTCAGCTATGACCTGTGCTCAGCGCGTGCGCTCTAGGGAGATCATCAGGGGCGGGGTCATCTACCCACTGAAGAGAGCCCGTGTGGCAGCTCTCGGGCTTAGACCAAGGCTTTCCTGCAGCTACCCGGAGAACGGCGTGGTGACCATGAACTCCAGGGACGTCCGAGCGCGTGCCCGCACCATCCTCCCGTGGCAGGATCTGGAGGTGGGTCAGGTGGTCATGCTCAACTACAACCCTGACCACCCCAAGGAGCGGGGCTTCTGGTACGACGCGGAGATTGTCAGGAAGCGCGAGACCCGGACGGCACGCGAGCTCTATGCCCACGTCATGCTGGGGTGAGCCCTTCCCGCCCTGTCCCCAGCCATGCACCAGCCCACAGGTCCACAGACGGCTCTCTGGAGGCTTCCGATCTGTCACCATGTTGTTGTCCGATCTGTTGGAAGGGTACAGGAGGGTGTGAGGGTCAGGAGCTCTCATGCAGGTCCTGGGAATGCAAAGCGGGCTGTGAAACCCGGAAATGAGCCAAGCCCCAGCTGTGAGCTGTGGTCTGCCTGGTCATCACTGTCCTGTTTTGTTTCTGAGATGGCGTCTCACCGTGTGGTCCAGTCTGGCCTGACTCTCAGGGTCAAGCCAGTCTTGCCTCAGCCTTCCAAGTGCTGGGATTAGAGGCATGTGCCGTCATGCGAGCCCTGTTCCATTCATTGACTGCTGATCTTTTTCTTCTTTCAGCTTGCTTAGGGTTGGTTTTGCTCTTTTCTAATACAGGAATTTTCTGAATTTGAGACATTTCGTGTGTGTGTGTGTGTGTGTGTGTGTGTGTGTGTGTGTGTGTGTGTGTGTGTGTGTGTGTGTGTGTGTGTGTGTGTGTGTGTGTGTGTGTGTGTGTGTGTACTTGGAGATTTGATTTCAGGGTCTTGAGTTTACTAGATGGTACTATACTATTTGAGCTTCCCTTCCTCCCTCCCTCCCTTCCTTCCTTCCCTCCCCATCTTTTTTTTTTCTGTCAGTCATGGGGCTTGAACTCAGGGCGTGGGCTCTGTCCCTGAGTCCTTTTGCTCAGGGCTACCACTGTACCACTTTTAGCCACTTCTGGTTTTCTGGTGGTCTCATGCCCAGGCTAGCTTTGAACTGTGATCCTCATATCTCAGCCTCCTGAGTAGCTAGGATTATAGGCGTGAGCCAAGGCTTGCTTGCTTTTGTTTGTTTGTTTTTGCTTTTAAACTAGGGTAAAGACATGTTTAATAGCACATTATAATCAACCCAATTTTGCTAAGCACATTAACTAAAAAAATATGTGTGTCCCACACTTTAGGACCTCTTGGTTTGCTTCTGAAGCCACCCTTTTGGTATCTTGTGGGAAAGCATTCTATTATTGAGAAGATGACGATTAGAAATTTCTTTATGGAAAATTACAAAATAGCACCCAGAGAATTACTGAAAAATACATTTAGTTAGTAATTATATCCACAACAAGCTCCTCTTTCTTTTTCTTTTTCTTTTTTTCTTTGGGTCCAGTCGTGGGCCTGAACTCTGGGTCTGGGCGCTGTCCCTCAGCTCTTCAGCTCAAGGCTAGCGCTTTACCACTTGAGCCACAGCACCACTTCTGGCTTTTTTCTTTTTGCTTATGTGGTGCTGAGAAATTGAACCCAGGGCTTCAGGCATGCAAGGCAAGTGCTCTACCACTGAGCCACCTTCCCAGTCCCAAGCTCCTCTTTTTCTAAAAAGGTCTTGGCATTTGTGCTCAGACTAGAGTGGACTGTGATCCTTTTTTTGGGGGGGGGGGAGGGTCTGGTCGTGTGGCCTGAACTCTGGGCCTGGGCGCTGTCCCTCAGCTCTTCAGCTCAAGGCTAGAGCTCTACCACTTGAGCCACAGCGCCACTTCCGGCTTTTTTCTTTTTGCTTATGTGGTGCTGAGGAATCAAACCCAGGGCCTCAGGCATGCAAGGCAAGCGCTTTACCACTGAGCCACCTTCCCAGCCCCTGTGATCCTTTTTTTTTTTTTTTTTTTGGTCGTGGGGCTTGAACTCTGGGCTTGGGCTCTGTCCTTGCGTTCTTCAGCTCAAGGCAAGCTCTCTACCATTTGAACCACAGCACCACTTCTGGTTTTCTAGTGGTTTATTGGAGATAAGAGTCTCACAGACTTTCCTGCTTGGGCTGGCTTTGAACTGTGATCCTCAGATCTCAGCCTCCTGAGTAGCTAGGATTACAGGTATGAGCCACTGGCACCTGGCCCTTTTTTTTTTTTTTTTGCTAGTACTATGGCTGGAACTCAGGGCCTGGGTACTGTCTCTAAGCTTCATTTGCTCAAGGCTAGCACTCTACCACTTGAGCCACAGCGCCACTTCCAGCTTTTTTTGTTTATGTGGTACTGAGGAATCAAACCCAGGGCTTTGTGCATGCTAGGCAAGCAATTTACCATTAGGCCACATTCCCAGCCCCCTGTGATCCTTCTAACTTAGAATCTCATATAGCTAGGATAACAGGTACATGTCACTCTACCCATGTTTTTACTGATTGACATAGGGTCTTGAGAAACTTGTCCTGGCTAGCTTGAAGTGTGAGCCTCTGGATCTCAGCCTCTCAAGTAGCTGGAATGATAGGTGTGTGGCTCTGTTTTCTTTTTTCTAACGCAAGCATTACATGATATAGGTTTCTCTCAGCTCTGCTTTGACATGTTTTTTGTTGTTGTTGTTGGTCATGGGGCCTGAACTCTGGGCCTGAGTACTGCCCCTAAGTTCTTCAGCTCAAGGCTAGTGCTCTACCACTTGAGCTACAGTGCCACTTCTGGTTTTCTGGTGGTTCATTGGAGATAAGAGTCTCACAGACTTTCTTACCTGGGCTGGCTTTGAACCGAGATCCTCAGATCTCAGCCTCCTGAGTAGCTAGTTGGCGTGACCACCAGTGCCCGGCTTGGCATATATTTTGTTATTTGTTTTGTGTGTGGGGTTTGGCAGTCTTGAGGCTTGAACTCAGAGCCTGGTCACTGTCCTTGAGCTTTGGTCTCAAGGCTGGTGCTCTCCTGCTTGAGTCATGGCTCTACTTCTGGCTTTTTGGTGGATACCGGGAGAGAGGAATCTCATGGACTTTTCTGCCTGGGCTGGCTTCAAACCAGGATCCTCAGATCTCAGTCCCCTGAGTAGTTCAGATGGTAGGCATGAGCCACAGTGCCCAGTTAAGTTTCATATTGAAACATTTCCTTTGAGACTTCATTTTGCCCTTTTTTTTTTCCGGCCCTTATCTGACTGTACTGTCAGCTGTGATCTCAGCTGCCTGATAGCTGGATCATGGTGAAGGGTGCATTGGTAGCAAGTGCAGCTGGGTTGTATGGCTCAAGAAGAACCAGATCTGCCATGAGCAGGACTGATTTTCTGATTGCCAGTACGTCTTGGCCACATCCATAGAGTAGTCTGCCCCTGCTCTCAGCAGGCTGTGATGCATGGTGCCTGGGCATTGATTGTTTTGGTACCTGGGTCCCAATGTTTGTTGTTTATACTGGTAGCTGGGCTTGACACCCTCAAGGCCTCTCATTTACACCCAGTTTGATTGCTCATGGCTAGCACTCTACTACATAAGCCACATCTCCAATGAGTGTGGTCATGGAGTCTGGTGGACTTTTTTGCTCAGTTGGCTTTGAACCAGATCCCAGATTCCTGAGTAGCTGGGTTTATAGGCAGGAGCATGAGCGCCCATGTTGAAGTGATACTTGGTATACACTGGCTTACAGGAACCCCATTCCATGTGTGTATGTGTTTGGGTGTAGACATGGGGCAGTTCACCCACGTGAGCAGGGCTCATCCGTGGTAGATGGGACTTAACTGTACCTACAGGAAAATTGTGAATCTTTTATGTTTTTCGGTTTGCTCATGTTTGTGGTGGCACTAGGGTTTTGAACTCAAGACCTAGGACTTGCTGGGCAGGTACTGTGTCACTTGAGGTATTATTCCTAACCCTTTTTTGTTTTACTGCTTCGTTTTCAAATAGAGTATCATTTTTGTTCTCATGAGCATGAACCAAGATGCTCCTATTTTTTGCCTCCGCATAGCTAAGATGTTAGGTGTGCACACCCATGTCCAGCTTTTATCGGTTGAGATTGGGGGGGGGGTCTCGCTAACTTTTTGACCAGGCTGGCCTAGAACCTGATCCTCCCAATCTCAGCTTCCGGAGTAGCTGGGATTCCAGGTGTTTGACATCGTGTGAACGCTCATTTGTGTGTTCCTGCTGTTGAATCTGGTATATGGCCTTGTGAGTTCCCTGGTTTTGGCCAGGCCTGTTGTTCGCAGCACATTTGGACGCTGTGGTTTTCGCCGTTTTGCCTGGAGTGTCTAGGTTGGCAGGACTTTGCTTGGCCAGACGGTCACCAGGCTGAGCTCAGCCCTTGGGGCCTTCTGCCTGGCCCCTGCCCCTCAGCAGCGATCTGTGCTGCTCTGCCACGGGGCTGGGCAGCTAGCATATTCTAATGTTCCAGAACATTCTCCCATAGGGACAACTCTCTCAACGACTGTCGGATCGTGTTTGTGGATGAAGTCTTCAAGATTGAGCAGCCCGGCGAAGGAAGCCCCATGGTGGATAACCCTTTGCGACGTGAGTCTTCCAGCCCCCGACCCTGGGCCTTCCCTGCAATGGCCCCCCTCACCCCTGGGTGGCATGGCTGACCCAGCCCTCCTGTGCCCAGGGAAGAGCGGCCCGTCCTGCAAGTACTGCAAGGATGACCCCAACAAGCTGTGCCGCGTGTGCGCCTGCCACCTGTGCGGGGGCCGCGAGGCGCCCGAGAAGCAGCTGCTGTGCGACGAGTGTGACATGGCGTACCACCTGTACTGCCTGTGCCCGCCCCTCAGCAGCGTGCCCACCGAGGCCGAGTGGTGAGGGAGGGGCCTCCCCCCCCCCCGGGGTGGGGCACACGTGGAGGGCAGCGGAGGGAGGACCTCCCCGTGGCCAGTGCCGTCACTTGCGGTGGACATGGTGGAAGGTTGCTTTGGGTTCAGTTGTGACCTGGGGGGGGCAGGGGAAGGGCGCCTGTGTCACAGTCTCTTCCTTCCCCTCCCCACCCAGCTTCCCCCTGCCTCCCACTCTGTGGAGATAGGGAAACCGAGTCGTGGATTGGAGCCTGTGCACGTTGTGCGTGGCCCACTGGGTTTATTGCCCCTGTGGGGAGGGCCTGGGGTCCTTGGCAGTTAAACGGCAAGGAGAGCCCCCCCCCCCCCGTCCCGTCCCGTGCGTGTCCCGGCTGGTGGCCCGGGGTCCCCATTTGAAAGCCTGCTGTGTGGCCACAGGTTCTGGACTGCACGGAGTGAGCGGTGCTGGGTGACCGCTGTGTCTGGGCCCATGGGCAGAATGACGCGTGACTCACCCACCCTTTGTCCTTGCAGGTACTGTCCCGAGTGCCGGAATGACGCCAGCGAGGTGGTGCTGGCAGGAGAGCGGCTGCGAGAGAGCAAGAAGAAGGCCAAGATGGCGTCCGCAACCTCGTCCTCCCAGCGGGACTGGGGCAAGGTGGGGGCGTTCCCCGCCCCTCCCCTGCCTCTGCTCTCCCTGCGTCTGCTTCCCCTGCCCCTGTCCCCTGCTCCCCTTCCCCTGCTCCCTTGCTTGTGTTCCTCTGCCCCTGCGCTCTGTGCTCCCTGCCCGTGCTCCCCCTGCTCCCCAGGCTCTGCTGCTGCTGTGCTCACCTGCTGACCTCTGCAACACAGGGCATGGCGTGTGTTGGCCGCACGAAGGAGTGCACCATCGTCCCCTCCAACCACTATGGACCCATCCCCGGCATCCCCGTGGGCACCATGTGGCGGTTCCGTGTCCAGGTACCCATGGCACCGCCTCCTAGCAGCCGAGCAGAGGGTAGAGGCTGGAGCCTGTGGGCCTGGGCTGGCATGGGAGGGTACAGGCAGGCTGGAGGTCACCAGGGACGGAAACATCGGGTCCTGAGTGCTCGCCCAGGCTGGGGAAACCTTCATGGAAGTACTCCACAGCCAAGATCAGCCCCGTGGTGATAGACCTGCCCTGGGTCAGGTACCAGGGGAGGAGATGCCGGAGACCTGTATACAGGGGTGCAGCATCATCTGGTTTGTTGAGCTGCCCAGGGCTTCCCAGATGTAGTGTGGGTCCCCTGGTGTAGGATTGGTCATGGGGAAGCCTGGACACGTCATGGAGTGGCCGAGGCCTGACCTTTGTCTCCTGGTGGTGCTGGCAGGTCAGCGAATCCGGGGTCCACCGGCCGCATGTGGCGGGGATCCACGGCCGCAGTAACGACGGGGCGTACTCGCTGGTCCTGGCTGGCGGCTACGAGGATGATGTGGTGAGTGTGTGGGGGGATGGCTTCCTCTTTAAAGTTGTGGCAAGACACCCAGGACATGAAGTACGCCATCACAGCCATTTCTTTGTGTGGTACTGGGAATGAGCTTGGCCTTGGTGTTTGCCAGGCAGGCATTTCCACGTGAGTCATGTCCCCAGCCCTATTTAAGGCTGGTTGTTTTTCCTGTCCAGGCCTGCCCCTAGACCGTGTGTGTGTGTTTGTATATATATATATATATATGTGCATATATATACGTGCATATATGTGTGTATATATATGCATATATACATATATATATTTGTGTCTCTGTGTGTGTGTGTTGGTCCTAGGGCTTGAACTCAGGGCCTGGGCATTGTCTCTTGAGCTTTTTTACTCAAGGCTGATGCTCAACTATTTGAGCCACAGCTTTACTTCTGTTTTTTTGGTGGTTAATTGGAGATAAGAGTCTCATGGACTTTCCTGCTTGGGCTAGCTTTGAACCATAATTTTCAGACCTCAGACTCCCCAGTAGCTGGGGTTATAGGCATGAGCCATTGGTGTCCAAAGCAACCATCAATTTCATGGACTCCCCCCACCTCCCCAGAGAGACTTTTTTTCTGTATGCATCTCCTCTTCCCCAGCTTCCCTAGAGTTATAGGTGTGAGCCACCAGTGCCCAGTCAATCTACTTATTTTTTACTTCCTCTAGAAGCTGAGATATCAGGTGTGTGCCACAGCTCTCAGCTATTGGTTATGATAGGGTCTCTGAAACTTTTCTGCCCAGGCCTTGAACCCCCCCCCCCCCCCCCATCCTCCAGATCTCAGCCTCTGAGTAGTTGGGATTACAGGGTGAGCACCATTGCCTGGCTCACTTCTGCCTTCTTGTCTGTCCTAGGACCATGGGAATTTTTTCACATACACAGGGAGTGGAGGGCGAGACCTTTCTGGTAACAAGCGGACTGCAGAACAGTCATGTGACCAGAAACTCACCAACACCAACAGGTTTGTGGAGAACACACTTCTTTCTCTATCAGTCCTTGTCTGTCCTGTGCTGTGCTTGGTTTTGGTCTTGGCATGATGGCCAGTGAGTGAGAGTAGATGTTGGATATTTGTTTACTTAACGCAATTCTGAGGTTTGAACTCAATGTGATTGCTAGGTTGGTTCAATCCTGCTAGGCCACACTTTCAACCTCTTGTCTATTTGCTGAGGGCCTCTGTTATCTAGGGGGACCAAAGCAAATGTCTTGTCCAAGGCCACAGGGGTTTTTTTGGCTTCCATTGACTGCAACTATGGGGTTCGGCCATCCTAGCGCAAAAGCAGCCATGGGCCATGAGGGGATGAGCAGGCTGGCTGTGGATTAGCGAATCAGGAAGTAACCTGGAATTCACCCTGTTTTACCTGCGGGGAATGGATTTTTTTTTTTTTTTTTTTTTTTTTTTTTTGTGGATATACTGGCGCTTGAACTCAGGGCCTGGGTGCTGTCCCTGAGCTTTTGTGCTCAATGCTGGTACTCTTACCACTTTGAGCTCCACTTAGTTTCCTGGTGGTTAATTGGCGATAAGAGTCTTGCAGACTTTACTGCCTGGACTGGCCTTGAACCGTAGTCCTTCTATCTCAGCCTCCTGAGAAGCTAGGTTTACAGGTGTGAGCCACTAGTTCCCGACTATTTGCCTTATTCTCATCAGGAACCCCAAGTGCAGTGGAGCCCTATTTGGTCCCCATTCCTCCCTCTAAGATCTGTTACCACAGAGGGCCACGTGAGGCCATTGTACCTCTCTTTAGGGGAGACAACATTCCAACCGGGGGGCCCGACTCTCCACAGGGCCTTGGCGCTCAACTGCTCGGCGCCCATTGATGATGTAAAAGGGGCGGAGTCCAAGGACTGGCGGTCAGGGAAGCCTGTCCGGGTGGTCCGGAACATGAAGGGTGGAAAGCATAGCAAGTACGCCCCAGCCGAGGGAAACCGCTATGACGGCATCTACAAGGTGAGCCTCGGCCCTGCCCTCTGCACCCCTGGGCCCTGCCCTCTGCACCCCTGGGCCCTGCGTGATGCTCCCTGTCCCTGCCACAGGTGGTGAAGTACTGGCCTGAGAAGGGCAAGTCTGGCTTCCTGGTGTGGCGGTACCTGCTGCGGAGGGATGACAGTGAGCCTGGGCCCTGGACCAAGCAGGGAAAGGACCGAATCAAGAAACTGGGGCTCACCATGCAGGTGCGTGCAAGCCCCAGAGCACCCCCGCCTGCTATATATGTACCTCAGGGCCCAGCTGGCCTACTCAGGGCTCCCCAGGAGGGCTGTGGAGTGTGGGGGTTGGTACTTAGGCACACAAGGCCTCAGAGGCCCAAGACCTTCCAGGACCCCAGAAAGTAGCACCTGGGCCTTGGCCAGGGGCTGTGTAGTGGGCAGCTGATGTTCTTGTCTGTGTCCCTGTCGTAGGGGGAGTCAAGCCTGGTTAGCTGTGTTTGTGGAGAGTTTGAAATCTGTTCTTTCTCTAGCTGGCCCCCACCTTCTCTGCCTTATAATTAATTCCTTGTTACGAGGATTTGAACTCCTCTACTTGGTGTACCTACCCCTTGAGCCAAGCCTCCAGCCTGGCATTTTGCTAGTTAATTGGAGGTGGAATGTCATGGGTTTGTCTTTCTGGGCTGGACTGGGACTGAGATCTGATCACAGGCACCTGAGTGAGGCAATCATTGTGTGCTACTATGCCTGACCTGAGGTCTTTCATGTGTGGTTTCTTTCTTTCTTTTCTTTTCTTTTTTTTTTTTTTTTTTTAATTTGGTGGTGCTACATTGGAACCCAGGGCCTCAAGCCTGCTGGGCCATTGCCTACCAGTGCGGCCTGCCTGCAGCTAGAGCTGGGTCCCCTCCTGCTCTGCGCCAGCATCAGCGCAGGTAGAACTGGCAGAAAGCAGATAAACAGGCAGGTTGTTCCCCCAGGGTCCTGCAGGACTCTCCTCTCTGCACCCAGTTTCCTAAGAGCAGATTACAGAAAATAAATTCCTCAAATCAAATTCTTCACACTATAATTCTGGTGTCTTCTGTTCCCACCATGGAGACTTGCTTCCCAGCTGATAAATGTGGGGCTATTTAAGGAATCTTAATTGCTACTGAGAATCTGATAGTGCCTGCCCCTCCCCCCAGGGGGTTACAGGGGCTGTCATTTGAATGAGCTTCTGCACCCAAGGAATTGCCAAAGATCTAGGGAAAAGAGAACCAACGGAGGAGACATTTTTAGTCATTTTATTATTAGTAAATAGACTTGGTGCCAGTCCTGGGGCTTGAACCCAGGGCTTTGAGCATTCACTGTCCTTGAGCTTCTTCACTCAAGGCTAGTTCTTTGTTACTTGAACCACAGCTCCACTTCCAGCTTTTTGGTATCTCAATTGAGATAAGGCTCTCTGGAACTTTCCTGATGGGGCTGGCTTTAAACTGTAATCCTCTGATCTCAGCCTCCTGTATAGCTGGGATTACAGGTATGAGCCACCAGTGCCTGGCCAAGAGTTCAAGCAACGTACACACACACACACACACACACACACGACGGACACACACACACGACGGACACACACACACACACACACACACACGAAAAAAAAATCTTAAATTTGTTGGGCTGGTAATGTAGCTGAAGCCTGCCTAGCAGTGTAAGGCTTTGCTTGGGTTCTACAAATCACAGAAAAAAAGGCCCCAGGCCTCTAGTTATTTAAAATAAGGTTTCCTTGAATTCCGGGATTCCTTTTTTTTTTTTTTGTCTCAGACTGGGGGACTTCAACTCTATCTGACACTTTTGCTCATTAGCTGTCACTCTATGACCTAAGTCACGCCTCCAGTCCTCTGAAAGGGCTCCTTGACACACAGTGGTCAGCTGCACAGTGCTGGCCACAGACCAGGCTCTACTGTGAAGGAAATCCTTGTTCACACCTGCTTTGGGTTTTGTTTTCTTTTTTTCTTGCAGTCTCAGGATTGGACCCAGGGCCTCCCCCACAGAGATAAGGACTAAGTCACATCCAGCCCATGTTATTCATTACTGTATGTGCATATACATGGATATCCGTCCACAAATAGGTGTGGATGGTAATGAATAAAGTGGGAATGATTTATTTCACATACATACATACATACATTAATATGTGTGTGGTGGCTTTGGATCTGAGCTCAGAGGTTTGTACTTGGCTAGGCAGGCCCTCTACTGCTTGAGCCATGCCCCAGCCTACACTACAGTCTTCCCCATAGCTGGGATGACAGGTAGACATCACCACTTCTGGTATGTTGAAATGAAGTTCCGTTTCCTTTTTGTCCAGGCTGGCAAAGAACCACCATCCTTCCAGTCCAGCCTGCTGAGCAGCTGGGTTGACAGTTCCTTGCTGGCCAGTGACAATGTCCTTGATGTACAGGATTCTACCATTAGGCGCCTTTGAGGGGCTGGGGTAGGGGCAGGGCTGGTCCAGCTTTGGCTGAGCTGGGCAAGTGGGTCTCCCATCACGTCACGCTGTGTCCCCCCTGGTGCCTCTCCTACAGTACCCTGAAGGCTACTTGGAAGCCCTGGCCAACAAGGACAAGGAGAAGGAGAACAGGAGCGCGGCCACAGGGCAGGGGACCCTCACGTCCCCCACGCAGAGCTTGTGGAAGCGGAAGTCCACAGGTGGGTGTCCCCTTGCCCCCACATCCTGCCCCTCCCCGCAGCCCAGAGCCAGCCGCGCCCCTCACCTTGTCCTCCTGCATCGCTGTCTCCAGGCCAGGCCAGCTCGGTGACCCGGAGCAGCAAGAAGACCAAGCTGGAGCCGCACAGCCTCACAGCCCAGCAGACCAGCCTCATCAGGGAGGACCAGAGCAACGCCAAGCTGTGGGACGAGGTCCTCAAGTCGCTCAGCGAAGGGCCGGTGAGTCATTGCTCCGCGCCCCCCTCCCCCCCCCAGCCCAGATGGACCCATTGCTTACAAGGCCTTGTATGCCTCCTGGGCCTGTTTCTGTGCAGCTGACCTTACCATCCATCCCCTTTCAGAATCTTCCATCCCACCCTGAAGCCCTGTACCTGTGTAACATTCTCTCCTCTTCTCCTACCTCCCCATCCCCCCCTCAATCTTTCGTCCTCCTGTTGGGTGCCTGGCCTCCTCCAGGACTCCAGGAGGCGGGGGCCCAACCCTGACCTCATGGGGATGCATGGTGGCCAATTGCAGGTGTTCCTGAGTAAAGTGGAGGAGGCCTTCCAGTGCATCTGCTGCCAGGAGCTGGTGTTCCGGCCCGTCACCACCGTGTGCAAGCACAATGTGTGCAAGGTGAGGCACCCGCTCTGCCACGTGTGCCCTTCCTTGGCCTTCCTCAGGACCTGGTAGGCCCTACGTCCAGGGGAACCTGCCCTCCCCATCACCTCTAGCCACTGCCGCCATTGTCTTGCTTGGCCTGTGACCTCGCTACAGTCTGTGGGGAGCAGGGAGGAGGGCTTCCTGGAGGAGGTGGACCTTGGCTAACACAGAGTGTGAGGAGCCACTGGGCAGGGAGGTATCACAGGCCTGGCTATGTGATGCCTCCCTCCTGCCTTTCTTCACAGGGGTGGGAGAGTTGGTGTACTGAGCACCTACTAGGTGCAAGGTGCTGGGCTTGTAGCTAGGGTTGCAGGGCCAGGCTTGTTAGGAAAGGCTCATGGAGTCCAGCAGAGCCCAGTTGAGTCTTCACTCTCCCTGCTCCGTGGGGAATGGAGGGATAAGCCTGGGTTCCAGTGGATAAAAAGGAGAAAGAGGGCTGGGAAGGTGGCTCAGTGGTAGAGTGCTTGTTTTGCATGCATGAGGCCCTGGATTTGATTCCTCAGCACCACATAAGTAGAAAAAGCCAGAAGTGGCGCTGTGGCTCAAGTGGTAGAGCGCTCGCCTTGAGCTGAAGAGCTGAGGGTCAGCGCCCAGGCCCAGAGTTCAAGCCCCACAATCAGCACCCTTTCCCCCACAAAAAAGGGGGGGGGGAAAGACTGAGGGTTGAGGAGGCCCTGTCCTCTATGCTCCTGACTCGGCTGACCCTGTCTCCCCAGAAGAAGGCTGGGGGCGGGGAGGGGTGCCTGCTCTCTTCACCTGCCTGCTCTGGGTCTTGCAGGACTGCCTGGACAGGTCCTTCCGAGCCCAGGTGTTCAGCTGCCCGGCCTGCCGCTATGACCTGGGCCGCGGCTACGTCACAGAGGTGAACCAGCCACTGCAGAGTGTCCTCAACCAGCTCTTCCCTGGCTACGGTAGCGGCCGGTGATGCCACCCCATCTCCCGTCCTGGAACCCCAGCCTGGTCGCGGTTCTCTGGCCCTTGGTTTCCTCTTAGTGGGCTTAATTTAAACAGGTAGTTCCCTACAAAGGCTTGTCTCCCTCCAGCGCGCGCCCCTTCCCCCCCCCCCCCCCCCCCCATTTTTTGGTTGTTATTGAATCTATACGTTTGGAGGAATTCTTACATTCTGGCTGAAAGGTGGACTTCACCGCATTTTCCATTTTTAAAAAAATAAAAATACAAAGCCTGCCACTGACCTGCAAGACAGAAAAGAAAACCCGATGGTTTGAAGATGGAATTAGGAACTGCGGGGCCCCCAAAACCTCTACGTGACTCGAGCAAATTCACAGAATCCGTTGCCTCGGACCCCCAGGAAATGGTGTCCGGCTGCCGAGAACAGTCTTTGCAAGGCTTGTGGGTTCGGTTCCCCTGTGAAGTAAAAGCCACCAAGACAGCCCAGCTTCCAGTCACCAAGGTGTTTGGAGAAATTGGGGCTCCATGACCTGAAAGCCATCTCTGTAGGAGCCCCAGACCTGCCTGGAAGGCCTCTGTCCCCATTGGTAGAGCACTGGGGCCAAGCAGAATCTACCTCAGCTGGACTCATCTGTCAGGGGGCTGGGTGCCACTCCAGGGGACAGGGGGGCCCCCAGGAGTAAGCGCTCAATGCCATGCATCCAAGTGCCTTCCGCCTGCCCACCCTTTTCTAAAAAGACAGGTTCTTCTTAGCACTGAATTGTTGAAAAATGCCAATCAGATTTTAGAAAGTGGCCATCCAGTTCTTCCCGACGCACTTGGGCGTTTTGGGGATGGTTTGAGTTCTTGATCATTTAAATTCACCTTTTCTTTGTAACTCAATGATTGAGAAGATGAGGGATTTGTTTTTTCTGTTTGAACAAGAACACTTTGAAATGAAATTTTTTTGTAGTTACTGTATATGTACCAAGAAAGATGTAACTTAGGGTGTTTTTTTTTTTGTTTGTTTTGGTTTATGTTTTTTGAATGGTTTGTTCTTTTTTCTTAATATTACCAAAGTTTGCAGCTGATACCTCATTGGAACAAGGAATATCTGAAATTTCACATAACTACAGACAAACCAGTGCAATTCTGGGTTTAAAAGTGGTGTTGTTTTTGTTTTTTCTCCCCCCTTTGTTAGATTGGTTAATGCATTAGGGAAGAAATAAGAAAATCCTGTGTAGCCTTTTTTCTGAAGTTCAATAATCTTTGTCCAGGTTTTAGCTTGAGAATAAATGTTTTTCACAGATAAGATTTGTTTGTGTCTTCCTCTCTAGCTGGATTCCATTTATTTTCCATAAGAAAGATTAGGGCTGGGGCACCAGTGGCTCACACCTGTAATTCTAGCTATTCAGAAGCCTGAGATCTGAGGATTATGGTTCAAAGTCAGCCCTGGCACAAAAGTCTGTTAGACTCTTATCTCCAATAAACTACTCAGAAAATGTACAATAGGTCTCAGAAAAGCATCATGCCTGCCATGGGAGAGGGCAATGGGGATGAGTCTTTGTTTTTGTTTTCTTTTTTATATATAACTTTTCAGATACTTAATGCAACAAAGTTCTCTGGCCCAAGTGTACAGTTCATTGTTTAAAACATTCAAAATATTATGTGCTTAATCCTGGAAACATTCCTCCTCACAAAATAGCAACTTTGTTACTATTAACAAGCTACTCCCTAGCCCCCTTGGGCCTGTCTCTGTATCCACCTGTCCTGGACATTTTCCTATCAATGGAGCCACACACTATAGAACTTTTGTGTCTGTTTCTCTCACTGAGCACAGTAGCACAGTATTCCCCCAACCCCCCCCCCTTTTTTTTTTTTTTTTGCCAGTCATGAGGCCTGAACTCTGGGCCTGGGCACTGTCTCTGTTCTTCAGCTCAAGGCTAGCGCTCTACCACTTGAACCACAGCGCCACTTCCAGCTTTTTCTGCTTATGTGGTGTTGAGGAATGGAACCCAGGGCCTCATGCATGAAAGGCAAGCACTCTATCACTGAGCCACCTTCCCAGCCCAAGGAGACATTTTTTTTTTTGCCAGCCTGGGAAAGACTGATTAAAAAAAAAAAAGCTGGGTTTTTAAAATGTGGTCCATCACATACTAGAGTATCACACAGCCAGGAACAGGACAACATGGAAGAACCTGGGGCTGGGAAGGTGGCTCAGTGGTAGAGTACCTTGCATGCATGAGGCCCTGTGTTCCATTCCTTAGCACCACATAAGCAGAAAAAGCTGGAAGTGGCACTGTGACTCAACTGGTAGAGCGCTAGTCTTGAGCTGAAGTGCTGAGGGACAGCACCCAGGCCCAGAGTTCAGACCCAATGACCGAAGGGGGGAAAGAAGTCTCATTGACCTGTAATCCTAGCTACTCAGGAGGCTGAGACCTGAGGATCATGGTTCAAAGCCAGCCCAGGCAGGAAAGCCTGTGAGACTCTTTTCCAGTAAACCACTAGAAAACTGGAAATGGCCCTGTGGCTCAAGTAGTAGAGTGTTAACTTTGAGCTGAAGAGCTGAGGGACAGTGCCTAAGCACCGAGTTCAAGACCCACAACATTAAAAAAAAAGGTGATTTTGAGCAAAACTAAGTTGACAATATTTAGGTCCTCTAGTTAAAAAAGAATCAAGAGTTTGTGAAGTCTAAATATCTGGAATTTGTTGCCTTCCAAAGTTGTAAGAGGAAATAAAACCCTGGTGTGTGGGGAAATTCCTTTGTTGAGATAGCCTTTGGATGCCATTTCCCCATTATCCAGTCCCACCTTTTCCCCACCGGTTAGGGAACTTCTCCAGGGCATTGTCTATTTTTAAAATTAAATTTAAACACCACTGGGAATTCGAGGAATATAGTCCCATAAGGATTTTTACACCCCCAGAACAGACTCAAATCCCCTTTGAACCCTGATATTAACAATCTCTCCCCACAGATTTTCTCTGGGGATGTTTATTTTCCAGGCATGGATGCATGCCCTTTTGTAGAGTATGGAGGGTCTCAGGTCCTCCAGTCCGAGTGAGGATTTAACCAAGCAAGTTATGACACCCGGCAATGCAGCTCTGAATATGAATAATTCCAAGTGCATGACCTTCCTGGAGACCCTAGCCAGGCCTAGGAAAGACACATTTACATGTTACTCAAAAACCAGAATGTGCACACTCTTGACTGGCCATTTGTGACCAATGATGACAGAAAACACGGCTATGAGCCCTAATCTAGGACCCAATCTAGGACCCGTGCCCCCTAAGCTAGTACCCATGCGGGAAAGGGGGTTCGGGGGGGCGCTTAGGAACCCAGAACTTGGGCCCTGAGTTGCTCAATTCCCAAGTCGCCCAGCATTTTGGGAAGCAACTAGACAACGCAGATTGTCCAGTTTATTTTTGAAAGATCTCCAGGAGGGGATCAGACAGGTGGTTGCTGCTTTACAGGGCAAACAGGCCTGCCAGGGCGTTGAACCCAGGCTGACAGTGGTGGAAAAGCTGGGTGCACGGGAGGTGGGGTCTTGGTGCGTGTTTTCTGACCATTTCTCCATTTCCTTTTGCAAAATGGTTTGCTTTCGGTTGCAATTTGGAGAATTCAGCATCTTCGAGACCCACCTACGGGTCTCGAACCATGTGACTGCGAGAGTCCAGGGCCTGGTGCTGATGTTGTGCAGGTTCTCACGTACTCAGTCTCCCCCTGATAACCAGGGCGGGGCCCGGAGCTAGGGGACAGTGATCGGCATCCAATTCGGCCAATCGGTAACTCGAGTTTATCTCACAAGCCAATACCTGTTTCCCTCAGAGCAGTGCTTGGGCGGTCCCCAAGTCGCCCATGTCAATCCCAGGTTTAACACTATCGGTTTGGTCGCCTACGCCTTGGTTGGCGTGCTCCCCACCCAATGAGAGCGGAGCCGGTCAGTGGGCACGTGAGTGGGTGCCGGCGGATCCCTTCCAGACAGCCAATGAGTTGGCGAGGCAGGCACTACGCCTGACCAATTGCGACGTGCAGCAGGCGGACCTTGAGGGGTAGATGGGCCGGACAGAGGGGAGGGGCGGAGCTGTCAGCCACAACCAATGAGAGCGCGGGCGTGGGCTCGATGACCAATGGCAGCCAGGGCGGAGTTGGTGCTCTGCCTTATAAGCCCCGCCCGGGGCGCTCGCGGAGAGCTCGGCCGCCAGCGACCGAGCAGGGCCCGGCCCGAGCTGGGCCTGGGGGTGCGACGGACGCCGAGGGCGTGGAGCGCGCGCCGCTGTTGCTGGTTGGGCCGCGCGCGCCACCTCAGGTGAGTCCGCGGGGGAGACAGGCCTGTGGGCCGCGTCTGAGCGCGGGCCACCCCCCTCCCCCCCCGTCGTCGCCGCCCCGTCGTCCCCGCGCCACGGCTCGGGGCTGCGGGCGCGCCCGGGACTCGAGGCCCAGGCCTCGGGCGCGGCCTGCTCGGCCCGGCCGTCGCGCTTTGTCCCGGTCGCGAAGGCGGTTGGGGGCGTTAACCGCCCGGACTGTGGGGGTGGGGGGGTGGTGCTGGTGGCGGGCGGGCCGTGGGTGGGGGGCGGACAAAGACGGGGCGCGCCCTGGGCGGGGGCGGGGGCGGGGGCGTCTCTTTCCCGGGCCGGGCCGGGCCGGGGGCGCGCGGGGGCTGGGCCCAGACGGCCCTGCCAGCCGGGCACAAAAGATGACAGCGTGGGTGGCCGGGTCGGGCGCTTCTCTTTATTATTCCAGACAATCCTCATCATAATCTCTTTTTAAAAGGAAAATGAGAAATACAAGACACCCTCCCCCCCACCCCCACCCCAGGCCCTTGGTACGCCCTCCCGCCTGCCTTTCTAGCCCTTTGGGCACCCGAGACTAGAAAGAGGGTAGCCCGCCTCTTCCTCCTCCCCCCCCACCCCCCAATTTGGACACCCCAGAAGCTACATCTCCGAAATAATACCCATCCATCTCTCTGTGCCCACCCCCTCCACGAAGTCAACCTGCTGTGCGATCATCGCTTCCAAACTTGTCCCCCCACCCCCCACCCCGGCCCCACACTCCATGTCTCAGAGTACCCCTCCCCCCCATCATGCAATCTGGATTTTTTTTTTTTTTAATTTTGAGGGAAAAAGAAAATGTACCCTACTTGTTAGGTGGCAGCTTCCAGGTGCGTCCCTCTCTGTCCCTCATGCTTTAGGCACATCGCCATGGAGAGGAAGCCCCTTTCTCTGTGGAGATGAATTGTACAGTCCCCTCCACCCCGCCCCCCTCCAGCCCCGTGGGCTTCCAGGTGGCGGCGGCGGCGGTGGGTGCTGGGGGGGTCTGCAGGGCGGGATGGGGTGTGCGTGCACTTGAGCACCGTGGAAGAAGGGTTTCCTAGGTCCCCACCCCCGCAGGTGGGGGAGGTGGGGAGGGCTGCTCTTGGGCCGTCCCAGCTGTCTAGCTGGGAGAGGATGCTTTGGTATTTAATAATTCAGTGGCACCTGGGGGAACTGTTCCCCCCCCCCCAAACACACATACACAAGTTGCTAAACTAGTGAGAAGGTGGTGGCTTAAGCCCAGTGGAGTCCATCCTGGGATAGGTGAAGAGTGTCTTTTTTCCGTGTGGCTTTGTGGCAAGGGCATCAGTTCGGCCTGTCCCCATTGGGGCCCCGCCTGAGTGAGTGCCTGCAAGGATCCGAAGGGATTGGGGTCGGCTTGCACATCTCACCCCCACCCCCACCCCCAGCCGATTATCCTGCTGTCCCTGTGCTGGAGAGGGCGCCTTGCAACATCACTCGTGTTCAAATGGGCTCATTAGCTGACTCCTGTGGGCTTTGGTGCTACCCTGCCAGAACTAATGACCCCCCTAATTCTCACCTAATAGCTGCCTGGAGAGCCAGGCGAGGGTGTGTCAGCAGAGTGGCCAGCATTTTCTTGGCACTCTGGGAAACCAAGGCAGTCAGTCAGCTTTGCCTTTAATTTTTTCAAACCCTTGAAGGACAGAGTGCGGAGTGGCAGGGTCAGCTTCTTATGCTTTGTGTTGAGCGCGTGTTTACTAAAACTTGCTAGGCAGGTGTTAGTGCTCCCCTGTTCTGGCCTGGTGGAGGTCACTGAGCCTCAGGAAAGGGAAGGGTGAAACTTGGTGCACAAAAGATGCAGGTGTTTGGGATGGAAGTGTGGTTGTGTGAGGTGTGCTTGTATGTGAGTATACGTGCTTGCACACATAGATGCATAGGTGCATGCCAGTGTGAAAGTGTGTGCATAGGCATATATACACATTTACACAATGCACATTTGCACATGCACATATGGGAACAATGCATGTACATGCCAGTGTGTGTGTGATCAAATGTGTGCAGGTGTTTGCATGTAGATACACACATGTATTGCATGCACAGGTGTGTGTCCAGGTACCCAGGTGTGTAAATGTGGTTATACATGATCACTTATGTATGCCCACATGTGTGCAGTATGAGCGTTTGTGCACACACACATGTACGTGTGAATGTGAGTGCATGTATGTGTACACATGTGCACATCTGAATGCACATATTTGTGTGTGGGGGTACTTGTGAGTGCATTGTGCATGCACATGTACATGTGAGTAATGTGACTGTATGTATGTGCATGTACACACTTGAGTGTACTTGTGTTTGAGTACACATGGAGACCAGGAAGAAAATCAAGTCAGTGTGCATGAGTATGTATGTGCATGTGCGTGAGTGTGTGTATGTGTGTGTGGTAGGTGTAGACTATGTGGAGGCTTAGATACAACTGATTTTCTAATTCCTTCATATCTGGGGAGTGGGGCAGTAAAGACCTAAGTGCTAGAGTTTGGCCAAGTCACTGATACATTTGCCCTCAGGGCCCCGGCTGTCCTCCATCCTGTCCCTTTCCGTGGGAGGCTCCAGGATCGGCAGGGTCAGCCTCTGCACTCCCTGGGCTCACTTGAGCGCTCTGCCTAGATCTCACTCCTGATTTTCCTCTCAGTCTCCAGTTCTGTTTGTCCTGTGCCTGCCCCTTCCCCCAATGGGCCCTGGAGCCTCAGCCCTCAGGAGCCATCTGTCCTGTCATCTGACACCTGTGAGGATTCACCTGGCCTGTGGGGGTTGGGCATTGAGTCCTGGGCAGGCCCGGAGGAGGCTGAGGCGGGAGGGAGCTGGGAGGAGGAGGTGTGTGGGAGGGAGCCTGAGGTGTGGGCTGGCGGATACTTCTCACCCCTGCTTCCTGGGGTCTGGACGCCAGGTAGTGTGGGTGCTGAGCTGTGTGGCCCTGGGCCAGTCACTTGCCCCAGGAGCCAAGGTGGAGGTTTCAGCTTTCACAGCCCACTGGTGGGAGCAAGTGGGGAGAACAGAACTCTGGGCCACAGGCCTGAGCTGGCCACACGGTGACAGATGGCCAGCCCTCACGACAGTCTCAACTCCAGCTCCAGGCAGGGCTCCAGAGACCTGCCATGCGGCTGCCTGGAGGGGCTCTAGACTCCTCCCACACCAGAGGCCTCTCTGCTGTTGGCTTAGGACTAGGACTAGGGGCAGAAGGGCCGAATGTGGGCTAGCCTCCTACCCCACGGGGGCGCGCACACACACACAGAGGGAGGGGCTGGCCTGGGTTCTGGGCGCTGCATGGGCTTCTCCAGGTGGCTCTCAGGACCTTGAAGCCCTTTTCCTGTTCAGGGCTCTGGCTCTTGTGTGTCTGCTCTGTCGACTCAGTGGCCTGCTCACCCCCCTCCCCCATGTCCCAGTGCTGCTGAGGCTGACCCTGGCTTCATCCCAGGAACTCCTCAGACCCATTGTCACATGAGTCCTTAGGCCTGGGGTCCCTGGGGCACAGGCAGCTCCAGCTGGGAACCCAGGCTCAGCCTTTAACTCCAAGGCCGTTGAGGTTCTGGAGGGGACCCATCTGCCCCATCTTCTGGGATTTCTGTTTCCTTTGTCCTTCCCTCGCTGCTCTGCGAGAGTGAGCTGCTCAGGACACGGAAATCCAGGTCCTGTTCCTGCTCCTCAGCGCCGCTGTTCATTCCTCCATGGCCTGCATTTTCCTCGCAGGGAAGAGGGGAGCTGCTTGCCACTCGTGCCCACCTATGCTGACCAGAGATCTTCCTGGTTTCTCTAGGCTCCGAGTCCCTGAACCCAGACTTTCCTGGCTATCTGGAGAGGGTCTTCCATACCTTCCCCGCCACCCCATCTGACAATTCCATCTGCACTTTCCTCATCCACTCCCCTTCTGCAATCCTGGTGTTTTCCTGAGCAGCAGTGCCCCTGCAGTCCTGGGATGGCCCTGAGTGCCTGTGGATGTGTACGGCTGGGGCACGAAGGAGCACGGAGCTGCACGTGTGCACGCGTGCACCAGGGCACAATGTGGGTCCAGCGTGCAAGGGGCCTAGTCCTGAAAAAACAAACAAAACCAAACCACTAAGCCAAGTTATTCCCTCCACCTCCATAACTAACTCAGTTCTAAGTTGTGGCTGAGCTGTTCTTAGAGGGCTGTCCCTGCTGGGTGTGGGCTGGTTAGATAACATGGAGAGCCCTGGGTCCTGTCACCGATCACTCTTCTGTCCTCAAGGTACTCCTTAAACTGACAGCCTTCCCTGTGAAGACGAGTTGTGTGGGAAATCTCCTGCCTTCTCTTACTCTGCAATGTAAAGCTGCTCTAGAAAATAAAGTCTGTTACAAAATCAAGAGGACTAAAAAACCAAAATAAAAAAATAAAAAATGTTCTTACCCCGCCTAGAACCCTCCCATGGCTTCAACTCATCCTTGGGAAAACTTCTTTACCTTTCTTGAAGCCACCTTGCTCGGTTCCCTCTTTCTTCCTGTCTGCCATGCTCAGGCATAACCACCTTCCCTGCCTCAGGACCTTTGCACTTACTGTTTCTCCTTTTCAGAATGCTTTTCCCTTGTGCCGCCACCCAGCTAGCTTCCTTTAGATCTCAACTCTACCCAGTCTTTCTGACTACCTGCCTAACGTCAACCTACTGGTTACTCCCTAACTATATCCCGATCTTGTCCTTTTTTTGTGATATTCCTAACAGGAATGTCTACTAATGTATATTGGTATATTTGTTGTTTGTCTTATTTATTAAGGCAGCAGTTTCCTCTGTAAATGACTGAACAGAAAACATTTTTTTCAGGGTTGTAAGTCAGTTTCTGTCCCCTCAAGAAAACTGTCTTGCCAGGTGTGGTGTCTCACGCCTGTAACCCTAGCACACAGGCTATGGAGGCAGGAGGATTGTGAATTTAAGGGCAGCCTGGGCAACCTAGCAAGATACTGACTCAGGAAGAAAAAAAAAAGAAGCCTCCAAGAACGTTACCTAAATGAATGTGAGAGCCTGTGTGCCAATAAAACTTTATTTACGGACATAGAAGTGCAAGTTCTGTAAAGTTTTCAAGTGATGAGATGTTTTCCTTCTTTTGACTGTTTCCCACCCCACCACTGAGACATGGCAGAACAGACTGAGGGGCTAGGGTGGGAGCAGGATTGGGCTGGGCACTGGGGCGGCGCTGGCGCATGCTGGCTGCTGGCCTGGCACAGGCAAAGCGGTGTCTTGTCGAAGTTGTGTCTGTCTCCTAGCGAGGCTCAGGCTAGCCGGGTCAGAGGTGGGCCATGGTGGCTAGAACAGGCTGGGAGATGCACAGGCGCTGCGGTGCAGTGGTGAACTCATTCCAGCCGTGCAAGCAACAAGAAACAACAACACACACACACACACACACACACACACATACACACACACACACCTAAGAACCAGGGGGCCAGTGTCCTCCCCACGCCTCTCCCTCTCCTGTGGTAACATCAGGGGTCAGCTGAGGGCTGAGCGGAGGCTTCAGGGCCCTGTTGTCCCTGTCCCCTCTGGCCAGAAGGTGTCTTCTGCTCCACGTAGCAGACAGCTGGTGCGTGCAAGTAGACAGCCAGCAGCAGGCGGCCTGGGGACTGGGGGTGTCCACCACTTCCCACAGTTTCGCGAGCATGACATGATGGGGGGCCTGTCTGTGTAGGGGTCACACCGCCATGGAGATGCCTCCCCTCCCCTCTCCACCTCCCCGCTTTCCTATCCCTCCCTCCCCCCTCCTTCCTTCCTTCCTGTCCTCCTAACTTCCCTCTCTTCCTCCCTCCCACTCTCTCCCTCCTCCCCTCCCCTCTAGCTTTGCACTAAGCCATCTTTGTTTCTGTGGCAGGTGTGCAGCTCCTAGTTGGGCCATCACTGGCCTGGGGTTGGGTCTGCCCAGGGGACAAGGAGCCTCATGACACAGACTGTGTGTCCCATGGCGCTTAGGTACAGAGGACACCACCCAGCCCCTCGGGGGCCTGTCCCAGTGATGCCTGCTGTGGTGTCCTCCCAAGTCAAGCCTGGCTCCTTCCTTCTGGCAGCTGGGTGCGGGGCTGGGCCCCTGTCTGTATCTATGACTGCCCGGCTCTCAGGGGAGGTGGGAGAAAGGATTCGTGAGAGATGAGCCGAGAACAATCAGAATTGCTTTGTGTGAGCAGTGGTGAGGGGCGGGGGGGTCTTGAGGCTGTGTAACAGGGCTGGCTGTGTCCTCAGCCCAGGCCTGTGACCACAGGTCCTAGAAACGCCCCCGGGATACAGCTTGTCTCTCATTTGTGCAGCAGCTCCAGGCCTCTGTTTGGGGGACAAGAGAGGCTGAGCCAGCGTCGGAGCGCAGAGTGCTGCCCGTGTCCTGGTACCCCATCAGGAGAGGGGCAGAGTGGTGAGGCTCCTGCCTGCCTGTGAGTGAACCCGTGGCTTTGGAGCCCTAGTTGAGCTCAATTTCAGCAGCCTCCTGGGAGAGCAGGGAGGAAGTAGGAAGGGTGCCTGGCTCCAGGGCCCTGCGGGGCCAGGCACCTCCTTTACCAGCTCTCTGGGCTCCAGTAGCAGAGCCAAGAACCCCGTCCCTGGCTTTCCAACGCTGGCCATCTGGCCCTGACGATGGAGGGCAGCTCCTTAGCCATCCGCTGTGACCCTGGTCCCCACAGCTCTGAGTGATGTCCTTGGTGCAGCGTTGGCTGACTGTGCTTGTCATTCTCCAATGCAGTGGTCACTCATATGTGAATGTCTAGGTGACCCAACGCTCCACCTCCCAGTCCACCTCCCCACCCTCCAATAGGGAGAAACCAAGGCTGGGCAGCTGGTGTGGCTGGCATTCAGGAAGGCTTCAAGGGTGCTGGTGCCATTGGAGGGGAGCCTCGTCCATCCCGGTGACTTATGAAGAGGAGAGGGAGGAAGAGACACCGGGGCTGTGTCCTGGGAAGAGCAGAGAGGTGGTGGGAGGGCCAGGTGTCAGCGGAGCCAGGGCTGCTGCACACCACACTGTGAAGACCCCCTGCAAGTCCCCCCTGCACCGGGCACCCAGAGATTTTGGGGAGGTGGGGTGGCAGCTCTGTCTCTGGAGCCTTGAATCCAGATGGGCCTCAGGGAAAAAGGCCTGACGTTGCCCAGTGTGGCTCAGATGGGCAGCCTGGTCCCGAGCCTTCCAGCATAGCCCTGGTAAACCCAGGGCTTCAGGCTTACATGCCAAGCCAGCCGTCTTCATGGCCCTACCATGCACCGAAAGGTTTTTGTTTGTATTGGGGCCTGAACTCAGAGCTTAGTATTCTTGCTTGGCTGTTTTTCCCCTCATAGCTGGTGATCTACCACTTGAGCCACAGCTCTACCACAAGCTTTTTGCCTGTTAATTGGAGAGAGGAGTGTTTACAGCATTTATTGACCCAGGCTGGCTTTGAACTACAGTCCTCAGATCTCAGCCTCTAGGAGTACAGGTATGAGCTACCAGCACCCAGCTCTATTTTTTTGCCAGTCCTTGGGCTTGAACTCAGGGCCTGGGCGCTGTCCCAGAGCTTCTTTGTGCTCAAGGCTAGCACTTTACCACTTGAGCCACAGCACTACTTCTGGCTTTTTCTGTGTATGTGGTACTGAGGAATTGAACCCAGGGCTTCATGCATGTTAGGCAAGTACTCAACCACTAAGCCACATTCCCAGCCCTAGTGAGTACATTTCTTTTTGGACAATGTAATCTCT
Organism: Dipodomys merriami; assembly: GCF_024711535.1. Taxonomy (NCBI): domain Eukaryota; kingdom Metazoa; phylum Chordata; class Mammalia; order Rodentia; family Heteromyidae; genus Dipodomys; species Dipodomys merriami. Next base: position 2,987,703 of record NW_027206291.1, read on the forward strand.
TGCTTTGTTTTTGCCAAGTTTTTATTTTATTTTATTTACTTATTTATTTTTGGTCGGTTGTGGGCTTGAACTCTGGCCCTGGGCGCTGTCCCTCAGCTCTTCAGCTCAAGGTGAGCGCTCTACCACTTGAGCCACAGCGCCACTTCTGTTTTTCTGGTGGTTCATTGGAGAGAAGAGTCTCATGGACTTTCTTGTCCGGGCTGGCTTTGAACTCTGATCCTCAGATCTCAGCCTCTTGAGTTGTGAGCCACCAGTGCCCAGCTATTTTTTAATTTTTTTTAACGTAGGGTCTTGCTGTGTGTTCTGGGCTGCCCTGGAAATCTTTGTTCTCTAGCCTGTGCATCCTGAGTGCTCGTACCACAGAAGTGGCCACCACACCTGGATTCTTTGACTCTGTGTGTGTGTGTGTGTGTGTGTGTGTGTGTGTGTGTGTGTGTGTGTGTGTGTGTGTGTGTGTGTGTGTGTGTGTGTGTGTGTGTGTGTGTGTGTGCATGTGTGCAGCAGTGTGCCAGTGTGCCACTGCTAGGGCTTGAACTCAGGGTCTGGGCACTGTCCTGAGCTTTTGTACTCAAGGCTTGAGCCACAACTCCTTCTGGCTTTTTGGTGGTTAATTGGAGCTGAAAGTCTCATGGACTATGCTGCCCAGTCTGTCTTTGAACTTCCTGAGTAGCTAGGATGATAGCTGTGAGCCACTGGTGCCCTGCTTATTTGACTTTTAATCTGTGGCAGTGGCTAGCTATTTTCCACTGAGAGCTGTCCCTGCTGGCCAGTCTTCGGGCAGATTGCCACCTCTGGGTAAGCTGGCAGCCATGACGGTCTAGGCTGTGACAGATGGGGCTGCCCCGGGCTCTGTGGGTGCCCTTCCGCCTGCAGAGGCCGTGGCTCTGATGGCTTCTTCCTGGGCTGCAGCAGACAGCCTCAAGCCAGTCAGTGTGGTGGGGTAGTTTGGATGGGCCCCTGGGAGGCCAGGATGGCGGCGCCCTGTGTCCACAATGCCAAGGAAGCCTGCACCCAGCCTCCAGCTGCACCACCCTTCCTTGCCTGCAAGTCCCCAGATCCCTTCCCAACTTGCACCCTAGGGAGATGAGGGGAGCCAGGGAGGCCTGGAAGAGGCTTCTCACCTGTGTCCTGAGGTCCAGGGCTTACCAAGGCAAGTGGGCAGTGGGCCGGAGGCAGTGCCAAGGCCAGAACTTGCCTGTCGGGCCAGCGCCTGGTGCCAGCTCAGACCTGTGCTGGTGAGCCAGGGCTGCGTGTGATTTGGTGGGAGAGTGACTGACTGTAGATTCAGTCCATCAGGCGGTGGCGTGTGTGGCCATGGCAGGGGAACCCTCACAGTGAACAGAACTTGGTCAGGTTTCTTCGCATCCTGGCTTGGGCCCAGGTGTCTGTGGTGCAGCAGGGGCAGGGATGAGGATGCCTTCATAATGTCCCCGGGAGGCCATGGAGCCCCAGGCACCCTGTAGTCATCCACCTGACTGTCCGGTATAGGCTAAGAGCTGTGGGATCCGCAGTCATCGTGGCTACCAGCTTCCAGGAGGAATGTTCTGCATGAAACCCATGTAATGTATAAAAACGAACTTGTGAGTCCATGTTCTTAAAGATCTCATGCTCCTCATCTCCGCCTAGGTTCTGGCTGAGTCACCAGCCAGGACAAACGACCAGGGGAGGTCTGGTGGGGTCTGCAGGTTCAGAGCCTCTTAACTGGGTGCAAGGGAGCACCTGTCACTACATGAGATATGGAGCCAAACATGGGAAGATCTTGGAGACAGATGTTTCGGGAGAGCAACATGTGCAAAGGCCCTGAGGCAGATTGTATTTATTTGGCTTGTTGGATGATCAGAGGAGCTGGTGTGGCTACAGCTGTTAAGTGGTAGAGGGCTGGAGATTCCAGATTCCCAGGCGCTGGAGTGGGCCCTCTTAGTGGTCTGCAGTGAGGAGACAAACTCCACTATGAGCAGGAAGGGTTTTTTGCAGATGCCAGTGAGGCAGAGGTTTCTGAGTTTCAATGCCAGGACTGAAGCAAGGAGCCCCCTATTAGCATGAGAAAAGCCAGGTGCCCAGAATATCAGTTATAATTCTTATTTCTGTAAGGTAGGGGCACTAATGTATCTTCTTCATTACTAATCTTAACAATTAGAGCAATCTCTTTTTCCTCATTGATTTACCTGAAGGTATGTCAATTTTGTTGAGGTTTCACTTACTTTGTTTCCTATTTTATTTTCTGCTTCCCTTTTTATTGTTTCCTTTCTTCTGCTTGTTTTAGGTTCAGCACACAGTATCTCAGGGTGGAGATCTACACAGTTAACTAGAGATTTTTGATTATATGCAGCTGTGAGTTCCCCACTAAATATTGCTTGTTTCATCTTTACTTACTTATTTCTCTTTATTTGTGCCCATCCTGGGCCTTGAACTCAGGGCCTCTGCTCTTGCTTGACTTTTTCAGTCAAGGTTGGCCCTGCACCACTTGAGCCTAAGCCCTACTTTTAGCTTTTTGGTGGTTAGCTGGACATAAGAGTCTTACTGATTTTTCTGCCCAGACTGTCTCCAAACATTCATCACTCAGATCTTAGCCTCCTGAGTATCTAGGATTACAGGCATGAGCCATCAGTGCCTGGGTAATTGTTGGCAATTAATTGTTCAGGGATTCTCTTTCTTTGTTGATCTGTTGAGTTGTTTTATTCTTTTTTATTGATATTGGGGTGGCTAGGAGCTGAGGCTCAAAACAGGGCAGAAAGGTCTGTGAGATTCTTTTTTCTTTTTGGTCGTGGGGCTTAAACTCTGGGCCTGGGCGCTGTCCCTGCGCTCTTCAGCTCAAAGTGAGCGCTCTACTTCTTGAGCCACAGTACCACGTCTGGTTTTCTAATGGTTTATTTGAGATCAGAGTCTCATGGACTTTTCTGCAGGGGCTTGCTTTGAACCGTGGTCCTCAGATCTCAGCCTCCTGAGTAGCAAGGATGACAGATGTGAGCCATTGGTCTCTCACTTCCTTTTAGCTTTTTTTCTCCTTCAATTATTGTTATTGTTAAGTAGTTGTACAAGGCGAGGTACCTTTCAAAGGTCAGCTGTGAGTACATTGCTTCTTGGACAGTGTCAATCCTTCCTTCTCTCCCATCTTCCCCTTTCCCATCTCTACCTATACGTTACATAGTTCATTTTTTACATAGTGTACATTAAATACAATGACTGCATTTGTTCATTCTTTCTCTGTTCGTGTATCTTGTGTTATCCCCTTTGCCCACCCCCCAAAAAACATGTTTTCACTTCCTAATATTTGGATAAACAGTTCAATAATTACTCAAAGGAATTGCACCTTTGGATTCCTCACCTCAGTATACCTTCCTTTAGTCAGTACATGTTATAATGCATGTTGGTTTGTTTTGTCAGCCATGGGGCTTAAACTCAGGGCCTGAGCGCTGTCCCTGAGCTCTTTTGCTCAAGGCTAGCACTCTACCACTTTGAGCCACAGCACCACTTCCGGTTTTCTGGTGGTTCATTGGAGATAAGAGTCTCAAGGACTTGGCTGCCTGGGCTGGCTTTGAACTGCGATCCTCAGATCTCAGGCTTCTGAGTAGCTAGGATTACAGGTGTGAACCCACCAGCACCTGACACATGTTTGTATTTTAGATCTAGCTTCCTAATCAGAGAGAAAATGTGCACCATTTGTCTCTAAGCTTGCTTGCTTACTTCACTTAATGTGATTTGTTCTAGGCTTATCTTCCTGCAAATGACATATTATTTTTTCTAATGGACAAATAAAATTCCATTGTGTATATGTCCCATAGTTTTTTGATCTACCTATCTATTGTAGGGCATCTGGACTGTTTCCATAACTTGGGTATTGTGAATAGTGCAGCAATAGCTGGGCACTGGTGGCTCACACCTGTAATCCTAGCTACTCATGAGGATCATGATTCAAAGCTAGCCGGGCAGGAAAGTCTGTGAGACTCTTATCTCCAATTAAAAAACCAGAAGTGGTGGTGGTTCAAGTGGTAGAGCACTCAACTTGAGCTAAAGAGCTCAGGAACAGTGCCCAGGCCCAGAGTTAAAACCCCACAACTGACAAGAAAAACAAAACAAAATAGTGCAGCAGTGAACATGGTTGTGGAAAATTTTATCCTGACTTGTAATGTTCAAGATGCCCAAGAGTTGTATGGCTGGAGGCTATATCATAGGTGTTTTTCATTCTTTATCTGCTGTCCGTTTGTATCTTCAAACTCAAAAGAATGTTTTTCTGTAGATAATATATAATTGGCTTTTGTGTATTTATATAAATATATATAGTGTATATATATAGTATATATATATACTATATATATATAGTATATATATATATATGTATATATATATATAGTATATATATATATATATATATATATATATGTATATTTTAAATTGGTCATGGGGCTTGATCTCTGGACCTGGCACTGTCCCTCAGTCTTCAGCTCAAGACAAGTGCTCTACCATTTAAGCCACAGCACCACTTTTTCTGGTGGTTAATTGATAAGAGTCTCATGGATTTTCCTGTCTAGGCTGGCTTTGAACTCTGATCCTCAGATCTCAGCCTCCTGAGTACGTAGGATAACAGCCATGGGTACCAGGCTGGATTTTTTTTTTTTTTTTGTATTTTTAAATCCAGCTTGATAATCTCAGTCTTTTGATTAAATTTTTTAGTCCATTCACATTTAAAAAGCATGATTGTTGCAGTTAGATTTCTGTCTTTTTTTTTTTTTTTTTCTTTTTCCAGTCCTGATACTTGAACTCTGGGCCAGGGCTCTGTCCCTGAGCTTATTTTGTTTTCAAGGCTAACACTCTACCATTGGAGGTACAGCACCACTTCTGACTTTTTTTCTGAGTAGTTTATTGGAGATAAGAGTATCACAGACTTTTCTGCCCTGGCTGGTTTAGAACTGCAGTCCTCAGATCTCGCCTTCTGAGTAGCTAGGATTATAGGTTTGAGCCACTGGTGCTTGGCTTCAGTTGAATTTCTATGCGCCATTTTCCTTCCTTCCTTCCCTCCCTCCTTCCCTCCCTCCTTCCTTCCCTCCTTCCTCCCTCCCTCCCTCCCTCTTTCCTTCCTTCCTTCCTTCTTTCATTCCTTTCTTTTTATTTGTTGTTGTTGTTGGTCATGGGGATTGAACTCGTTTTCTTTCTCTTTCTTTCTTTCTTTCTTTCTTTCTTTCTTTCTTTCTTTCTTTCTTTCTTTCTTTCTTTCTTTCTCTTTCTTTTCCTTCAGAGCTTTCTTTTTGATTTCCTAATGTCACATTTTAATTCCTTTAATGGTTGTTTTCATTATATTTTTGGAAGGTTTGTGGGTTTTTTTGTGGACTATACACTTGTTAGGCTAGTGCTCTACTTGAGCCACACCCCTAGCCCTTTTTTCCTTTAGTTGTTTTTCAGGTGGGGGTCTCATATCACCCTCCTTCCCCTGTGTGGCTGGCCACAGATGGCCACTCTCCTACCGCTGCCTTCTGTAGCTGGGATTGCGGGCCCTGGCCGGAGCTCCAATTCTTGCCTGATAACCAGTGCTGCAGGGGCTCCTCACTGCGCTCCTTCTTGTGCTTCTTGGGGGCATATCAATAGGTTGAGTGCTCAGAGCACATGCGCATTTTAAAATTTTTTAATTTTTTTTTGTCGTCAGTTGTGAGGCTTGAACTCAAGGCCTGGGCACTGTCCCCAAACTCTTTTTCTCAAGGCTAGCACTCTACCACTTTGAGCCACAGCACCACTTCCGGTTTTCTGGTGGTTCATTGGAACTAAGAGTCTCATGGACTTTCCTGCCTGGGCTGGCTTTGAACCACAATCCTCAGATCTCAGCCTCCTGAGTAGCTAGGATGACAGGCGTAAGCCACCAGCACCCACAGCACACTTTCTTTTGGAAGCTAGAGCTCAGTTGTTCCAGCAAGTGTTGACAGTTGGCAGTGATGGGCCTCTGGTCCCTCCTTTAGTCTGTCATTTCACAGTTAGTTCCACTTTAGATGGCCAGTCACAGCCAGCCCTGCCTGGTAAGTGGTATTTGTATTAGGGCAGGATCTGTCTTTGGTAGCGTAGACACATAGGACCTGGGTCATTCTCTGGGGTGGGAGTGTCCTGGGGGTGTCAAGCAGCACCCTCGGGCACCTTCTGCTGTGTGCCCTTAGCATTTGCTGTCCCCCAGTGGAGGGGAGCCACACAGGTCCTCAGACATTGCCAGGTGGGGACCCTGGGCTGAATTTCCCCAAGACCCACTGCCTGGTCATTACCTGTTCTATGTGGGGCAAGTTGAGTGCTACCTGTTTTTTCTCACTTGCTCGTTTATCTTCACTTTTATTTTTGCCGTGTTGTCACGTAGGAGGTTTTGAAATTTGTTGCCAAATTGGTCTTTTCGCTTTGAGGCTTTGGGTTTTGTGACCTGCTTAGAGAGGACTCTCACTGGTCTGCCTCTTCCTCCTATACTCCTGGGGTGATGAACATATGCATTCTAGAAGCATCGAGGAGTGGGAGACCTTCATGCTTTGCCCATGTCCTGCTGCAGGGCTGACAGGCTGGCTGGAAGCTATATGGGCTTGGGTAAGTCAGTCCTTGTCAGGGGAGCGGGCTGCAAGAGCAGTGCTGTGGCTGCAGGATCATGGACTGTCTGAGCCCTGACATTCACATTGCCTGTCTCGTATCGGAGCCTTGGCTCTGAGGGGCGTCCCCGCACACTAGCATGCCGGGGGCAGGGAGCTGGTCCTGGGACACAGAGGCCTCAGATGGGGGCGACCCTCAGCAGCCTTGCCCTGCCCAGTCATGGTGCTGCCCCGCTCACATTACAAGGCAGACTCACCCATAGAAGGGGCCTTATTCCTTTAGAGGTGGTGGTTTGCACTAGGTAATTAGGGAGCAGCAGAGAGCAAGAATGAGTGGGAAGGAAGAAGTACATTTTTCCAGGGCGCCTTTCTGGCTGGCTGGGGCTGCTGGCCTTGCCCCTCTGTCTGTTCTGCTCTCACGTGACACAGGGTGGCCAGGCCTGTGACCCTCCTGGGTCTTTGGCTCTTCACCCCAGCACCACTTTTTTTTTTTTTTTTTTGGTTGGTTGTGGGGCCTGCACTCTGGGCCTGGGCGCTGTCCCTCAGCTCTTCAGCTCAAGGCTAGCGCTCTACCACTTGAGCCATAGCACCACTTCTGGCTTTTTCTGCTTATGTGGTACTAAGGAATTGAACCCAGAGCCTCATGCATGCAAGGCAAGCGCTCTACCACTGAGCCGCCTTCCCAGCCCAGCACCATCTTTTTGTAGATTTTTTTTTTTTTTTTGGGTCCGGTTGTGGGGCCTGAACTCTGGGCCTGGGCGCTGTCCCTCAGCTCTTCAGCTCAAGGCTAGTGCTCTACCACTTGAGCCACAGTGCCACTTCCGGCTTTTTTCTTTTTGCTTGTGTGGTGCTGAGGAATGGAACCCAGGGCCTCAGGCATGCAAGGCAAGCACTCTACCACTGAGCCACCTTCCCAGCCCCGATTTTTTTTTTTGGATACAATTTCAGATTGGCCAAAAAACTTGCCAGAATAATAAAAAGAATCCCAGGTACCTTTCCCCTAGAAAGTGAGTGACCGCCATCCAGCCCTTCCTGTGAGCTCTCTTCGTTGTCTCTGGGTGGGTGCAGGCAGGGGCCCCAGTCCTTCCGTGGATTTCCCCACTCGAGGAAGGCTCTTCTCAAGCCATCAGACCTGTCACTCAGGAAGGTGATGTGGTCACAGTCCTGCTGCCTCATCCCTAGCTTGCATTCCAGAGCCAGAGCTTATCCACACAGTCTGCCACATGGCAGTGCCCCCCACATTCACCCCATTCTGCAGGGAAATCACAGAGCTGACATTGTGTTCTCAGTGTCTGCTACCGGGAGGCCCCTGGTGTGGGTCAGTCCTGTTGCTGGTGAAATGCGCCCAGGCTGTTCAGTTGAGGTGGTACCCACCAGGTTCCTGCACTTGGAGGTTGCTGGTTTACCATTCGTTGGTTAAGAGTCTGAGGGAACCCACAGGCCCTGTGGGCTCATTGTCACGCCTCTGTCATGACTTGCTGCCTGTCATTCCTGCTTCTGTGAGTTGGCTCCTACTACAAGGAGCAGCTTTCTCTTCTTCCTCTGCTTTTGTTAGTTTTTTGTTGTTGTTGTTGGTCTTGGGGCTTGAACTCTGGGCCTGAGCGCTATCCCTCAGCTCTTCAGCTCAAGGCTAGCACTCTACCATTTAAGCTACAGTGCCACTTCCGGCTTTTTCTGCTTATGGGGTGCTGAGGAATCGAACCCAGGGCCTCATGCATGCAAGGCAAGCACTCTACCACTGAGCCACCTTCCCAGCCCTTTTGAGACAGGATTTTACTCTGTAGCTCAGGCTGGCCTCCAACTCTGACTCCCAAGGCCAAGGATCATAGTGGCGCCCCACTGTGTCTTCTGTCTTTCCATCCTTGTGGATTCATAATCCACTGCTGTTGAGAATGTGGCTGATCAAATGTCCTGGGAACCCCATGGTCCCTGCACATGTCGCCTCCTTCTAGGAGCTCTCCTGACTTCCTGACACACTGCTCCAGCTCTCCTTCTTCCTCCTCAAAGTGCTCCCATGACTTTGACCACCTCTCCAAAGAGACGAAGAGCCAGGGCCAGTGTGGTCACTGATCCCAGTGCTCAGTCATCAGACAGAGCTGGGAGATAGGTGTGTGTATGCCATACACATACGCGTGTTAGGGTTAGTGTGCTTGTGTCCAGCATTCCTTTGTGCCTTTCTGCTTCTGTCATATACTCACAATATCTGTTTCTATACCAGTCCATCCACCCATTCACTTACCCAACAGTCTATCCATCTACCCATCTACCTATCCACCCATCTACCCATCCATCCATCCATCCACTCATCCATGATCCATCTACTCATCCATCTATTATCTACCCATCCATCCACCATTTACCATTCATCGTTTATCCACCCATACATCCAGCATCCTTCCATCCATTCCTCCATCCACTTCCTACCCATCTACCCACCCATTCATCTACCTGTATATCCATTCACCATCCATTCATCCATCCAGCATCCATCTATCCACCATCTACCTATTTATTCACCCCATTCATCCATCATTTATCCATTACCCATCCACCTGTCCATCTAACCCATTCATCTATCCATCCTTCCACCCATGATCCATCTACCTACCCATCCATCTACCTGTCCATCTACCTTTCTACCCACCCACCCATCCACTCATCCATCATCCATTTACCCTTTAATTATCCATCCATCCATTTATCCACCCACCCATCCATCTACTCACCTACCAACTCACCCATTCATTTACCCATCTGCCTACTCACCAGTGTCCTTGAATTCACATTGAAACCTGAAGTTCCAGTCTCATGTCCTAGGTGCTTTGCTCTCCTTGTTTGCCCTTGTTTAAAACTTCCTTCACTGACAGATGACTCCTGCCTACACTAAAAACTAATTTCCCGTAGTCCCTTTAACTTTAGCTGTGAGGCATTTAGTTGGTTTGGTTCTTCCCTCCTACCCCTTCTGGCTGTTTGTGTATCGTTCACTTAGAATATAGTTCAGTGGGCGCTGGTGGCTCATGCCTATAATCCTAGCTACTCTGGAGGCTGAGATCTGAGGATCTCAGCCAGCCCTGGCAGGAAAGTCCATAAGACTCTTATCTCCAATTATCCACCAGAAAACTGGAAGTAGCACAGTGGCTCAAGTGGTAGAGCACTCACCTTGAGCTGAAAAGCTCAGGGACAGTGCCCAGACTGAGACTACCACTACCACCACCACCACTAACTATATATATATACACGTATATATATATGTATATATATATATACATATATATATACGTGTATATATATATATAGTTTGGTGTATTTCTGTTTGCGTGAAAACTCCTAGGTCTTACTGATGTTTGTTCGCTTGATCATGGATTTCAAACCTTTGCATGGTTCAGAGTCAGGACTGTATAGGAGTCAGCCCAGCCCCCCTCTCCCCTCCCTGCACAGCTTCCTGTGCTTCAGCTCAAAGGAGCAGGTGGGCCTTCCTTCTCATTCCTTCTCTGAGCCATCCCACTCTTAACATTACAGTCCTACCTACTTCCCTGTACAGTTGGGCTGCAGGGCAGTGTATCCAACCTCTTGTTGCTAGGATGCTGTGATCACAAACCCACTGTGGGAGCAACATGGTACCTGTATCTCTCATAATAGTAGAAGATGATCTTCAGGGTAGCTTAGTACCAGCCCTACTGCTGGGTCAAGAGAAGCCATTGGTCCTCCAAGGGGTGTGCCTCTACTCTAGCTGGTGTCATTCCCTGCTTTCCCAGCAGGGTGTGCCGTTCCCCATCTCAGGCACCCTCCAGGGTGAGCACCAAGAAGCAGGACCTGAAGTTATATTGGGAGTAGGACTGAGGCGCTTGTCCTGGGGGAAAAGTCCATTTCATGTCTGTTTTGGCAGTTGTCTGTTTTCCTTCCCACCCGATCTTTCAGGGCATGAGTGACCTCTCCCTTAACTGTATTGTCCTTGTGTATAGTCAGAGATACAGACATTTTCTCTCAGTCTCTTGACTTTGCTGCTGTGTTTTCTCCCACAGGAGTTTTTCTTTTCTCTCCCACCCTCTTCTCCCTGTCTTCTTTCCTTCCTTTCTAATAGAGTCACATTAGGACGACTTTTTCCTTGTTTCTGGACATGAAGCATTCTTGCTGTGCTGGAAGGCACAGGCGTGCATGGTGGGTGTGCACTCACCGGCCTCTGCGCACAGTGTTGTCGTGATGTGGAGAGTGTTGTGGTGGAGAGAAGTTCGTCAGGCTCTGAGGCTGGGAGGCTCAAGAGTGAGGCAGAGGGCCTGTGCCGTGGTCCTGAGGCCAGACGCCAAGGTGCCACCTCAGACCTCTCTTCCCCTTTGAAGCCTCTTGGCCTCATCTAACCCTAATCACCCCACAGGCCACCTTCTCATACCTTCCACCCTGGACTTGGAGGGGCCAGTGAGGGGAGCACCACATTCCAGGGGCCAGAAAGCCTTTTCCCCCCAGTCCTTGACACCCTAGTCTCTTGTGGTGCTGTGGGGCTTCTTCCTCCATGCAGCTGCTTGCTAATCCACGTAGAGCTCACTCAGTGCCCGTGAGGGTGACCCACTGTCTCCACGAAGCCATCCACCTGTCCAGTACCACTGAGGAAAGGGCCGTCCTCCCCCCAGTGCTTCGAGGTGCCACTCTGTCACACTGCTGGCATACCTGTCCCCCCGGATCCCTCAGGTCAGCTCCCATGGAGCACTCACCCACACTTCTGTGAGCTTGGAGCTGAATGTGTGAGTGGGATCCCCTCCCGGTCCTGGTCCCCTGTCCTCCACAGCAAGGAATCTGCCATTCCTTGCTTTCACATCTTCTTCTGGGGAAGTAGAGGCACAGAATGTCCAGCCAGATGCTCATTTTGTCACAAGCCAGGCCCCAGCACCTGCCTGTTATCCTGCAGGCCCCATGTCCTTCCTTGCCTGGCCTCAAACCCGCAGCCCATCAGCCCTGACCCTGCTCTAGTCCATCGGCCCCCAGGTGTGCTGGCTTCATAGCTCAGGGCTCCTGCCCAGCAGTCGCTTGGCCCCCTGGAGGAGTAGCTTGGGTCATGGTGACCTGGTGTCTCTGTGCTGTAGTCACATGTTCCAGCTGAGCACCTGTGGCTGGCGGGCTTGACTGTGCCTCAGAGAGCAGCGATAGCGTGGCTAACAGGCTTCAGGGGGGCCAGCCTGGGTCTGTTCTGCTGCCTACGTCCGGGCCTGTACCTGCCAACCCAGGCTTGCCCCCGTTCCCATCTGTGCCTTGCCACTGCTTCCTCTCGGCCTCCTGGCATGAGTTGGGGCATTTCTGACTTGCTTTGCCAGCTCCTGCTTCCGAGGGAGGGGTGCAGAACTGTGGTAGGATATGAACACATGTCCTCAGAGCAGGCCTCGCCAGTCATCGTGGGGGTCAGCGAGCCTCCTCCTGGCCACCACTCTCCTGGCTCCTCCAGGACACATGAGGTCATTCTGCCCCTGGGCAGCTGGGAGCCATGCTGGGGACTGAGTTTTCCTATCTGAGCCCTGTCTCTGGGGTCTCAGGATGCATCCTCAGGAGGGCTGTGGGGTTGCAGATGTAAGGACTCCAGAGGAGGAATGTGGCTTTCTAGGTGGTTCCTTGACCACACTTGGCTGTCTAGGGGTGCAGAAATCCCCCACAGAGTCAGAAGCTCCAATGGCTTCAGTGCAAGGTGGCTTCCATAGGCCTGGGTGCCATGGTCACCGCCTCCTCTCCACCTGACCCTTGCAGCCCTCTGAGGACTGAGGATGGGTATGGCGTCTGGCTCTGGAGCATCCTCTCCCCTCTTCTCTGTAGCATTGCTGTTTCTTCTAACGTGTTTACTCCATTTCTCTGTCTCTGAGCAAGTATCTGCTCAAGGCCCTGGGCCTGTTCTCATTGTTGCCTTTCAAGAGCACTTTTTTTATTGTTGTTGTTGATCATGGGACTTGAACTCTGCCTGGGCACTGTCCCTGAGCTTTCTTTTTCACTCAAGGCTAACACTCTACCACTTTGAGCCACAGCACCATTTCCAGTTTTCTGGTGGTTCATCGGAGATAAGAGTCTCATGGATGTTCCTGCCTGGGCTGCCTTTGAACCACAATCTTCAGATCTCAGCCTTCTTTGTTGTTGTTGTTGTTGTTGTTGTTTTGGTTGGTCGTGGGGCTTGAACTCTGGGCTTGGGCGCTGTCCCTGCACTCTTCAGCTCAAGGCGAGCGCTCTACCGCTTGAGCCATAGCACCACTTCTAGTTTTTGAGTGGTTTATTGGAGATAAGAGTCTCATGGACTTTCCTGCCTGAGCTGGCTTTGAACCGTGATCCTCAGATCTCAGCCTCCTGAGTAGCTAGGATTACAGGCGTGAGCCACCGACGCCTGGCTTTGTGAGAGCTCTTAGTATGGAGCCTGGAGGGTGCTGAGGCCGACGCAGGGATGTGGGCAGCACTCAATGGCAAGGTATGGATGGCCTCACAGGCACTGAATTTGTAGGGTTTTATTTGGTGGGCTGTCTGCCCCCTTTTAAAAAATAATTTTTTTCTCTTTTAACTTTATTGTCTTTTGTTTATGTGCTACTGAGGAATCAAACCCAGGGCCTCATGGATGTTATGCAAAGCACTCTATCACTAAGCCACATTCCAAGCCCCTGTCTGCCCCCCACCCCCCCACTTGTTTTTTGTCAGTCATGGGCCTGAACTCTGGGCCTGGGCGCTGTCCCTCAGCTCTTCAGCTCAAGGTTAGCACTCTACTGCTTGGGCCACAGCACCACTTCTGGCTCTTTCTGCTTATGTGGTGCTGAGGAATCAGACCCAGGGCCTCATGCATGCAAGGCAAGCACTCTACCACTGAGCCACCTTCCGAGACCCTCTGCCCCTCCTTTTTTTTTGTCGGTTGTGCGGCTTGAACTCTGGGCCTGAGCGCTGTCCCTCAGCTCTTCTCAGCTCTTCAGCACAAGGCTAGCGCTCTACCACTTGAGCCACAGAGCCACTTCCCGTTTTCTAGTGGTTTATTGGAGATAAGAGTTTCACGGAGGGGGGAGGCTGGGAAGGGACGTGAAGGGTAAACCAAAGGAGGAGGCTGCAATGCTTGGTAAGAAATGTACGCATTATCCTGCCCATGTAATTGTAACCCCTCTGTACAGTATGTTCACAAAAAAAAAAAAAAAAAAAAAGAGTTTCACGGACTTTCCTGCTCGGACTGGCTTTGAACTGCAATCCTCAGATCTCAGCCTCCTGAGTAGCTAGGATTACAGGTGTGAGCCACCAGCACATGGCTTCTGCCCCCTTTCTTGATGGAAACTTTCTCCTTCAAGGGACCATGACTTCCTGTTCCTAAGAGCATTCTTGTTTTGGGTTTAAGTATATGTCTGTGATCTACTTGCAGTGAATTTTTGCATAGGGTGTGAGGCACAGGTCTAGATCCACGCTTCTGTGTGCATGTATGTTTGTGCCAGGACCTATGGTGGAAGCTTGTCCTTTCCCTGTTGAATGCTGCTGGCCTCCTGTGGAGATGGATGGGGATGGAGTTCAAGTGTGTGCGCCTACCCCATACTCACTGTGCCACTGGTCTGTGTGTCTGTCCTCATGCTAATGCCACACTGGCAGCTTATTGTCAGTTTGTCATTGTATTTAGTCTTGGATATCTTTTCCACGAAAGCCCCAAACAGGCTGACAAGACTCTAAAGCCTTTTTAGCTAGGATCCAGAACACTCTTGACTTTTTTCTTCCTCCCTCTTGTGGCTATTGTGTAATGCTCTACCCCACTGGATTTTGGTATCAGTAAGGCTGTGGAAGATTTGGCAAATATTTATAAATAAGAGGCTGTTCTTCCGGCATGTGAAAGTGGCTGAGCGTGGCTGAGACTCAGTCTTGGTGGGCTCCATGGATTGTAGAGTGTTGTCTTTTCGTGTCTCTTTTCTCCCAGTGAACAGCTGCTATGCTCTCAGCATCAGACCGTGGAGGGCAAAATGGCTTAATAGAAAAAAATTTTTTTTGGTGCCAGTCCTAGAGTTTGAACTCAGGGCCTGGGCGTTGTCCCTGAGCTTCTTTTGCTCAAGGCTGCTGCTCTACCACTTTAGCCACAGCTCTACTTCTGGCTTTTTTGGCATTCATTGGACATAAGAGTCTCATGGACTTTCTTGCCCAGGCTGGCTTTGAACCGCGATCCTCAGATCTCAGCTTCCTGAGTAGCTAGGATTACAGACGTGAGCCACCAGCACCCAACTTAATCTTTGTATTTTGAAATACTTTCATCTTGGAGTGCTGGAAGTGCAGTTTCCGTGGCTATGACTCTGTGTTCTTGGGCTCCATCTCCACCCTCTGCCTGCAGCAGGCTGCAGTGTGATGGATGAACAAGTGGGATGGTTCTGTAGGGTGCCACCATTTGTGCCACTAGTGTCCCTTTCGTGGCCCAGCTCCCTACCCAGGTTGCCAGTGGCCTGTCCCAGCCCCTCCACTTTCCTTGTCTTCTGTGACTTGGACACTATGGAGTTGCTGCTCTGACTTGGCCTGATCTGCCTGGCTTTGTGTGACATGCTCCACGCAGGGGCCAGGCTGACACTGCATGTCCCTCTGCTGGAGTCCCCTTGAGCCTGGCGCATTGCCACTAGCCAGCCTTGCCGCGGGACAGCTACTCTTGCCTGGGGCACTCAGACACTGCACCACCTTGCTCCTCAGACGCCCACCTGTTGGCTTTCATCTGTTTGTGTGTCTTTCCTGAGCTCAGTACCTCCAGGGGCTCAGTGGTGTCTCCTGACACTGCAAGGGCTTTGGAGGGTGCACTGTTCCTTCCCGCACTTCATGCTTCCATTTGGAATTGTCCAGGGAGAGGCGCCCCAGTGATCGTTCTGTGTTGTCACTTACTCTGCAGGTCACCCCATGGGGCCTCTGTCCACTTTGTCCTTTCCTCGTCTTCTCCTCCCTTCCTTCCTCTCAGGACAGATATGTCACAGTTGTCATGTGTGTCCCCCGTCCCAGCCCTGCAGCTGACCGATCTCTGCAGGAGGAGGAGACTTGAATCCATGGGCAGGCTGGGCGTGCTTCTAGTTAGAACTTGGAAACTGACTGTGTGTCACACCCCGCGTGTTGCGTTTGTCTACTCCTTCCCACGAGCACGTGTGTTCCAGGAGCTCAGTTCATGCTGATGGGCGGTGGGGGAGCCCCTCCCCTGCTCATATGTCAGGTATCCCCCACCCTGTGTGAGGTACACAGAAGGGGCGGAGGCAGGAAATAGCACATTCCTTTTGAGGCTGGCTTGAGATTTGTGGCCTAGGGAGGAGTGGGGAGGCCGGTGTCAGGTAATAGGGTGCAGGTGGGGGGACCACTTCCTCTTAGCCTGCACCAGGCCTGGGGTGGAGGTGGGCATGTGATTACATGTGACCCAGCTCTCCCAGGCTATTTTCTTTCCAAGGGTCAGCGTGGGCAGCTGAGGTGATGGGCAGCATGGTGGCCAAGGGCACTTCCACTTGGGGTCCCCAGAGAGGACATGTGCTGGCTGTTGGCAGAAAGGCTGGGGGGGGGGCGAGAAGGGCACAGGTCGTGGCAGCAGCATGGCCCAGGGGTAGGCCACAGGCTGATCTGGGCGTGGCACTGGGCTGTGTGGTATCACCTCAGGTTGCTCCAGTTGCAGCCAACGCCCCTTGAACAGATGACCCAGGTGACCCCCGGTCAGGGTCCTTTGCTTAACTGCATCTGTAGGTCTCCTGCCCTTGGGGTGTGATGGCCACAGGCTCTAGGTTGCTGCTCTGCTGGCCAAGTAACACCCAGGTTCCCAAGCATCCAGGCCCTCAGATCCTGGTGCCTGAGCTGCTGAGGTGCTGGCAGGGTGAGGGGCCAGAAGGCTTAGCTCTAGGCAGGCGATGGGGCAGCAAGGGTTGTGGGTGGTGACTGTAGTAAAGGTTTTGGGGCCTTGAGCGCCCCTGCTTAGTGTGCGTCCCCGCCTAGGGTTAAGATCTGGGAGAAGACAGTGAATGGTTGGAATGGTTGGCCCTGATGATTTTGAAAACCATCGAAGTGAAATTGAAAACATTGGAGGATTTTGCGTGTTGAACATGTATCATTTAAATGTGCAAAGACTTAAGAACCTCCCCTCCCCTCTGCCCCCGCCTCTGCCACCATCCCAGAAGTCTCCCCAGGACCCAGGGTCACAGGTCAGGCAGGGGTCCAGGGTGGCCTGAGGGCCTCAGGTGCAGGGGCAGAGGCTGGGAGGTGTCATGCCTGGCCTTTGGAGCTAAGTGCCGTATTGTCAAGGCCTTGGTGCCACACATAGCCTACGTGCTGCCCACCACCAAGCACTGAGCACTTGAGGTCCTGTTCTGGGACTACAGGTCACTGACCAGAATGGGCCTTGACCTCTGTGGGCCGGGGTCCGAGCAGCCTCTGCCATGCGTGTCCTGTGCTCTTGCCGTGTGGGGATGTGGCTGAGGGATGGCGGCTTTTCTACACTTTTTAAAAAAAATAATTTTTTTAATTGAGATTAAGTGATTACATAAATTTCACAGTATTGTGAGATAGTGATACTTAAAGTCACAAACACAGGTTAACCTTCAAAAGGCAAATTGTCATCATCATGGTCTGTAATGTTTGTGAATTCTATGAGCTTTGACAATGCAACTATTTCTTCCATATCGGGTAATACGTCCATTTATTTCCTTTTGCTTAGGGTGAGTTGTTCCCTCTTTCCCTCTCATTCTCTCCCTCCCATTGCTGCCCTTGAGTTGCTTAGTTTGCTTTCTTCAGTGTGCAGTGCAGCTGATGGGCCCCTCTGTTGTCTATTTTCCCATTTCCCTCCTCCTCCTAGCTTCCCTAGGATGTGCACATATATCTCTCTTATATGTGGTCAGGAACATGGAGTCATTTAGAAATGATATGACAAATTGATTCATACCACTTTTTTTCTTGCAGAGGCTGAGGGGTTTTGGAGGAGGCAACACTGATTGAAAAAGCTTTAGTGGCCTAAGGTTTCCAGATGTTTCCATGGTAGTAATCTGTTGACAGTAGCTCTTCTGTTCACCTCTTGCTGCTCAGGAGCTGGGCTTACTGTGGATGACGTTGACTAGGTGCTTTATCTGCAAGTTTTCGTGTTCTTGAAATTGCTGAGGATGGGCAGGTGCTGGTAGCTAACACCTGTAATCCCAGTCACTCAGGAGGCTGCCAGCCAGGGCAGTGAAGTCTGTGCAATTCAGTTATCTCCAATTAACCAGCAAAAAGCTGGAAGTGAAGCTGTGGCCCAAGCAGTAGAGTGCCCAGTCTTGAACAGAGAAGGCTGAGGGGCAGTACCTAGAACCTGAGTTCAAGCCCCAGGATTGGTACCAAAAAGAAAAGAAATTGGTGAAGGTTCAACTAAGTGGGGCGTGAAGCCAGTGCCATCGCCCTTCGTGCCCCTGTTCCCTGGTCAGTGAGATGCTGGGTATGTGCAAGTTGAGTCAATGACGTGTGTTTATACATTTTAGGAGCTGACCTTTCACAGGAGGTGCTGGACAAGAAGGCCTGACAGGAGGAAGTCCTGACAGGAAGTCCTGCCGTGTCCCCAGCAACTGTCACCCAGCCACCTCAGCCACCTGCGACCTACCAAGCAACTCAGTAAGTAAGGAGGGGGCTGCCCGCTCCATTGTCAGTTCCCATGAGGCTCTGAGAGGAGTGCGCCCACAGAGGCCCCAGGACGGAAGGGGGAGCACTCCAGCAGAGGCAGCACTCTACCTACAATGTCATCCTAGCTACTCAGGAGGCTGAGATCTGAGGATCATGGTTCAAAGCCAGCCCAGGCAGGAAAGGCCATGAGACTCTTATCTCCAATAAATTACCAAAAAAGCTGGACGTGGAAGTGGCACTGAGGCCAAATAATAGAGCGCTAGCATTGAGTGACAGAGCCAGGCTCAGAGTTCAAGCCCCAGGTCCAGAACAAAAAGACACCAAAATTACACAGAAGATGCTATGTGATTTTTTTTTTCCTTTTTCCCCTCCATGTCACAGCCTTCTGCATGCTCTGGATGCTGCAGCCCCAAGCTGCACCCCATGCTGAGCATATGACTTGACACACGTGTTTAGCACATGGCGTCTGGGTGAGGTGAAGGTGCCTGAGCCATTCTTCCCTCCCTCTCCATGGTGACAGTACTGCCAGGCCTAGCCTGTGATAGCAGCCCCGTAGCTTCTGGGGGCTGTGTGGTGGCCGTACCCCACTTTCAGTGAGTGCTGCATGTGAGGTTGATGTGCAGTGCTAGGGCAGGGGACCCCTTTACCTAGTCGCCGGCCCTTTGGGACTTCCGTGCTGTAGGGACTAGATGCCAAGAAATGGGGCAGAGCGAGAAGAGGCCTCCCACGGGCCAGTGGTCACTCCTCCTGCTACTGTCTCCTCTGGCCAAGGCCCCAAACAAGGGCACAGTATGGTCGGTACCTGTCCTGACACTCAGGTGCGAGCAGTGGGGACTGAGCAAGGCTGGTCACACACAGAGCTGACACTTGGCTGCAGGGTTCTTCTGTTTTTGTCCACGTAGCTTGTGAATTCAGGCCAAAGTCCTGAGCACCTTCTACCAGTGTGGCCTTGGTCCCCCTGGCCCTCCTGTGCACCCACCCTTGGTCTGGGGCTCAGAGTGGGTAAGCTCTGGGTCTCCCCTGCCCATCCTCACATGGTATCAATTTACTGCCCCGCACCAAGCCTGCAGCTAACACTTTGGGGGTATCTCCAGGCTCCCCACTTGCTGTACCCTGCGCTGGGCCTGAGTACCTAGGGAGATAACGAGGTAGAAGCCTGGGGCCTGTGGGGATCCGGCCTGCAGGACACCAATGTCCGCCTGCAGCCGCAGGCCAGGCCCCGCGTCCCTGTGTGTTTGCTCTGTGACCATGACAACCTGCAGTGCCACCCGTACCTGTGGAGGCTGGCGGGGGGGGGGACACCTCATTGGTGGGAGCACGGCTTCCTCTCTGATTCCAGAACCTGCTTTTGTCTGTGTGTGCGTAGGCACAGGCTCCCCAATCTCACCCAGTGGGCGGCGGGCGGCGGGCGGCGCTGGGGGATGGGGGCTGTCTCCTTACGTAATGACGCACGTTCCTGGCAGTGCCCACGGCCCAAGCTTGCACTGGTGGTGTTCACCTTAGTGGCAGAAGGGGCCCTGGGCTGGGAACCTCCTGGATGACCTGAAGCCCAGTGTCACCGAGGGACGTGGATCCTCTGCAGTGAAACTCCTGCAGGCTCTGGCCGGCTAATGGTGCGTGCTGTCACTGACTGTCACAGCACAGGAGTGCGGGCCTGCAGGCTCTGCCCACCTCTGCCCACTGGGGTTCCATCATTGGCTGACCCACACTTCCCCTTATGGCGCCCCTTCAAGCCCATCAGCCTGCTGCTCTGTCTCTGTCCCTGAGGCTTAGGCTGCTGGTTCTGTGGGGTACTCTTAGAGTAGGGGTGCTGTCCTGGGAGAGGCAGGCTGGCCAGACCATCCTGGGGGGCCTGGTGGCTCCCCCCTTTTCACTGCGTCCCCTCTTCTCCGAGATCTGAGCTCCCAAGAGCTGCCAGGCCCTGCCATTTGGCAGGAGGGTGAAGATGGCCGATCCACCAGTCCCAGGTCTGGGACTGGGGAGCAGCCAAGGGGCTTCACTTACCTGGAGCCTGGCAGGGGCTGCTTGGCAGCAGTGGTCACATTCTGTGAGGTCAGAGGTCCGAACGTGGGAGGAGTGGAGAGAATGGGGGCCGAGAATGTTCTGGTAGCACACTGAAAGGACCAGGGTTAAAGGGGTCCCTGCTTCCTTATTTTTTGGGGGAGGTGGTCTTGGGGACATGTTTCTACAGAGACAAGCTGCTGGCCACGCGGGGCTCCGTGGCTCCCTGTTGGGAAGTGCGGCCCGCAGCTGGGAGTCGTTGCAGGGCTCGGCAGGTGGGAGGCTGGGAGCAGCACCGCCGGAGACACCGCGCAGGGCCCCAGCGCTCATCAGCAAGCAAGCAGCCACTTCCCTACCCTTGGTGCCCAGTCCTCTGCCAGTCTGGCCAGCCTGTGTCCTGTCCAGGCCTCTGTCAGCACGGCCGGCCTATCCGTCTCAAACACTGTGCCATCGGGACCTGGAGAGCATCCTGGCTCTCAGCCCCACCTGCCCCCCTCCGCCATGGCCTTGCCTCAAGGCCAGTGCCAGGTGGGGGAGGCCCTGAGCTGGGGCATCACTGACAGCTATGCCGGGGGGGCTGGGAGGCAGGGGCGCCTCCTGAGGTCTGGCCCCCCCGCCCCACACTTGAGCTCCAGGCCTATGGGGCTGCAATAAAGAGACCCGCTGGCGTGGGGCAGGCAGCCCGCTCCATGTGGCCGGAAGTCACCTGCCAGTCCTGTCCCCTGTGATGGGCAGCAGCCTATGCCAGTTGCGCTCCTGGGGTGAGGAGGACCTGGCCAGACCGGCAGCCACATAGCCTTCTGTAGGATGGGGGTCATGGGGACCCCCAAACATGTGACTTCCTTTGTGTTAAACAGTGGCTTTGTTCATGTTCAGCTCATGGGTGGCATGAGTCTCCCGTAGGATTTTTAGCTGATGCAGATGGATGTGAGTGGGAGGGGCTCCCACTTTCCCTGGAGGTTACCCACATACCCTGCAGCTCCACCTCTGCCTGGCATGCTTAACCAGCAAGGGCACCTGTTGCCACTGGCTCCTCGCAGCTGACGATGCCTGGGCCTCGGCCGGGGCCTCAGGTGGGCCTCCACGCGTGGTAGTCATCCTGCACGCAGCTGGACAGCTCACCAGATGGGCCTGGTACCCGCAGCTGCCACCGCCCCAGTGCAGTGTGGTAGGGACACAGTAGTGATGGCTGAGTGTGCCTTGGTGGCTCCTGTCACAGATGACACTAGGGCACACAGTTGTTCTCTACTGATGGAGATCAAATAGCCATGAGTAATGTCTACTAAAAACAAGCCATTCCAAGCCAGACACCGGTGGCTCATGCCTGTAATCCAGGCTATTCAGGAGGCTAAGACTGGAAGGACGATGACTTGAAGGCAGCCCAGGAAGAAAGGTCTGTGAGACTTCATTTTCAGTTAACCAGCTGGAATGGAGATGTGGCTCAAGTGATAGAGCACCACTGGGGTGCAGAAAGCCTGAAGCCCTGAGTTCAAGTCTCAGTGCTGGCTCACACAAAAAAGTAAATGTAAAGTCTGGAGTGGTACCAGGCCTGGAATCCCAGGACTCGGGGCTGATGAGTGAGGCAGGAAGATCTTAAGTTCTAGACCAGCCTGGGCTTCATAGTAAGACTTTGGCTCAGAAAGCACGGACAAAGCAAACTGTTGTGTTTTTTGTTTTGTTTTGTTGTTTTTTTTAAAAGCCATTTCAAGCTAGGTACTAGTAGCTTATGTCTGAAATCCTAGCTACTCAGGAGGCTGAGATCTGAGAATCGTGATTCAAAGCCAGACTGGGCTGGAAAAAATCACCAATTAACTACCAAAAAGCTGGAAAGTGGCACTGTGGCTCAAGTGGTAGAGAGTTTGCTTTGAGCCAAAAAGCTCAGGGACAGCACTGAGGCCCTGAGTTCAAGCCCCAGTACCAGTGCGTGCATTTGCACGCATGCACGCACAAGTGCGCACACACGTCATTTCTTTTTTCTTTTTTTTTTTTTTGGTCGGTCGTGGGGCTTGAACTCTGGGCCTGGGCGCTGTCCCTCAGCTCTTCAGCTCAAGGCGAGCGCTCTACCACTTGAGCTACAGCGCCACTTCCGGTTTTCTGGTGGTTTATTGGAGATAGGAGTCTCACAGTCTCTCCTACCCGGGCTGGCTTTGAACCGCAATCCTCAGATCTCAGCCTCCTGAGTAGCTAGGATTACAGGCGTGAGCCACCAGCGCCCGGCACACACGTCATTTCAAAAGGCACACAAATAACTTGAATAAAGCTATACAGGATCTGGTTTAGCACCCTATGCCCTGCATTGCCTTGCGCATGTGCAGAGCACCTGCCTCTCCCACCACCTACCTTCCCTGTGACGCATCTTCTCCATAGCGGAAGTTCTCGTGTGAGGTGCTGCCCCCATTCTGGGTGCTGCTCTGCAGAACCTCCTGCTTACAGAGTGCAAATCCCTATATAGACCCAAACCAGCAGCAGCCAAACAAGGGTGCAGCTGCCTGAAGACCCCAGAGCACCCACTGGGCCTCAGCCTGGTCCTAGGGCTCTGCTTGCCCTGCACAGACACTGGCCTGGGCAGGTGAGCAGGGCAGGCATGGTCTGCAGGTCTGCAGCCCCCGGAGGAGGGCAGGCAGTGGAGGCCGGGCTAGAGGGGTGGAGGCAGCCTCTTCCTTGGGAGCCTGGAGGCTGGAGGAGGCCGAGCAGGAGGCAGGCAAGGGATGAGACTTGGGTGGTCTCAGCAGAGCCTGGCTGGACGCCGGCCCCGTGGCTTAGTGGGCCAGGAGGCTGGGGCTCCCCATCTCTGCAGTCAGCCACGGAGGCGGGGCTGTGGTCTGTGTCCTTAGCACCCACTGGAGACGCGCGGTGCTGACACGGTGTCGGCTGCCCCACTGAGTCTGCCTCACATGGTGCCCTAAGGAACAGGACTCAGGCCTGTCATGGGGGACTGAGGCCAGGGGTGCTCGCGTCCAGCCGCCTCCTGCAGGCAGGTGCTATGGTTTCTCTGCCCAGCTCCAGGTGATGCTCGCGGCTCCCAAGGACAGATTTGGAGTTGCTCCTGCCCCTGGTCATGCCCTCAGCGGCGCAGCCCAGGGAGCGTGTCTGGGTGGGAGGAGGTCCTGGTGCTGGTGGGGGTTATAGGAAGGGATTCGGGTACTGGGCCTGGCAGAGGGCAAGGACAATATGGACAGCTGGGGACACGGTGGCTGCTCTAATGAAGGACAGTTAGTGCCGGCATCTTTCCTCTGTAGACCTTGGTGTGTCCTGCCCAAAGCACCGCCCCCTGCTGTGCACAGAGCCCCCATGGCCCTGTGGTAACTTGGCTTTGTGACCACCCTAGAAGAAGCTGAAACCAATGGTGCACAGAGCAGAGTCCTGGCCCGGCTCTGGGCTGGGGCAGCCCCATCAGTGGACTCGCATCGAGTCCAGCCAGCACTGGGACCACACGCCAGGTCTTGGCTACTGGCCCTTTTCACAGCCCCGTGTGCGCAGGCGGGAGGGGGTGGCTCAGGGCACGTGGCTGAGAGCAGGCAGTGAGGAGGTGGGAGCAGGCCTGGGCTTCAGGATCCTGTTGATTCCTGGGTGTGTGCCGCCCCCTAGTGGCCACTCTGGGGAGCACTTGGTTTGCTGGAGAGTGGCAACTTGATGCCTGGGAGCCTCTCCCAAAGTGGACTTCCTGCCTTTCTCTCACTCCCAGCATGCTCACAGCTGAGCCCTGCACGTGGGGCAGGTTCCCTGGCCACCAGGCCAGGACTGTGTCACCCCCAAATACAAGCTGCTGCTCTTGTGGGCCCTGGTCTTGGCAGGGCGCACACTGACTTGTGGCCAACATGGCTGGAGGTGGGGGGGGGGGGTAGCTTAGATTCCCAGGGCCCACTGTGATCTTGGGTGCATGTGCTTAGTGTTGCCTTGGCTTTGGAAACCGGGCCACCCCTGGACTTGATGCCCACGAGAAGCCGTGGGGCCAGTCACCGTTTTCTCCCCCCAGCTCAGCTGCCAGGGCCCATGGCCTTTGTCCTCCCCCAGGAGAAGACATGGTGGTGGGTGGCCCGCGTGGCACAGACTTGCTCACCCTCTCTCCTTTCCCACACAGGTGCAACAGCCACACAGCTGCCGCCATGGGGTCTGAGGACCACGGGGCCCAGAACCCCAGCTGCAAGATCATGACATTCCGTCCAACCATGGAGGAATTTAAGGACTTCAACAAATACGTGGCCTACATAGAATCACAGGGAGCCCACCGGGCGGGCCTGGCCAAGGTGGGTGATGAGACCAGGTGGCCTTTGGTATCCCCATCTTCTCCGAGTGTCCACTGAGCCACTGCAACCTTATCATCTCAACTGTGGGCGTGCTTGCCATATGCCAGGAGGTGTGGATTGCGGGTGCTAGGGTTGGTGTTGATCAGTGATGAGGGCACTGGCAGGCTAGGCGGGGACCTGGACCCTGGGGTGTGAGGCCCAGAGCATCCCAGAGATGGGGGTCCGGAGGCCTTTGGGGAAGTCAGTGTTGGGAGGCAGTGATTCCTAAAGGACGAAGACATGGGGACGGTGACCCAGTGCCTATCTTTCTCAGCGTGTGTTTGCGTTGTGTGCATCTGTGTACATGTTGGGGTTGAACTCCTGGGACTTGCACGCTGAGGCCGTACCTCCAGCCCCCTCAGCTGTCATTTGCCTCCTCTGAAGGCTGCAGGTGTTTGAGCTTTGCCTGTTTGTTTTTGGGGGGTGATACCGTGGATCAGACACAGAGCCTCCCGCTTGCTCAGCAGATGCTTCTACCACTTGAGCTACACCCTGGGCACATTTGCATTTGTTTTTCAGTGTTAGGAACTCATGCTCACTGTTAAAGGCCAAGGCTGGCCTTGAACTGTGATCTTTTTTTTTTTTTTTTTTTGCCAGTCCTGGGGTTTGAACTCAGGGCCTGGGCACTGTCCCTGACCTTCTTTCGCTCAAGCCTAGCACTCTACTACTTGAGCCACAGCACCACTTAAGGTTTTTTTCTGTGTATGTGGTACTGAGGAATCGAACCCAGGGCTTCATGCATGCAAGGCAAGCACTCTACGGCCACGCCACATTCTCAGCCCCTGTGATCCTCTTGTCTCTGCCTCTGAAGTAGCTGGGACCACACCTTTCCTAGCCAGTTGGGGCTTTTCTTCTGACTGCTCCATTGTGTTGTAAGTTGTCAGGTACTAGTCCCCTCCTGGGTCAGGAGGTGTCACGTCTCCCCCATAGCAAGGGTGACGCAGCCCTCCATCCACGCATCAGCAGCCTGCACCCCTCTTTGCCAGCATGCAGTATCTAGCAACAAGGCAATGGAGATGGGCGTGTCCCTGCTCACTTCTGAAGCGGCTTTAATGTCCCTGTCACTTCTCTGACCTGTCACCTTTGTCCCAGCCATTTCACTCTGGACACTGGCCGGCCTGGCCCCTCCTAGCACTTCCAGCACCTTGCGTCTTCTGCTGCTGTCTGAGCAGCCCGCGCCCCCCCAGCGATCCTCTCTCTCTCCCCACCCCGCTCCCACCTGGTGCCTTTCCTCCAAGTCGAGCGTGGATGGGGAGGGAACAGAGGTTCCCATGGAGACCCAGCTCATGTCCCTCAGTAGCTCTGACTTGGGGTTTCCCACATACTCTTTCTCAGGCCTCGCAGGGGGCTGAGCAGTGTCTGGCCTCCACTTACTCCATACCAGGAGCTCCCCAGTGGTGACAGTCATCCATCCCCAGACAAGGTCTGGGTCTCCGGGGGAAGGGGGGGGGCACAGCCCTTAAGCTGGGCCCCCTGTACTGACTACTACGTCATAAGTGAGACACACAGTCACGTGTAAACCCCCCCCGACCCCCTGAAGCCCCACTGTCAGCAGGCAGCGGGGCAGAAGCACTGGCATTGCCAAGTGTGCCAAAGTCTTCTGCCCATAGATGGCAGCATCCTTGGGGATAGTAATGCATTCAGTTGTTCCAGAGAGAGATCTTGGTCGGAGGTCTTGGTATCTCCCCAGCCATCTTGTCAGAGAGCCTGAGCAGGTGTGGTCAGTCTGGAGGACTTAGCTCAGGAGTGAAGCGGGAGCTATGGGCCTCGAAGGGAGGCCAGGCCTACACGGCCCTACCCCACATAGCACCGAGGCTCGGGGGGCTCACCCGCCTCTCGGGGGCTCTCCTTGGCCTTGGACCCTCACCCCCAGGGGATGGACAAAGATGGTGCCTCTCCAGGCTCTCAAGCAGCTCCCAGCTGAAGGTTGCAGAGTTGTGGCCCTTCTTCTGCCCCCAAGGGTGATGGCGCCCTCCTCCTCAGCTCTGTGCACCCTGAGCCCACACTCCCCAGCTGCCCCCCCCCCCCCCGTGGGTGCCCTTGGCCTCAGTTTATCAACTGGCAGATGGGAGCAGTGCTGGGCAACTCTTTGGGCTGCCACCTGGAGTCTGTGTGCCACCCTTAGTCCTCAGGAGGCCCCCAGGCTGGGTGGAGTTGATGGCCTGCAGGAGGCCCCCAGGCTGGGTGGAGTTGATGGCCTGCGGGGTCAGCCATGGGGGCTGAAGGGCGCAGTGTGGCTTCCTAGGGCTAGGGGGCGCTAGTGCACAGTGCCCCGTGCCACTAGCACGGGCTGGGATTTGAAAGTCCCCAAAAGGCCTCATGCAGGACGTATACAGACACGTTGTAGCTTGTTACCTTGGGGACCTGTAGGTGCTGGGGTCGGGATGGCGCAGGGGCCAGCTGCAGTGGGTATCCCCAAAGTGTGTCTGGAAGCTTGATGAAGGCCTGGAGCTGGCACAGGGCTGGGGGGTATGCTGGGAACCCCTGGAGCTGCATTGCCAGCCCCTCTCTTGGTCCTGTAGATCATCCCCCCAAAGGAGTGGAAGCCGCGGCAGACTTACGATGACATCGACGACGTGGTCATCCCGGCGCCCATCCAGCAAGTGGTGACCGGGCAGTCAGGCCTCTTCACCCAGT
Source organism: Dipodomys merriami (assembly GCF_024711535.1). Taxonomy (NCBI): domain Eukaryota; kingdom Metazoa; phylum Chordata; class Mammalia; order Rodentia; family Heteromyidae; genus Dipodomys; species Dipodomys merriami. The sequence continues at coordinate 3,014,731 of NW_027206291.1, forward strand.
ACAACATCCAGAAAAAGGCCATGACCGTGGGGGAGTACCGGCGGCTTGCCAACAGTGAGAAGTAGGTGGACGGCACGGGTGGGCGCAGCACGCATGCGTGGCGGCTGTGTGGCTGCCGGGGCCTCAGCCCAGGTGCACAGCTGCCCACGCACCCCTTCCACCCACTCCACATGAGTGCCTCGCTTCACCCCACCCTTAGGGATGCCGCACCCCGCAGCACCTCCCAAGAAGACCTGGCCGGCTTCCTGCTGCCACTCGCTGGCCCACACGGCAGAGATGCTCCCTCCCCCGTGGGCCTGCGTCCCCAGTGCCCTGTCTATGTCTTGGCTTCTCAGTGGCCCATGAGGGCAGGGACTGGGCTGTCCCTCTCGCATAGTGACCTTGTCCCCTCCCTTGTCTCTCTAGAGCAGGACTGAGAGCCACCCCACCGGGCTCCCTGGCCCTCTGCTCTAGCTGCCTCTGGAGGTGCTGTGATCTGAGTCGTCCGGGCTTGGTTCTGGGGAGCACTCGCCCTGCTCCACGGCACAATCCCCTGTGCCACCAGGAAATTGCCACTCATGCGCCTGAGCCCTCCACAGTGTCTTTTGGGTCTAGGGTGGCTGCTTGGTGCCTGGCTCTCTCTCTGAGTCTGGGGTGCTGTTGTTTCTAGGTACTGTACCCCACGACACCAGGACTTTGATGACCTGGAACGCAAGTACTGGAAGAACCTCACGTTCGTGTCTCCCATCTACGGGGCTGACATCAGTGGCTCTCTGTACGATGACGTAAGCACCTGAGTTTCTACCTCTCTTGGGGGACAAGGAGACTTCACCTCCATCTTGCTCAGTGCCAGTGACAGGGAAAAAGCCCAGATCAGCTGATTTACTAGTCATTCCTACCTCACCCTAGAGTCTTACCCGGCTTGCCCTGCTCCTCCAGCCACTCCAGCCCCGCCATGGGCCCCCAGGACTCACCCACCTCAGTCCGAGTGCTGGATTCTCCCTGCCTCTGGCCAGGAGCCCCAGGACTGATGGCTGGGTGGACAGGTGGGGCGAGGGGGGTCTGCACCCCTGCCAAGGATTGCCAGAATGCCTCTTCCAGAGGTGCCAGCATGAGCTGATGGGTGTCGGGTGAACTTCTATTATTAGGGGAGGCTCACTGCTGTTTTGGGGGCCTCAGAGGACCAGAGCCTGGCATGGAGCTGCTGGGCTGGAGCGGCCTAGTGAGCCTGTGTGATCCTGCACAGCCACAAGTGGAGCTCGTGTCCTGCCAAGTGCCCCCTCCTCCCCAGCTGCAGAGGAGGCCTGACCTGAGCACAGGATGGGGTGCACCTCAGTCCTCCGGAGGATTGATTTGTGACCCACAGACTTTGAATACACGGTCCTGGCTTTGGTGCAGCGGCTTGCCCTGGCTCAGCTCTTGAGAGGGACTGCAGGCTCTGGGGAGCTTAGAACTAGGGAGACACTGGGCCTGGAGCAGGGGAACCCCGTTACTCTCGCTGTCCTTACCTCTCAGGTTCCCTTTGAAGCAGTGTGGGGTCCCGCGGAGGCCTCTGGCTATGGAGGGGACCCTGTGGTCCCAAAGTGACCATGTGCCACTCCCTCCCGCAAAGGGGACAGCCAGTGAAACCACAGCCTTCCTGGGGTGCAGTGGGGACAGGCCTGACTGTACCCGCTGTCCACTGGAGTGCCACACTGCTGACAGGACTGCGCGCCGCTGCCGGCACCTGCCCGCCACATCTGGCAGCTGTGCGGGGGCGGGGCCTCCCATGCCCTGGCTCCCCTACATGCCCCCAGACAGCAGCAGCAGGGGCTCTGGCCCCAGGGGTCCTTCTCACCCTCCTCACTGCTTCTAGAAAGGGCATTTCCTGGTACCCCAGCAGGAGGCTGCTGTCCCTGATGCTCTTTGGGGGTACACAGGCTGTTTTCATGGCCTGGCCCAAGTGGGGTGAGTGAGATCGCTTCTGCTCCTTTAGCAGCTCTAGCAGCCATTTGGTGGCTGTGTGCACATCCAGCGCCTGCCATCCCTGCTTACCGCCACCCTTGACCTGGCCACAGCTTGCTCATCTCTCTGATGGCAGCTGCGGTCCACAGCCACAGCATTGTGTGGTGGCCACACAGGTGTCACGCGCCAGCATCAGGCTGGAAGGCCACACTCCCATGAGGAAGGCGGCCGGCCACTGCTCACTTCCACCGGCGAAGTTCCCTTGTTCTTTGGTTATCTGACATTTTTGAGGTATGAGTCACAAACCACACAGTTCACCCACCAACAGCTCAATCCGTGCCTTTTAAACATGCAGAGATGTGTGACTATCACCACTGTCAATTTTAGAACATTGTCATTGTCCCCGTGAGCCCCCCCCCCCCCCCCCCCCCCCCGTCGCCTCCCAGCCCACTTCCGGTCTCTGGCGCGCCTGCTCTGGATGTTTCCTCTCACTGGAGTCACACATGGTGGGGCTCGGTGTCTGCTTTCTCTCGCGCCGCTCCGTGTCCTTGGGCACCTCCGGGCTGTGGTGACTCACAGCCGCACCCCATGCATGGCTGTGTGACGCTCCAGCATGGAATGGGGAAGTGGCTGATGTCCATCAGCCACTGAGGGGCACGTGTTGTATGCGCCAGGGCTTTGTAAGCATGCCTGTAGGCATGGCCACCTGGTGCTGGGAGTGAGGCTCCTCTGTCTCCTCCCATCTATGTGTTGTTTTTGCAGGAATATCAGCCCCATTCTTCTTATTTTTTTTTTCTGTTGGTTGTGGGGCTTGAACTGTGGGCCCTGGCGCTGTCCCTCAGCTCTTCAGCTCAAGGTGAGCGCTCTACCACTTGAACCACAGCGCCACGTCCGTTTTTCTGGTGGTTCATCAGAGATAAGTCTCATGGACTTTCCCACCTGAGCTGGCTTTGAACCACAATCCTCAGATCTCAGCCTCCTGAGTAGCTAGGATTCCAGGCGTGAGCCACTGGCACCTCACTTCAGCTCCATTCTTTACATGGTTAAAGTTGTTCCATTAATGTTTGAGTTGTATGATACATTTAACCATGTGAGTCCCATGGCTGGGCACACAGGCTCTCATGCTTATAATCCCAGCTACTTGGGAGGTATATGGAAAGGATCATGGTTCAAGGCTAGCTCAGATAAATAGTTAACAAGACCCCCATTTCAACCAGTACAAAGCTGGGCTCCATGCTGTGCTGCCAGTGTCTCACACCTATAATCCCAGCTCTTCAGCATCTGAGCATCACAGTTTAAAGATAGCCTGGGCAGACAAATTCATGAGACTTACCTCCAATTAAGCAGCAAAAAGCTGGAGGTAAAGGTGTGGCTCAAGTGGTAGAATGCCAACTTTTAGCAGAAAAGGCCAAATAAGAGCACAAGGCTCCAAGTTCAAGCCCTCGTACTGGCACAAAAAAGGAAAAAAAAAAAAACAGCACAGTGGCACATCCCCATCATTCCAGCTATATAGAATGCATAAATGGGAGGATCACAATCTAGACATAAATATGAGACCCTGTTTGAGAAATAATGAAAGCAAAGAGAGCTGGGGGCCTGGCTCAAGTTGTAGAGCACCTGCCAGACACCAAGGAAAGGTCTGGTATCCTTATCTGGTACATGATTTACAAACACTTCTCCCACCCGCCCTCTGCCTTCCTGGAAGGCGGCGTCTTTTGAGCCTTTCCCACTCACCTTGGTTTTCCTTTTGCTGCCTGTGCTGTTGTGTTCTGTGTAAGAACCCATCGCCCATCCTGATGTCATGAGGGTTTGCTCCCAGGCTTCTCCTGAGAGGTTGATTCTGCACTTCTCAGCCTGTCCTCCATCGTGAGCACAGCTGCAAGTGGTTTTGTGGCTGGTGATGGAGAAGGCCCAGGTTCTCTTGCTGGGAAATCTCACTGCTTCTCATGGAGTGGTCTTGGGCTGAGATGGGGATCCCAGATTCTTACTTTCATTTTCTTTCGGTCATGGGGCTTGAACACCAGGCTGGGGCGCTGTCCTTCAGCTCAAGGCTAGTGCTCTACCACTTGAGCCATAGTGCCACTTCCAGCTTTTTTTGCTTATGTGGTGTTGAGGAATCGAACCCAGGGCCTCATGCATACAAGGCAAGCACTCTACCACTGAGCCACCTTCCCAGCCCCCTTATTTCGTTTTCTTAGTGCACTTTTAGGTGCCAACAAAATTGAGAAAAGGTAGGGCAAACCCTACAGCTGCCAGCCTCCAGGTCCAATCAGCAGAGCCCCACCAGGATGCCCATCCTCCTGGGACCATGCCTACCTCCACGCACCATTGTCACCAAAGCCATGGCCTGGGGGCTGGCACCCGTGTGGGGTGGCATGGGCCCACCACGAGTATCACACAGCTTTCCCTTTGTGACCACAGAGCTGTGGTCACCTGCGTCATCTCACATGGCCTTCCTTGCTTGTGTCCCCCGTGTCCTCCTGGCTGGCTGACTAGTGTCCCACGCTCCTGTGGAAGGGCGTCTCAGCTCCCTGCCTGGGGACACTAAGGTGGCAGCTGTTAACCGCACCCTTAGTCGGGGGTGGAGGCCGACGGTGCTCACCTCCGATTGCTGGGTTGGAGGGAGAGGGAAGCTTCCCTCTGCCTGTCCTGCGCAGCGGCTGCCCCTCATCACGCCTCAGCCCGATGGGTCGGGACGGATCCAAGGCGGTGTCCCTGTGCCCGGCTGGGTGCTCGCGAAGGCACCTCGCTACACAGTGTCCCATTTCCCACGGGGTCTTCAGACTCCTTGTGGCCTCCAGACGCGGTTCTTTATCTGGTGTGTCTCCCCCAGTCTTAGGACCCCACAGCGCTGGTTTTCAACGAGAGTGAAAGAACTCCTGGCCAGGGCTGTGGCCATGTGCGAGCCCCGGCGCACCACACTGGGCCGGCCCATGGGCGACACTTCCCGCTGGTCCCGGAGCTTTTGCACCATGCTTGGTGCAGTGCAGCACAGCACTCGGCGCCCCCTGAGGCTGAGAACACAGTAGCATCTTGATCTAAGAAGCCCAGGTCCCTTAGCCCACCACAGTGTCTGGGTGATGTGTGGACAGGAAGGCACAGGTGGAAGGGTGGCCTGCCCCAGGGTCCCCTGGGTCCCAGGCACTCGTGTCTCATTTCTGTGCAGGCGTGGCCCAGTCTCTAGGGACTGTTGACAGCTCCTGTGTCAGGACAGGGTTGCGGGCAGAAAAGGTCCTGTCCTGGTTTGCCATGATGGTAGGTGCTGGAAGGGCTGCCATTGAACCTAGGCTACACACCAGTGCTGGGGTCGAACCCTTTTGTCCCGCCCTCCCCCCCCCCACCCCCTCCTCGCTGTGCCTTAATTGTGCACAGCCGCGCTGCATGGGTCATACTGAGGCTACAGCCCAGCATAGCACAGATTCAGCAAGTGGGCAGGGCAGGGCAGAGCAGGGCAGCCTGGGAGGCGGGCCCGGCCCTTCTCTTTCACAAAGGCAGAGCTGGAGCCTACAAGCCTGGCTGGCGAGGGGTCCACAGGCCCTGGGCGAGTGGGGCCCCTGCAGAGGGCCTGGGCGGGAGGCTGGGCAGGAGCACGCAGGCGCGCTCACCATGCGCTCGGTGGCCCCGCAGGACGTGGCGCAGTGGAACATCGGCAACCTGCGGACCATCCTGGACATGGTGGAGCGGGAGTGCGGCACCATCATTGAGGGCGTCAACACGCCCTACCTGTACTTCGGCATGTGGAAGACCACCTTTGCCTGGCACACGGAGGACATGGACCTGTACAGCATCAACTACCTGCATTTTGGGGAGCCCAAGTCCTGGTGAGTGGCCCGGCAAGTCCCGGGGCTGGGGGGGCGGGGCCATGGACCACTGTCCTCAGGCAGCTCGGCTCTGCCCACCAGGAGTGGGGCCAGGCCCATGCCTACTTTGTACAGAGCTCCAGATCGCCATGGCGCGTGGCTGCTGCCAGGAGCTGGACCACACTGTTCCAGTGTCCCTGTCAGGAGGTGGCTGTCCTACTGGTATGGCGCCTAGGCTATGGACCTAGACCTAATGTCCCTTGGCCTTGACCTCCAGGTTCCACAATGGTGGCTGGCTTGGGGCTGGGTGGGTTGCGTGCTGGCTGGAAGGCTATGCCAGGAGACTAGGCTCCCCTCCTTAAGAGATGGGCCCTGGATGGGGCTGAGAAGGTGGCTCAGTGGTAGAGCGCTTGCCTTGCATGTCTGAGGCCCTGGGTTCGATTCCTCAGCACCACATAAGCAAAAACAAAAAAAGCCGGAAGTGGCGCTGTGGCTCAAGTGGTAGAGTGCTAGCCTTGAGCTGAAGAGCTGGAGCCCTGGTGTAGATGCATGGCCCAAGTGGTAGAGCTGTCAGCAAGAAAGCCAAGTGAGAGCATGAGACCCTGAGTTCCCATTCTGGTGTCTGCATATATATGTCTGTGCACACACACACACACACAGAGACAAGATTAGACACGTGCACTACCGTGCATGGTATTTATTGACTAAGATGGGGTCTTTGTCGACTTTATTCCTGGCCCTCAAATCCTGAGCACTCAGCCTCCTAAGTAGCTAGGGTTATAGGCGTTAACCACCATACCCAGCACTCCCTCCTTTTTTTGACAAGATTTACGTCTGGACTCTCAACTCTGGTTTTAGTTTCTCTTTTCTGTGGTGCTGGGAATGGAAGCCAGTCCGTATGCGTGCTAGGGCTAGGGCGCCCCACCACTGAGCCCTCCTTCCTCTCCTTCCCTCCCCTCCCCTTTCCTTCCTTTTAGGTCCCCTGCAGGGTGTCTGGGGCCCTCACTGCAGTCCGCCAGCTTTCTGGTCTGTGCTGTGCCTCTGGGTGTGTGTTGATCCTTGTGGTTCCAGGCACCATGTTCCCGCTTGTGCCTCTGCCTTGTCCTGCTCTGCGTCCTCTCCTCATGCCGGGCGCTTGTGGGAGGTTTGGGGAGGTGACACATCCCTGTGCGTGGTCCTGAGCCTCCTTGTGGTAGTTCCTGGTGAGGTGACACCATGTACTTCATGGAAGGGGCTTAACCAGGATGTCCTGGCACTGAAGTCCCTGGGACTGCCCTCCACTCTGGAGGCAGCGCTGCTGCAGCGGTGGCAGGAGCCCCAAGTCCTTGCCTGAGAGTGAGGTTGGGGCGTGGGTGTCACTAGACAGCGCTGGGCTCAACACCGGCTCCCTGAAAGCTGAGGCTCCCTGCGGGGCCCCAGGAGCCAGGATGTTCCAGTGCCAGGTGTATGGAGTGTGGGCTGAGGCTCACTCCCAGTGTGGGTGCACATGGGTGCTCATGGGTGCAGCGTGGACTTGGAAACATGGGATCAAGTGAGCTCTCAGGAGCTGCCCAAGTTTTGCGCCCTTATACCACTAGGTGGTGCCCCAGTCCTTCCACAAGGCTGAGCCTCGTGGAAGTTTCCCAGGCCCTGAAGTTAAGGATGCTGGGATGAGGGGCTCGGAGGCTGCAGTGACTAGTGCCAGGCTGGCCTGGCCAAGCTGAGCCTCTGGGAGGGCAGAGCAGGTGCTGGGAGGGCAGCAGGCAGCGGAGGGGTGGTGTCTGCTCAGCCGGCATCTCTGGGGGAGTTCACGGAAGAAAGGCCTTCTATTTCCTTTAAAAAAAGAAAAAGTCATAAAAGAAAGGTAGGACAAAAGCGAGCGGCCATCGCCAGTGCATGTCCGTCCTCACCCCTGCAGGGGCCAAGGCCATGCCAGCAGCACACTGTCTCTGCACCAGGCGCAGATGCCACACCCCTGGCCCTGCAAGGCTGGCTCTGGACAGAGGGCCTTCTGCTGGGGCCAGCAGCAGCCTGAGGGGTCGGGCCAGATGGCTGAGGGTTGGCTGAGGCCAGAACCTGTGTCCTCAGTGGTTTCTACAGGATGTCCCAGGTTGGCCAGCCCCACCTGCTGCCCGCTGCACCAAGTGCTGCTTTGAGCCTCTGCCCCGCCCTCAAACCATCCAATGTGAAGAGCATTTGGGGGCAAAGGCCAGCAGTGATTTCAGCGTTCTTTGGGGACAGAAAGTTCTGGCAGCACCTTGATCTTGGCCCTGGCTTGTGATCCTGAGTGGGGCAGGGGGCGGGGGGAGGGGAGGCTCTTGGGGAAGGGGGGGCTTCCTGTGGAGCTCACAGTGGCTGAGCTGTGAGCTCTCCAGCCCCGTTTGTCAGGCCAGGGAGGAGGCCCAGGTGCTCACTCTTCCTGGCACATGCGTACTAAGTGACTGAAGTGACTGCCCATGGTCACCTTACTCTCCCCATCCCATGTGGCCCCAGGAGGCAGAGCCTAGCCAGTCCTCAGGTCCAGCAGGGCCTAACGAGCATGCTCAGTGACCCGGGTGACCAGTGCACCCTGGGAGCTGTCAGGCCTTGTCCTCCCTCTCTTGGGGCCCCTGCAGCATCTGTCCTGCAGACCTGGGAGAGTAGTGATCGCGCCGCCCTGCTTCGAGGGCTCTGGAGTGGGGTGGGGGGCTCCGCAGATGCCACCAGTGCCGCCGCAGCTGTGCTCCACATCTGTCTCCTAATCAGACCGCACCTGTCACACTGCATAGCCCAAGCGGGACCTGATGCAGGTTTTGGTTTAGTGCCCGTGTACCGGGTGGATGGTGTCTTACAAAGACACGCTGCATGTGGCCACTTTGTCACATGATTTGCTAGTCAGTGTGATGTGAGCAGCCTGGTGTAGAGTTAGGCTCCAAATCTCCCTTTATGTGGGGCTTTGAAGTACCCGCCCCCTACCTCACCCACCCCAGCCATCCTGTGCTCCTATTGGCCAGTGAGGTGTGGTCAGAGGTACAGTGCTGCGGTCCTTCCCATCTGGGTTCCAGGGATGTGACTTCTGGGCAGAGCCTGTGACCACCTCCATGGCCTACTTGAGGGCCACTCCCCTCCCTCCTGTTACCTGCCCCTGGAGGCTGCCAGCAGCCTCCCATCGCCACACCGTCCCTGAGACACAGCACATCAAGGGGCCGGATCTCACAGCTTCCAGACACACTGACAACACACCCCTGGGGTCCCTTCATTCCCCCAAGACTTCTACCGTGCTCCACCTCTTAAAGTCCCATGCCTCCCGCCACTTCTCAGTTGTGTCCCCCGCTGGGGAGCAGGCAGGGGTGCCGTGCTAGTGGGGTACTCCTGTTGTGAGCAGCCAGCCCAGGCCAGGCCCTGTGACAGTCCTTGGTCCCCAGAGAAGGCCCGGAGTGGCCGCCACCCTCCCGGGACACCCCACACTTAAGCCTCCATGGCTCTTCCAGGTCCTTCCTCTTGGGGGGCCATCTCATTTCATGGGAGTCTCAGTGGCAATGATAGACAGGGTATGTGGCAGATCCCGGGGTGCCATGAGTGGGGCCTCCTGCCCCGGGGGGGATATGGGACGTGTGTGTGCTGACACAGCCTGCCTACCTCAGCCCTGCGCCGAGGCCCTGGCTGTGGGCAGGCAAGGCCACAGGCTGTCGCGTCTGCCTCCAGGGAGGCTGCCCAGGCCCTTTGCAGACTCTGGAGGCCCTTCCCATCCTTCGCTGCTCCCGATCCGATCCGTTCTACTTCCCAGCCCCATCTCCTCTGGGTCTGAGCGGCCAGGTAGCCATGCTGTGCCGCACGGGGGCGCACGCCTCCCGTCCTAGGTGCCTACCTGAGCTGCGGCCTTTTCAGTGTCCAAGGCTTGTGCCTGTCTGGGAAGCCTGCTGGGAGCTGAGCCAGCGGGCCCCATCCCCAGACGCAGCACAGGCCCTGTGGCCTATGATGTAGGTCTGCTGGCCAAGGAGGACCCCCATAGCTGCTAAGCACCGGAAACTTAGTGCTCCCGGCCTGGTGCAGGGACCAAGGGCCCCATTCCCTGACCTTCCCCAGGACCCTTCTGCAGCTACTTGGGCTGGCTGTCACAGGAGGAGTGCTAAGAGCTGCCTGGAGCGCCAGACACAGTATGGCTGGATGTCCCTTGTGTTCCTCACAGTGAGGCAGGATGGGGACCCCTCTCTGCCCTGTGCACACTCTCATCTTCTGCTGGTAAGGTAGCCGTGGAGCTGCTGGCTCTTGATTCCTCCTGGCCTGAGCCTAGGCCCCAAGCCCTTCGAAGGGGCGTCTGTGGAGCCTGCATAGTGGCTCATACTTGTAATCTCAGCTGCTTGGGAAGCAGGGATTGGGAGGCTGAAGGCCAGCTAGGTCAAAACAGTTGATAAGACCCTATCTCAACAAATAAGCCGAGTGAAGCTGAGTGTGGTGGTTTACTCCTCTGGTCCCAGCTACAAGGGAGGTATAGACAGTATTGTGCTCTGAGGCTGGCCCCAGGTAAAAACACAACACCCTACCAGAAAAAAAAAGAAAGCAAAAAAGCACTGGGAGCATGGCTCAAGGGGTAGAGCACCTGCCTAGTAAGAGCAAGGCCCTGTGCTAAAACTCCAACACTGCTCAGAAAAAAAAAAAAAAAGATCAAGAAGAAACAGGACCTGGCCCAATGTCCTCACTTGACATCTGGTGCCCTCAGAGGGCACCAGAGTCACGTTTGGTCACGTTTGGTCAGCCAGAATGAGTCTGCATGCATGGACCTGCGCACTGTGCCGTGTGTGTATGTGCGTGAGACAGACAGACCCGACGGGGTCTCGGGTCACACAGAGTATGCGGGCATGCAACTCCTGTGAGCCAGAGAACCTGGCCAGGAGTGGCTTTCCAGCTGGCCTCTTGGCTACTCACACGGAGCTTGGCTCGGGCCCACGGGGGCTGGTAGAGGGACAGCTGTGTTGTCCCTGGCCCGGCTCCCTCCGCAGCCTCCTTATCGTGCCCTTGGCCTTACTCTTGTCACAACCACTCTGTTGTCACCAGGGGCCACCAGCCCCCAGCCTTCTGCTTGTCAGGACTGGGCAGTCAATCTCACACCGCAGGCTGCTCCAGGCATCTAAACAATGAGCTCCGAAACTGTCTGAGTCTCAAATTGGGACATCGAGTGCCGTCACGCAGGGGAATGGCGCTGTCATTAACAGCTGCGGCGGACCGATGACGATGGGCAATTTCGGGGAATCTGGCACACGCGGCATGGTGCGGTTCTGAATCACAGCCTGTCTGCCCCATTAGTCTGATCAGCTGCTGGGGCCTCCCGCCCGCAGCTGTAATGGCCTGGTGCTGCTGCACCGATTGCTTGTCCCCGCGTCCCCAGGACAGAGGGGAGCTGGGGCAGAGCAGCCAGGAAGCCCCCCGAGTGTGCAGACTCACCCATGGCTCCTGCCAACCCCGGCCTTGGCCACCCTGAGTGTCTCCAGGAGCCATCAGGGACACACTCTGGGGGCTGCAGGTCGTGTGTTTCGTGTCCCCGTGCGTGCTCTCTCCAGTGGCCCTGCTCCCTGTGCTGACCCTGTGCACTCCGGGGGCTGGGGGGGCCACTGGAGACACCCATGCCGCTCTGCCATCTCCTGGTGACTCTGGGTTTCCCTACTTTGTCTGCTTTTTCAGTGGGTGATTTTCTCTTACTTTCTTTTAGAGCTTGCCGTGTCTGTAAGCCCCACTGTGGATTTGCTGAAGCCTGGGGACAAGTGTCGAGTCCCCAGGAGTGACTCCCCCTCTGTGAACAGTCATTGTCAGCTATGCCAATCCAGTGTCCCCTGGGATCCCCAACGCGGCGCCCTCCTGGGGTCACACTGGGCGGTGGGCTTGGGGTGAGGTGCTCAGGCGCTCTGCAGAACGACTGGCTTTTTCCTTTCTGTCCTGTCTTCTCGCAAAAGAAACGTGCTGTTATGCTCGTTAGCATGCGCAGCTCCAGGGAGGGCCTCCACTTGTGGAAATGCAAATCCCACTAAGTTCACCCCCAAAAGGGCTTTCTTTTTTTTTGTGGTACCAATCCTGAGTCTTGAACTCAGTGCCTGTGCGCTATCCTTGAGTTTTTGTTCTTAAGGCTATAGCACTCTACCATTTGAGCCACAGCTCCACTTTGGGCTTTTTTTTGATGGTTAATTGGAGATAAGAGTCTCATGGACTTTCCTGCGTGGACTGGCTTTGGACCTCAGTCCTCAGATCTCAGCCTCCTGCGTAGCTAGGATGACAACATGAGCCACTAGCACCAGTCCAAACATGCCTTTTTAAACTGCAGTATTTAATTATCAGAAAAATAAGAGGAGAGCAGTTGGACAGGGGCCTGCTCCCTTCCCGTGCTCCCCCTCCTCCGTCCCCCTCCCTCTTCCCTCTCTCAGGGTGGGTGGTGGACAAGCAGGCAGGGTTGCTTTGTGCAGCTTCACTCCCAGCACCTCTTGGCTCTGCGGCAGGCCTGCGGCTGTGGCTGGCATCACAGTCTGGGACTGTGGGAAGGCCCCTCCTGCCCTTCTGGCAGTCAGGGGACTGAGGTCTGCTCATGTCTGCTGTCCGCCGAGGACTGCTATCCATACCAGGCAGCCACTGTCGAGTCCCCGTGGTCAGACCTGCCTGACGTCACTTGGAAGGGCTCCCCCAGTAAGGCCAGACCCACCCACCTGTCACCCAGTCTGTGGTCTGCAGATGTGAGACCATAATAAGCAGTGTAGCTGCTGAGAGGAGCCTGTGACCCAGTCACTGTGCCTGGGGGCCTGGAGTCAGGGGCTTCCTGTTGTCCCCCTCTCTGTGCCCCCACTAGCCAGGGACCGGTCCTACAGTGAGAAGTTTATAAAGCAGCTCAGTGCCAAGTGCGCATGCGCAATACTCTCTCTCCTTGCCCTCCCCCTCACAGCCCCCATGTATAGCGGTGCCAGTGGAGCCTTCAATTTGACTTTGACTTCATGCCACCACCCCTCTGCCCTGTGTGTCCTTTTACCCGTGTCCCTGATCGTGGGCCTGAGTGTGACCTTGCTGCGTATCTGCCCCTGGGTCACAGCCCACCGCCGTGTGTGCAGGTGCTCTCGCTTCCTTCTGTGAACTGCGTGAGTGTGGTGTGGCCAGGCCTTGCTCTGTGGTGGATGGCTGGCCATCCCCAGTGTGGGGCTGTGGCAAAAGACCAGCTTGCCACCATACCTGCTGCAGGTGCAGGACGTGAGCTCTGATCGCCAGTCCTGCTGAAAGTAACTGCAGGCAGCGGCCACTTCTCATAGCCCTGGGCCACCAGCAGCCCTTGGCTCCAGCCAGGCCCCTTGTCCCCATGTACAGATGAGGCCTGAGTTAGCCGCTGTGAGACCCGGTGTGAAGCTCCTGCTGTAGTGCCTGGCTCTGTGGGGTGCCCAGGACACTGCCACGGTGGGGTGCCATGGGTGAGGGCGGCCTGCATGAAGGTTGGGGGGAAAGGACCCCAGGAGCGGGGGGGGGGGGGCGGGTGGAGGTGCTGCCAGCCCCCAGGGCTGCCACCTGTGCCGCACAGCTTCCAGGTCATCCCTAGGCCAGGCTGTGGAGGAGGTGGGGCGGCCCAGGCCCCACTGGGCCCTGTGATCTGTGCCCGGCACAGGAGCCATTGTAAAGGAGCCTTTGGTGTGGCTGGACAGCCAGACCACCACCATGGCACAGTGCCAGGCTCAGCCCCTGCACGAGGGCTGCAGAGGCTCTTCGGGGGGAGAGGCTGGCGTGGTGGCAGGGGCAGTGTGAGCGGTACTTGTGGACATGGGCAGTGCCAGCCCATTGCCGCACGCTGGCATGGACTGGCAGGAGCAGATGGCCCATCATTTTGGTATCTTTTGTTCAGTGTGGGTGCTTAGCGTTGGACCAGTGACAGACACATAGCCCTGGCCCATCGTGCTGGGAGACCATGGGCTTTCTGCTGTAAGGGGTAGGAGCAGCCAGGCCAGGCCAGGCCGCTGGGCCAGCTGCCCAAGTCTTCTGCCCACCACAGCAGAGCTGTTAGTGCAAGGAAATGCCACGGCAGTGTCTTCCTGCCTTTGAGGCACACCAGGTGGAGTTGTAGAGAGATCACCCAGCTGCCTGGGGGCCTGGGACTGTGGAGCCCCACCTCCCGTCACCATGGATACCAGTGGTTTCCATGGCAAATGTCACTCTAGTGCACCTGCTGCTCATAGGTGCCAGTGCGCCAAGAGCATGGCATTGGCCCTGAACGTGAGGGTGGGGGGTGGGGGGTCGGGGGGAGGCTGTGTTATCCTAGTTTAAGAGCCGAAGGCTGGAGCTGTGGTTGCTGCCTGTGATAGAGTGGGCTGGGGCTGAGACTCATGGGAGCATGGACCTGGCTTAGGGGGTGTAGCATGCATCTCTTAAGCTGGCTCTGCATTTAAGAGGGAAGTTAAAAGGACACACCAGGGCCACCATGGAGCTGGCTGTGTGATAAAAACAAATGCCAAAGAAGAGTTGCCTGAAGTCATCTTAAAGGGGCAGGCATCTCCCAGCCTCCCACCCTCCACATCGCCCACCTCATCTCCACCCCCTAGCTGTCCCTCCTGGCTCCCTTCATCCAGGGTACGTGGAAGCTGCTGGTCTAGGCTGCCTAATCCCTCTCCAGATGCAGGGAGTCTTCCCTCTTCCCTCCCTCCTTTCCCTCCCCCCCTCTCTCTACCTTCTTCCCCTTTTGTCTTCCTTCCCTTGTTCATGTTTTCCCTTTCCTCTCCCCCTTCCACTAGCCCCCTCCTTTCAGGATTCTTGGGCCTTTTTCATTTTTTTCACCTGACCTGTGTGTTTTTGTAGAAATAGATGAGGATGCGGGTCCCCTGCATGGGCAGAGCACAGGGTGGGGTGGGGATGGTTGGGGTGTGGGCCGCCTCCTGGCTGTTCTCTGGGCTGGCATCCAGGCCAGTTGGGGTGAGCCATCTGCATCAAAAACGTGCAGCGCTCTGAGCAACACGTCCACTGTGGTCCCCCATGCTGCCTACTTGAGGCCCCTTTTCATCCCCAGCCACGTGCACCCCTTCCTGTGACGCTGTCAAATACATGTACCACATAGAAAAACAACTCAGATGCAAACCCAGAGCTGGGGGTGTCAAATGCCGCCCACTCAGCACCGCCTGGCCCGTGCAGCCCCCAACTCCTGCTTAAATGAGGGGTGATCGGTGGTGTTCTGCAGGCCCCCAGGGAGGTGTGGCGCCACCTATGCCTCGCTAGGACCCCTCCCCCAGCACATCCCCTCCTGCTGCCTGTGACAGGCCTTATTAACTCTCTTCAGCTTTTTATCCGGCTTTATTTGGCTTCCCCACAGTGGCTGGTCCCAGCTTCAGCTCCCGTTTGTCTCACACGCCCAGGACTCTTGATCTTGTGTGTGTTTCAATAAAAATGTCATTATTCGAAATCATCCATGCTGCTGGTGTGAGATACCAAATTCCACTATCTATTGTCCTGGAAAAAGACGATCCATTCAAGATAAAGGCCCGAGGCTCAATAAGGTGCTTCCCTGGGAACAAGCCCCATCCTCCAGCACTGTCAAGACAAGTGGGGGTACCTCAGAAGTGGAGGGGGGTTGCCGGTAGAGGAGGGTGGTTTCAGTGACTGGAGGTGGGCACTGTGTGCCCAGGCCCCGCCCTCTTTGCACACATGCTGCACGGGGGGGAGGGGGGCGGGGGGGGGTGGGCAGCCTGTCCTCCCCGGCACTGGGTCTTTGCAGTCTCCTTCAGGCAGACTGTGGGTGGGGCGCCCTCCTTCCTCCCAGCTGCTCAGGACCGCTCCCTGTGCACCAAGGGCACCTTGAGCTGCTGTCTGTCCCACCACACTGGCCCACAGGAGGCCCATCTGTCCAGATTACCTGTCCTGCTGAGAAGGCTGGCAGCCCTCCTTTGGCAATTGAGCTGCAGTGACACGCCGCCCGCTCACCACCCGCTGCCACCGCCCCTGCCTTTTGCTGTGCTCTCCTCCCCGCGCCACCGCTGTGTCCTGCTTTTGCCAGTGGACTTGGCTGCTGGCCAGGGGGCCTTACAACAGGCATCTGCCACTCTCCCCGCTCTCCTCTCTGTGCCCCGTTGCTGGGGACATTGAGCCGTGTCTTCCATGTCCTGCTTCCAGACTCCAGACTGGACCTTGCCTTCGTGGCCGCGTGGTCTGTAGACGTCCGCTGTGGGCACTCTTGGTTCGGCCAGTCCTCTGGGCCTGGGATGGCCGCTTAGCTACGTCTGTCACGAGTGGTACTGGTTTCCAAGGCGGGGCCTGTCTCATCCCCTTCTAATGGCTGGCCCCTCCCATCTTTTCCGTGCAGGCTCTGCATCTTGGGTGGCATCTTGGGTGTGGAGTGGGGGGGGACTGGTGGACAGCTGGCCGGTCTCCCTGCTTGCCCGATGCCTGTGGCCCGGCCCTTCAACATGATGTGGAAGGCTCCCTGCCCTGGTTGCCTAGGGTGTTTCTGTGTGTGTCCACACTGACCCTGACCTCAGAGCCTCCCACGAGCTGGCAGGCACTCTCTCACTGGAGTTAGGCCCCTGCCACCCGGGTCGTGCCAAGATTTTTAGCCCTAGCTGTCTTCCAGGTAGGGCTTCACACTTGTACCCAGGATTGGCCTCCGACCTCGACCTCCTTTCCTGTTGTATTTTGGGTGGTGTGTTACACACTGTGTTGGGATGTTGTCTCAGTCCTCCCAATCTCCACCTGTTGAATCGCTGGGATTACAGGAATGAGCCACTACGCCTGGCTCTCCGGAGGTATTTTTACAGCCAACTTATGGCACTGGACATAGAGGTCACCCAGGTCCGTGACGTTTCAGTCGATGAAGCTGACCTGGATGAAACTGACCTTGTCCTGCTGCCATCAGCGGGGCCTCTGCTCCTCTGGCTTTTCCATTGTGAGCTTGGAGGAGCAGAGCCGAGGGCTTGCTCTGGGGCCTGGGCAGCCAGGAGCTCAAGGCAAAGTAGGGTGGAACAGATAGCAGGGGGGCTACTGGGGCTCAAGGGAAGCTCCCTGTGGGGGTGATGCTGGAATCGTCCCTCTGAGGCCCAGGCCCTGGCCTCCTCCAGTCAGGGCTGTGGAGGTGCGTGCCTCCTGGGGCCCTATGTGTACTATGGCCTCCTGGCTGCAGGTGGCGCTAACTCCTGCCAGGGTGTCAGGCTCATGCCTGGCTCCCTCCCCAAGCCGGGCTCTGTGGCTCTGCCTTTTTCTTTCCGTGTCCATCATGGCCCATGTTAAGTGGTGCGGGGCCTTGTGCCTGGCCCTTGTGCATATACTGTGAAATTGGCTTCCACAGCCCTAGACCACCATGGCTGAGCTGACATTTCCAGAGGGCTTAGTCGTGGTGGGGCAGGTGATCACCACTGCACCTAATGGCTGGAGCGTTGCAGGGTAGGGCTGTCAATGCAGAAAGTCACTGGCTCTCCCTCCTTTGGTTCCAAGCCTCTGGAGGGGCTCAGCAAGAGGGCCCAGGCAGGGGCTGCTGCCAGATACCTACACTTTGTGAACATGGACAGGCAGGGCTCAGAGCCCTGATCTGGGGTCTTCAGCCCCACCAGCCCTGTCTCAGGAGTGGCTCTGTCCCTTGCACATGCTACCCTGGGACAGGGACTGGGAGGAGTGGCTGGCTCAGCCATGGCCACAGTGTGGGGACCGCCCTCTTCCTGAGACCTTGCCTGTGACTGGCCCTGTCTGGCTGAGGGTGAGTCAGCCCCTGTGGACTTAGGTTTTTTGTTTTTTGTTTTGGTCGGTCATGGGGCTTGAACCTCTGGGCTTGGGCGCTGTCCCTGCGCTCTTCAGCTCAAGGTGAGCACTCTACTGCTTGAGCCATAGCACCACTTCCAGTTTTCTAGTGGTTTATCGAAGATAAGAGTCTCATGGACTTTGCTGCCTGGGCTGGCTTTGAACCTCGATCCACAGATCTCAGCCTCCTGAGTAGCTAGGATGACAGACATGAGCCACCAGCACCCGGCCCCTGTGGACTTACGAATAGATGCCTCCCCATGCCACCCCAGGACCTGAGAGGCCATCCTACACTCAGTGACCCCAACTGGGGAGCTCCCAGCTTGCCCCTGGGCACCATATCACCCACACCGGGAGGTGGGCAGCACCTGCAGAGCTGACTGGGGCTGCTGAGGCTGGAGGGCAGGGGCTGGGCCAGCCAGCAGGGGTGTGCGGGGCTGGTGCTTCTTGCTCACTGACTCTCTGCTGCCGTGTGATGGATGGTTCTGAGCAGGCCCTGTGCCCCAGGATGGCCGTGTTGCTCTTCCTGACACACTCATTTAATTTTTAACTCGCAAGGCATTTGCTTATTTATTTTCATTGTTCTTGATAATAATTCTAAGCCATTAGAGGGGAAAATTATATTCAAAAATGCTGTTTCACACTTTATTTGTTTGATGATTTAGAGCGATAGAAAATAGCACATTTGCTGGCTTTTATAGTCTGATAATTATTCACATCCATCAAGCCATTCCAGGGGAATAAACAAAACACCAAGAAAATTACACTATTAATAGCATCCTCTGTGGCGGACGGAAGACCGTGGCCGGCCTCGTAGAGAGGGGAGGCCGCCTGTCCGAAGCTGGAGGCTGCTGGTTTCTAATCATAGTTGGTCTCGGTGGCCCTGGGGTTGCAGCCACCCCCTCCTGGAAGCCTAGGGCCTGCAGCTGTGCTCTGGCCAGCTCACACTAGAGGCTCCCTTCATCAGCCCCAGGGAATCTGGCTAAGAGCTGTGCGGGTGGAAGCCCTATGTCCCCGTGGTGGCTGTGCTGCCAGCCTGGCCACAGGCCTACTCCTCACATGGCATTCCTGTCCTTTGGCCTTGGTGCCCAAACAAGAAGCTGGTGCCTCTGATGGTCTTGGCTGGAGGTCCAGTGTCCCCGCCACGTCCTGGCTGCCCTGTGCAGTGTGCCCTCCCCCAGCACACTCACACTTGGTCTCAGCCCGTGTGGGTCAGGCTGGCGTGGCCCAGCCTCTGCTCCTGTCCCAAAGCCACATGAGTGGATTTTCAGCTTCGCATTTTTAGGGTGGCAGTAATTCCTCCAGGAAGAAATCTGGAAAGGCAGAGATCCCAGGCCCAGGATGTGGCTTCCTTCTGGAGCCTTCCGTGAAGTTAGTTCACCCTTGCCTCTCCTGAGAGTGTTCCTGCAGCCTCTTGGACTGTCTACCTGCTAGCCTGAGTTTGTACCTCCTCCATCCTGTGCATCCCCAGCTCAGAAGGGGCCTCTGGGGTTAGTCCCTCTCGGCTTCCCATAGGCTTCATGCTGACACCTCATCTAGGAAGGGAAGCCCCTTTGGCTTGCCAGTACACAGGGTCTAGGCCTGTCTCCCTCAGCCTCCCAGCACCGCCTCGGCATTGAATACAGAATTACAGAGCTTGCTGCATGCTGCCGGCTAGCGCAGCTCACCAGGTTGCCAGGGAGATGCAGAAGCAAATTGTTCATGGGTTCTTGCTTTGGATCTTCCCGAAGTACTTCACAGCAAACATTCAAAAGTAGAGCGTGCTTGCTTGGGTAACATGCAATATGGAGAAGATTAGCACGGCCCTGGGCCAGGATGACAGGCAAATTCATGAAAGTGGTCTCGTATTTTTATTTTAAGCAGAGAGCAGGTGGGATGGGGGCCCAAATCGGAGGCTTTTAAAACAAATACCTAAGAGAGATGGCTGTGGAAGTGGTTCCAGAGGGGTGACTCAGTCTGGAGCTCCTCTCCTCCGGAGCCCGAGTGACCCTCGGGATGGCATCTTCCTCCCACCCCCGGCACAGCCCAGGGAGCCTGTCCTTCCTCGCCCTCAAAGAGCTCAGCCTTCAATACGTGGAGGCCTGGGCCAGGGGGTGGGCCGAGCTGACGTCATCCTGGGCAGTCTGGGCTTCCGGGCTCTAGGGGTGAGCGGAGGCCAGCTCTGGAGGGACCAGAGGATGGGAGGACAGGGGTGCTGGCTGTGTAGGATGTTAGCGTTCAGGAAGAGGCCAGGTGTGGGGACATGGGTCACAGCAGCCCCAGCAGGTAGAGCGGGAGACCCCAAGCAGGTCAGGACAGTACAGAACAAGGAGATTGACAGTGTCCAGGGGCCCAGAGCAGACCCTGGAAGAAGTCTGGAGGAGATCTAGGGATACCCTTCTGTCTGAGAAAGTTGCTGCTGGGTGAGTGTGCTGCCTCGTCCACTCACAGCGGCCACCCGGGCCATGGGCAGGCAGAGCGGCTGATTTGGGCCATGAAATTTGACCTTGTAATGGAGCCCAAGCTTGCAAGCAGCGAGGAGGCAGACTGCTTCCCTGTGTCCGTGACCAATCAAACCCACTTTATTTTACAGCCCCAGAAATTGCTTGCTAATGGCCAGACAGATGCCTGACTGCCTGCAGGCTGAGAGAACAAACCTCTCGAACCCCGCAGTGGGTGCCAGGACTGTCTAGGAGGAGGTGGGGGAGGTGTGTGTTGGGGGAGGGGGATCGAGGCTCGGCTCTGGGGGTCCTGAAGGGTCTGTGAGACACCTGCCTGGGGAGCTGCTGGTCCCGATCTCTGCGGCTGTCCCAGCCAGCTCGAGCCTTCTCTGTCCTGCCCTTGTCTGCCCTCCATGGTTGGCCCTAGCCACCTGGGCTTGGGACCTGCTCAAGGTCTCATGGGAAGGCAGCACCCTGGTGCTTTGATGGCTTCTAGTGTGTTGGGGGGCGGGGGGCTCCTACTGCCCACCCTTGAGGCACATCGCCACAGTGCTGTCCTTACAGAACGGAGCCCTTGCCCTATGCTTTGGCTTGTGAGCTGAGAGTTTGGGCTTGAGTCTTGAGGAAGGGGCTGGCACATCCCTGGCATTGGTGCCTGGGCTACCTAAGGCTGTCACTAGCTGGTTCTGGGTGGCAGGAGGCTCAGCGCTCCCGGGCATTGGTGGCGGGTCCAGAAGTCTCTGTGCCTGCCTGTTTCCCATCCGAAAGCCTTCCTAATCTCCCCAGGGGCCACTCTTCAGCACACTGGGCCGGCGGCCTGCAGTCTGTACTTTCCGATAACAGGAGCCACGTTCCAAAGTATTAAACTTTTAACATCCACCAGATTCAATTAATCTTATCTTTACAACTCCCAATTACAGGCGGTAATTAAGTGAAAGCAGCATTGTAGGCTGGGGATCTTGCATTAATCATCGCAGCCCTGGAGCCATAAATTAGTTGTTTCCCATCCTCAGGCGTCTTCCCAGCAGGCCTGGACTGTCTCACTCCCCGCGTGGGGGACGCTGTCCCACCCAGGCGCTTCACATGGGGGATTAGCGCCCTGGTCCTTATGTAAATGAGGACAGGCCGAGTGAGAAAGCACCCCCTCTGCTTTGTCCACACAATGGAAAATTCTCCAACATCCACACAGCTGAAGGTGCCCAGGGTGTTTCTGGCAGAGGCCCTGCAAATGTGCTATGCCCAGAAATTAATTATTGAATCCTATTTAGATTAGAGACAACAAGATGTTTCTCTTATCTTCCCACCCCACCCTTCTATTTTATGAGAAAAATAACAAACGTCTCTGTTGGTGGTTGGCATGGGCCTGTACGACTCTGGTCAGGGCGATCTTTTCCTCGCTGGTGTTTTCACCGCTTTGCGTCCTGCCCGAGGGCTGTGGGGAGAGGCTGCGGGCTGCCTCGTGCCTCTACTCGCTTGACTATGTGTAGAAGGCGAGACACTGGCATCGCTGCTCTAGAACAGACTCGTTATCTGGGAGGGCATCAGGCGCTGGCCCCCACCAACTCCCAGTTGTGAGAGTCCATGTCTCCCCCGGTGGTGGTTCCTGGCATCCTCCTTGCCAGGCTGTGGCGGGAAGAGGCCCAGGCTGCCGCGGCGCCAGCTTGTGCCCGCAGCTCAGCATCAGAGGCCCATCAGCCCCCCTGCATCTGTTTGCAAACTTTCATCTTCATCTTCTAGCGGATGACAGAGCCTCGGAATCCTTTTAAGTGGAAAATGTGTAAAAACTAAACTTAGGCAGTGGGTGACCGTGGTGTTTTTCTCCTCCCAAAGCTGCTTTTCCCTGTCGGCTCTAGCCTGGGGATGTGGATGGCACAGCCATGAGAGCCAGCTGAGTGGGGAGCTCTTGCTGCACCCCCCAGCCTCGCTCAGGGCGTAGAATTCTGTGTTGCTCCTCTGGCCTCATTGGGGTTTAGCACCTCCTGGCACTTGTGGCCATTGGCAGCCTTTTGGGTTCACAGTCCTGAGTCCTGGCCACCCTGCCCCTGTGGTGCATATGCTCCAATGCATGCTGACCACCTCCCTTCTCTTGCAGGTACGCCATCCCCCCTGAGCATGGCAAACGCCTGGAGCGGCTGGCTATCGGTAGGTGTCTGTGCCCGTGGCAGGTGAGATCGTCTGGGCCTGGGACCAGGGGGGCTGGGTGAGGGCTGGGAAAGTAGCTGCCAGCCACCCAGATGGGCTGCGTTTGAATGGTCATGGTGATGAGCTCCACACCCTGCCTGCTTTGGGTTCCCATATTCCCACCGCCTTTGCCCTAAGTGCCCTGTTCTCAGATCTCAGCATGAAGGCCTGTCCCACTGAGCCTGCTCTGCCTCTCTCTGCGCATGTCTCTCTATGCCACGTGTCCTCCAGCACGTGGGGAATCTGAGTAAGCAGGCCATCCTTGCTGCCCTGCCCTCAGCACATGTCCTCCCTTGGTGCCCGCCCTGTACCACCCACCTGCATCTCCTCCCCCCCTCCAGGGCCTCTTTTCAGGCTAGGTTTGCAGGGAGACCCTGACTACTCTGGTTGAAGATACCAAGGCAGGTGGAAGGAGCAGGGTTCCCCACCAGCTCCTGATCTTGGGTTTCAGGAATTACCAAGTATCTGAAGGATATTGCACAGCCCAGCCTCTGTGGGGCTACCCTGCCAAAGACCCTGACCCACATTTAGGGGTGCACAATGATTGATGCTCCCGGTTCTGGAGCCTGGGAATCCCAGGTCCTGGGCCAGTACATTTGGTGTGAGCCAAGCATCCTCCCGTGGCGGGGACCCCAAAGCCACCTCAGCCTCCAGGGTGAGGTGCCACACTGTCATTTCTGTTGTTTCAGATGGCATCTCACTGTGTAGTCCAGGCTGGCCTCCTGAGTGCGGCCTGCACGCATGCCTGACTGTGCCACATCTTGGTACCATGACACAAGGATGTAGGTGTTAGCATAAGAATCTAGGGACCCAGACCATAGCAAGTCCTGATTGGCTCAAAGGGTCCCCTCACATCCAATCAACAGGCCATCCTTAAGCAGAGGCACTTCCTTCTGGGCTGGCCAGGCAGAGTGACGTTGATGCTATGTGAGGGCAGAAGAGCACAGGCCAGTGAGGCCCCCTTTCTCCAATTTGGGAAGCTGCCCCTGGCTTGGTGGCTCCTGTGTGCCCAGGAAATACTGACATGCCAGCCACCAAAGCAGCAGGAGGGAGGGAAGCTCCAGCCACGACCCGGCTCCTGGTCTAGCAGAGGCCCCACACTCTGTGCCACAGCTTGCAAACAGCCCAGCCAACACAGCTGGGCTTTCAAACACACACTGAGGGGCAGATTTCATTCGGAATACAGGTTGCATGTTTTTCCACTGTTTAAAACAAATGGCCACCACCTTAGTGGATGTAAAACAAAAAATTAAAGTTTCAAGATGGGCACTGGTGGCTCACACCTGCAATCCTAGCTACTCAGGAGGCTGAGATCTGAGGATCACGGTTTGAAGCCAGCTCAGGTAGGAAAACATCCATGAAACTCCAATTAGCCACCAGAAAACCAGAAATGGAACTGTGGCTCTTAAGTGGTAGAGTGCTACCTTGAATGAAAAAGCTCAGGGACTGCGCCTAGGCCCTGAGTTCAGGCCCCACGACCAACCCAAAACAAAAACTTACAGTTCTCTAATCAGAGGTTGGTTCCTCCAAGGGCCTCCAGCCAGGCTCCATGTTCCTCTTTTCCCAGCTCCCTGAGGTCCTAAATCTCTTGGCTCCTGGTCCCTTCCTCCTCTGCCCTCTGGAGATCCACAGTGGTCCCTGCTCAGTGTCCTTAGCCTGCTCCTGCCCAGAGTCCTTTTTGCTTCATGTAAGATAACGTTCAGATTCTGGGAGCGGGTGGCAGGCAGTGTGGGTGCCATAGTTCAGCTGATCACACCCGTGACCAGCTGGGCTGCAGGAGATGGTGGCAGACGGTGGCAGGACAGCCAGGCCAGGCCTGGCCTTCCTGGGGATGATCACGAAGGCTGCCCAGTGGCTGTCGCCAACACCCAGACCACCCAATGCTGGGCCTGTGTTCCTGTCCACATGCCCCTTCTGTTGGAGAAGAAAGTGAAGGCGGGCCCCAGTAGCTGGAGGTTCAGAGTCTCGGAGTCACCATCTACCCCTAGTGCTACAGCACTTTCTAGCTTCTTCATAATGAAAAGCAGCTCGGTGTGGGCTCCCTGCTATGGGCTTTTAAAAATACCAACTCACTCCTGCCAGGGAGCCATGCAAAGCTCAGGAATAGCTGGGCCATTGGCCTACAGGCAGGGAGGACAGGAGGGAGGTTGTACAGGACTAGCGGCAGCCGCAGTGGCAGCAGGAGGCCACGCCGCCCTCCTCTGCAGACTCAGGCTTAGGGCCTGCTACCTTTTGGGGAGATGTCCCCCCTACTCCTTCACAGAGCTGGGTGGAATGGCTGCAACTAATGTGCAGAATGAATAGCTCCGCTCCAAATGGGCTCGCGGGGAGAGTTGTGGGGCCCACGGAGAGCGCATTAATGTGCTGGCGCATTATCGGTGCTAATCACTTAAAATGTGTGCCTTTATTAGAGCTTTAATGAGAGCCACTTAAACTGTGCATTAAAAAGAGGAACTGCGGCGCGGCCGGCAGCCGGGTGGCAGGCAGTCATAACTCTAATTGAAATGCTTTTAGTGCCAGCGGAAGTTGTGAGTGCAGTGATTCCTGGTACCTTCCTCGCAGCCCCACGCGCCTGTCCAGTGTGCACCGCATGGCCTGTGCTCACATGCCTGCACACGGTGCCCTCCAGGTGGTCACCCACCAAGGGTGGGCCTCAAGGCCAGGCCCAGGGTCTGCACAGGCTTCCATGAAGGGACTCCGGATGACCTGTGACTGCCAGTGAGTCCTAAAAGGGAAGGTGGCCACGAGCACCCCCTCAACCACTCCCTGACACTCCACCCCTTCGCTTAATCTACATGGCAGCCTGGTCCATGCAGGATGATGGGGTACAGACACAGCCCGGTACCTGGTCCTTGCCTACCCCACCGCCCCTGCTGCCCCACGCCTGTGCATTCATGCAGGTGGCCAGTGCTGAGGCCACGTGTGTCCTCTCTCTGGTTGCAGGCAGAGCAGGTGTTGGAGCAGGGAGCACGCGAGCTGGCAAGGCCCTGTATGCCTCTCGGCCTGGCCCCCACAGCACAGGTTTTGGGGGTCGTGGACAAGCCCATAAGCACAGCCTGGGCTTCAGCAGGCATCTGTGCTCTACCCCAGGGCGGGTTGCCTCTGGGCCTCTACTGCCCATGTGGAGCCGGCCCTGGCTGCTGGGGCTGCTTAACTGGGCGTTGGGAGCAGGCAGGGCCGAGGCCCATGGCTTACACTTGCCCACCTGCAGACCAACCCTGCAGGGGCTCCCAGTGCTAATCCAGACCCCGTGAGGCTCAGCTTCCTCACTGAGCAGCCATGAGAGCATCTGAGCAGGGTGCCAGCAGGGCACAGGCGCCTTGACTTCCCTAGAACGTTCAAGCTTGGTTCATCATTCTTGCCTGGAAGGAAGGAGCCTCTACGTGGACACTGTTTGCTTGCCACGTTCCTGGCTTGGGTGGCTCTAGGATGCTGGTGGCCCCTTGTCTTTCCCAGCTCTGGGTGGGGTGGCACAGGTCAGTGCCCACGGCTTGAGTGTGCCTTGCCCTTTGCACAGCTGCACCCCAGCACTGGGCCTGTCATGGGCATAGGCCTCTCCTTCCCATGGGGCCAGACTCCAGGCTGCCCTGGGCACTGGGCACGGGGGTTTGGTGGGCACCAGGAGCACCCCCACCTTCCACCCCAACAGTACTGTGCACCCCTGGTGCTTTGGAGGGCCAGCGTGTTCCTTTTCAAGCATATTACACTCCCGCCTGCCTGCTTTCTCCTGCCAGCATGGCATCCC
This sequence comes from Dipodomys merriami, assembly GCF_024711535.1. Taxonomy (NCBI): domain Eukaryota; kingdom Metazoa; phylum Chordata; class Mammalia; order Rodentia; family Heteromyidae; genus Dipodomys; species Dipodomys merriami. Next base: position 3,040,485 of record NW_027206291.1, read on the forward strand.
CGCTGCCCTGGCTTGTGGCCCTCACACTGTGTGTTCTCTCCTGCCCCAGGCTTCTTCCCCGGGAGCTCCCAGGGCTGTGATGCCTTCCTGCGCCACAAGATGACCCTCATCTCACCCATCATCCTGAAGAAGTATGGGATCCCCTTCAGCAGGGTGCGTACAGGCTGGGGGTGCCCGTGGCGGGATGGGGCCTGGGGATGCCCTCTGTGGGATAGGCTCTGGTCTCTAGCTGGCTGACTGAGAATGCCTAAGAGATAACCTGGAGAAAGTTCTAGAGCTGTTACTGGCTGGGAGCTATGTTACCTGCTGGGGGCTGAGCATATGAGGGAGGCATGGGTCAGGTGAAGTCTTTACTTGCTTCCCCACGACCTAAACTAGACTAAGGTCAGTGTTGGGCATGGCCGCCCAGGCCCTCCCTCCAGAGGGCCAGGTTGGAAATGGCAGGCATGGAGCATCCTGCTGTGGCCAAGAAGCAAGCAACAGCTTCAAGGACGGTCCCTGCACCTAAGCTCCTGATGATTGGCATGGCCTGTTCTGAATGGCTCCGGGGGCCCCCTGAGCTTGTGTGATGTGGCTCCAGAACTATCTGCAGGGCTGGGATGGAAGAGGTCCGGTCTCCCGTTGCTCAGAGCCCCCACATCTGGGTAACAGCTCACCTCTGCAGACGCAGCAGCTCTGGGCTGCTTGGGTTGGGTGGCAGGCTCTTTAGTGCCACCATTTCTGCCTGGCCTCCAGCCCTGTGATGGGCCTGCATGGGCCTCAAGGTGCTGGCCGGGGTCCCCAGGCTAGACTAGGCTAAGGCATTTGTTTGCCTGTAGCCCTCCAGCCCTCCTGCCAGGCAGGAGAGACGGTCTCATAGGGGAAGGCATTTTTGTGAAGAGCAATTTGTCAGGCCCAGGAGCGAGTTCTGTGATGAGACCCTTCACGCCCCCGCTCCTGTCGCGCGTCGGCATGTGGAAATTGCTTGTGACATTTCAATCGTTCTGCTTGGAGCATCACTGTGGCAACCGAGGGTAACTTGTTCTTCCTGCCTGGCCAGAGCTGCCGCCGCCGCTGCCACATCAGGCAGAGGAAGATGTGCCCAAGAAAGGCGGCTTGCCAGCTCCTGGGGCTTCTGTCTGAAACCCTCCCTTATAGGAAAAGACAGTCAGATTTGTATCAGGTGACTACAGCCCTCACAGAAAGGACAAGGGCTGATCTTGGGGCCTTTTCTTGGAGAAGATCCTCCCACTTAAGTGGCGTCTATGGATGAGCCAGCCACACCCTGCTTCCCCGATACTATGGTCTGCTTGAACTTGAAACACTGAACTCCCTGACCAGTGCACCCCATGTCTCAAAGGGGCTGCCAACGCCCTGCTGCCTCACTCCTGACCTGCATGACCCAGGCACCTGCATGACCAGACCTCCATGTCTCCAGATCCCTGTGGGGTGAAGGCCTGTGTGTGGCCAGTGGAAAGCAACTCCCACGTGGCCCAGCTCCTGGGACAAGGCTGGTGTGCATCCCTCATCTGAATTCCTGGCACCTTCACACGAGCAGCTCCCTGCTCCCAACTATAAATCTCTGTAATGGTATTTACTTCTTCAAGAAAAAGCAGATCAATAGCAGAGCTTTTTAATAATTAAAAGTGTGTACTTGTGTAATCTGCCATTGACTTCCTCATTTGTTCTGTGTGAGCTCACAGAACACACGTGCACAGCTTCTCTGGGCCTGGCGTCAGGGGATGGCGCCCCGGGCTGTCACCCAGTGCTGTACACCGTCCATCATCCCAGACACCTCCTGATTTATTGTTGCTGCTGGGAACGGCCTGACGTGGAGGGCACACGCCGAGTTCTTGCAGGAACCTCATGGTCCTTACCTGTGCGTCCTTCATCCTGGGCTGCATCCCGGCGCGAGTCAGCATGTCTAACCTAGCGCCCTGCTGCCATGCCTTGTCCCCAGGTTTCCAGTTTGGGGTGAGAGGGCCCAGCTGCACCCTCAGAAGGCTGAGTGTGCTGGCTCTCCCTGCATGTCACATAATGAGCTCAGTGCTCACCACACAAGGCCTGGGTGACAGGAAGAGCTGCCTGGCTTTGCAGGGCGGGAGGGACAGAGGCCGGAAGTGCAGGCTGTGATGTGGATGCCGGCCCCACGCTGCGGGTGTTCTCCCGTCCTGCCACGGAGGCCTGTTACTTGGACAGGAATTTAAATCTATAACTTAATGCACAGTGACTTCCTGTGATTGGTACAATTAATTACTTGAAAAGAAAAATATCATCGTGTTCTTAGGAGCTGGCGTTTCTCCAGGCAGTGTCAGTTTTGATGGATTTTTGAGCAGTGGCTGGCTCTGCGGAAAGGGGGGGGGAGCGGTGTGGGGGGAGGCCCTGCTGCCCGCCCTCACCCACCCGCACGTGCCTATGCCTTGAGTACGAAGATGAACCTAGTTCCTGTATCTGCTGAAGGACATGGGTGGGGCCACAGTGAAGAGACAAATGAGCCAAGAATGGGGAAAACATTCAAACAGACGCCAACCAACCCACCGGCCAACCCGCTTACCTGCCTGGCGCTCAGCACTTGGCACCCAAGAAAGGCACAGGCCCAAGCATGGTGCTCTTACAGGGAGAGGCACAGCACAGGACCGTGCCACCATGGCTGCTTGGAGACACAGCCTTGTGCCCAGCAGGCCACTCTGGACTATGTAACCCAGACCAGTGGAAACATCCTGACAGCCACACACAGAATTCCAGATTGCCATGCCATACTTATCCCCTGAACAGAGGAGCCCGCCCAACTACAGAGACCTTCCAGGCCTCAGTTTCCATGTCGGCAGGTTGGGCCCACAGTCCTGTCTCCAAAAGAGATCATTGCAGAGCCCCAGAGCACAGCAAGAGAAGTGATCACTGCTGCTTGCCACCAGTGCTAAAGAAGAACCTGTTGGCAGGTGCGAGCGGCTCACACCTGTAATCCTACCTACTCAGGAAGCTGAGATGTGAGGGGTGTGGTTCAAAGCCAGCCCGGGCAGGAAAGTCCATGAGACTCTCATTTGTAATTAACAACCAAAAAGCTGGAAGCTCAAGTGGTACAGTGCTACTTGAGCACAAAGCAGCTCAGGAACTGTGTCCAGGCCCCGAGTTCAAGCCCCAGGACTTGCACCCAAGAAAAAAAAAAAAAAACACCTGTTGAAGGGCCAAGTGGTGGCCAGTATGGTCATCTGGAATGTCTTGCTCCCTGGAAGGAGGGTTCGTCCTGCCCAAGCATGAAGTTGTAACCCCCATACCTCCCTCCTCCTGAGGCTGGTATCCCACGGCCCCACCTGTCACCCTCAGGCCTGCTTTTTGGCTCGGCTTGTGTTTCAGGGATGTCTTTGTGGTCCCACAAAATTGTGGGTAGTAGGATGAGCCCCTTGCCAGGGTGGACGGGGTGCTTCCTCACAGCCACTTCTTGGCAGAGGGCCATGATGGGGACATGACATGCGCACACCATTGGAGATGCCTTCCTGTGCAAGGAAGGCCGTGGGCACGTCACCAGCATGTCCCCACACTTCTGCCACCACTTGTGGCTGAGTGTGCCACAGCCCCTCCAAAGCCAGAGAGCCTTGCTGCACGCATGTCCACACACCCAGGGTCCCTTCAGAAGGCACCGCCGTGTCTGTGGGAGAGCTGTGCTGTGCTGGGATCTGACTCTTAGCTTATGTTCTTTTTTTTCCTCTTCTGTCTCTCTTAATGCGTTTCTTGCTATGCAACCTTGGCTGGTTTGGACCTCTCCATCCTCTTGCCTCAGCCTCCTGAGTGCAGAATCTCAGGAGTGGCACCATGTGGGCTCCCCACATGTTCTGAGTGAGCCAATCAGGGAGCTGCGGGGAGTCTGTGTGGATCCCCACTGATTTGTCAGTCGGTGTTCTCCTCCCTGCCCACCACTGCCGTGCGTGGCGGGGCCCATGGAGGCCTTGGCCCTGTCCTGCTGCCTGGCCCCTCGCCTGCGTGCCCCTCCTCACCTGCACACCTTTGTTCCCCAGATCACACAGGAGGCTGGGGAGTTCATGATCACGTTTCCCTACGGCTACCACGCTGGCTTCAACCATGGATTCAACTGCGCCGAGTCCACCAACTTTGCCACGCTACGGTGGATTGATTACGGCAAAGTGGCCACTCAGGTAGAGTCCTGTCTCTCCCCACAACTCCATCCCCATGCAGGCTCTCTACCTCCACAGCTGGGGCCCAAGGCTGTCCATTGCCACTGCGCCAGCCTGGGCCAGGGAGCTCTTCCAGGCTCTGTCTGGGGTTCTAAAGAGCATGTGTCTTGAGCCAGGTGCTGGTGGCCTGTAATCCTAGCTACTCAGGAGGCTGAGATCTGAGGATCGCGGTTCAAAGCAGCCTGGGCAGGAAAGTCTGTGAGACTCTTATCTCCAATGAACCACCAGAAAACTGGAAGTGGCGCTATAGCTGAAGTGGTAGAGCACTAGCCTTGAGCTGAAGAGCTGAGGGACAGCGCCCAGGCCCAGAGTTCAAGCCCTGTGACCGAGGGTGTGGTGGGGAGCATGGGGGGGGTGGGATGGGCTTATGTGGTCCATGGTGGTCTCTGGTGTCAGCGTGTACTGCTCTCCAGCTGCCCTCAGGGGGGCTGTCTGCTCCTGGGGGGTTGGGGTCTGCAGTTCTCTTGCTCTGTCTCACCTGTCCCAAGGACGGCCGTAGTTGACAGTTCTGAGGGCTGTACAGCCTGGCCCTGCCCACACAAGTGCCGCTTCCAGCCCCTCAGCCTCCTCACTAGATTCCTCTGGGTGCTGGGAACCTCCCACAAGTCTTGAGTGCCTGAGGACCTCACTCACCGGAGGTCGTGACAGAAAGTTGGGAAGATTGCCCGGCAGGCAGTGCAGTGCTGCCCTTCACCCCGACAGGAGGAGAGGCAGGAAGAGGTTTAAGTTCTTTTTGGTTTTGGTTTTGTGTTGGTACTGAAGCTTGATTGGACCCAGAGATCTGTTATCTCTACCCTGGGTGTACCAGTTACTTTTACTGGCATTCTGGCTGTGAGGCCACATGATGGGGCTGCTCACGATTTCTGTGGGTATCATGTGGGCGTGTCTGTGAGCACCCACCCACCAGAAGGGGTGGGGACACTGGAGCTGGGAAGGAGCCACACGGTGAGCTGTGATGGTGGCCAGCACAGTGTGACCTGGCCCTGGCGGCCAGGGCCTTCTAGCTGCCCCCCCAGGACTGTCCCTGTAGGCACCTGCCGCAGCTGGGCAAGGCCCACGCTGCTCTTTAGGGCAGCATAGGTACGTGGCCTGCTCCCGCCTTCCGCCTTCCTTGCCATCAGTGCAGCTACTTGCTTGCTGGCGGCATCCAGGGTCATAGAGCCATTCAGCCCTACCAGCTCCCAGGGTAGAAGAAAAGGGCTCTCCCTGCTGCCCCCAAGCACAGAGAGAGAGAGAGAGAGAGAGAGAGAGAGAACTGTACATTAGATCATCCCCAGGGATCTAGCCTTCTCTAGACACTAGATCTCAGGAGAAGAGGCTTTAGAGCTACACTGATCAGTACATGACCACCAGTGGCCTCAAAACATAGGTGGGTTGTGGGGTACCAGAGGCATATGTCTATAATTCACAACTCAGGGGGCTGAGATCCAAGGACTGAGGTTGGGAGCCAGCTGGGGCAGATGAATGTGAGGGGTTCTTATCTCCAATTAACCAGCATAGAGCTGGAAGTGGAGGTGTTGCTCAAGTGGTAGTATACCAGTCATGAGCAAAAACAATAAGCAGGAGTGTGATGTCCTGAGTGCAAGTTCCAGTACCAGCCTGAAAACCAACACAAAAATAAAACCATGAGCTGAGAGTGGTGGCATACATCTATAATCCTAGTTACTGAGGAGGCTGAGTCTAAGGATCAGGGTTCAAAGCCAGCCTGTGCAGTAGAGCCCATGAGACCCCTATCTCCAATAAACTACCAAAAAACATAGCACTGTGGTAGAGAGTTAGCTTTGAGAAAAAAAAACTTGGGATAGGCTGGGTACTGGTGGCTCACACCTGTAATCCTAGGTACTTAGGAGGCTGAGATCTGAGGATCATGGTTCAAAGCCAACCCAGGTAGGAAAGTCCTTGAGACTTTTTTTTTTGTCAGTCATGGAGCTTGAACTCTGGGCCTGAGCTCTGTCCCTCAGCTCTTCAGCTCAAGGCTAATGCTCTACCACTTGAGCTACAGCGCCATTTCTGGTTTTCTGGTGATTTATTGGAGATAAGAGTTTCACAGACTTTCTTGCCAAGGCTGGCTTTGGCGATCCTCAGCCTCCTGAGTAGCTAGGATTACAGGTGTGAGCCACCGGCACCTGGCTTCCTTGAGACTCTTATCGCCAATGAACCACCAGAAAACCAGAAGTGGCTCTGTGGCTCAAGTGATAGAGCACTATCCTTGAGCTGAAGAGCTGAGGGAATGCGCCCAGGCCCAGAGTTCAAGCCCCATGACTGACAAAAAAGAAAAAAGAAAAAGGAAAAAAAAACACCTCAGGATAGCACCCAGGCCCTGAGTTCAAGACCTAGGGCCTGCACAAAATCAATCAAACCACGGTGAGTGGACCAGAGGCATGCTTTGCGTGGAGCCAGGGCAGGGTCTGCTGAACAGGGACTAGTTCCAGCATGCTTCATCATGCCGCTCACACGGACTGCTTTTTGGATATATTGGGTTAAACAAAACATATTAGTAAAATGGGTTTGACATGTTCATTTGTAATGTAGTTCAGACTAAAGCTAGTGCTAGGCTGGCTTGTTCTTGTCTGGGGCAACTGGTCTGAATGACTTAGGCGTACTGTTTTTCTTATCTCTGGCTTTGCTGTGCCCCCTGTGCACGCACTTGTGGGACAGGCACCAGAGAGGGCCTCAGGCAGGGCCTGGGCACAGAGGATCCAAGAGTGTTGTTGCCAAAGAGAAATGGGCCATGTGGCAGGGAAGGCATTGCACCCAGAAAAGGGTGGCGACTTCCTTTTGATCGTGGGGCCGATGTGGCTGTGTGAGGAGCCGGTCTTGGTGGTGCCTGGGCTGCAGCCGGCCCTGCAGCAGATTGAGCTGTGAGCAGCTTATCCAGGAGGTGCCAGGCCTGTGGGACTGCCTAGATATTAAAAGCAATTTTGGGTTCAGCCATGTGTTCACAAACAAGTGACATTCGGGAGGCACAGCCGTCGACTGGGCTCCACGCTCCCATTGTCAGGCGGCGTAGCGTGAAATTACTGAACAAGTGACGCGCGCTCAGAGCCAGCATGGGGTTCACAGCTAGACGGCCAATGCCCAGCTCCCCTTCGGGCCCCCTTGGCCATCCCAGCCCCTATCTGGGCACTCCCGATGTGATCGGGTGCACTAGGGAGGGGAGACGCCCCTATGGGCCTGGAATTTGGGTTCCATGGTGGGGACTTGGCAGACAGACTGCTACGAGTGGGCTGCTGCTCTCCAGCACTATGGCTAGAGGCCGGAGTAGGAGGCTGGCCGGAAGAGGTCATGGGCTGAGGGTTCTCCGAGGGAAGGGAAGGCCTCCGCCCTCCCCTCTAGGCCTGGGCCCAGCCAGTGCTTCAGGGCCTACAGCTGCAGTGGGTTGGAGGGAACCCGGGGAGAATGTCTACTCCATATCCTGAATTCCAGGGCTTTCTTCTGTGTTGCTTTGCTCCCCTTCGTCTCTGTCCCCATCCCTACCTCTCCTGGGCCTAGCAGCGACCCTCTGCAGTTCAGGCCTCACCAGGACCCCATCTCCATCCAATCTGCAGAGCACAGTGTTTTTTTTTCAGTTTTAAAAGGTCAGTGGGATCTGGGCACCGGTGGCTCCCACCTGCAATCCTAGCTACTCAGGAGCTGAGATCTGAAGATTGTGGTTTTGAACCAGCCTAGACAGGAAAGTCTATGAGACTTAGATCTCTAATTAAACAGCCAAAAGCTGGAAGTGGAGCTTTGGCTCAAGTGTTAGAGCACTAGTCTTGAACACAAAGGCTCAAGGACAGTGCCTAGGCTGTGAGTTCCAGTCCTAGGACCAGCAAAACAAAAAAGGTAGTGAGGGGAAGGGAAATCCGAAGAGGTGTACAGGGCCTGTGCACGGCGACACTGTCCACTGTGGGGTCAGTTCCTGTAGTGCCAGGATTCAGTAGTTTCCCGACACCGTATGGCATGCGCATCCATCAGCCTTGGTCTTCAAGGACCTGGATGTCAGCCAGCCTCCCTCCTTGCTAGCCCCAGCTCCATCTTCCCCCAGGCCTGGCTGGGACTACCCCAGCACAAGAGGTGACCCCTCACTCCTCAGGGCACACCTCGAGCCCATCTCACTACTTTTGGAGGTTCTAGACCTGGTGGAGGTATGGGGGCTGCGGGGCTGGGCCAGACATGGGGCATGCTGCCTCTGCTTGCTAGGGTTCCTCTGGAGTCCTCCTGGCCACAAAGGCCCAAAGACCCCATTTCCTTGAGTCAGACGCCAGCCGGGACCCCTGGCAAGGCTGCCCTAGGCCTCCAGGGTCCTGGTGCTCAACCTGGGCTACACGGGCTCAGCATCAGACCTGGCCTGTGCCGCTGTCCGTGGGCAGGAGCAGAGCGTGCCCTGAGCCAGTCAGCAGCAGCACTGACTCCCACGCATGTGCCCCTCTCTCAGCATCCGCCACACCCTCAGGGGGACCAGTGCCTACACCCTGTTCCAGTTGGCATGCCTTGTGCCTGTGGGGCACCAGCAGACGTACCCACTCCTAATGGAAGTGGAGGGGGGCGATGTGAGGGACAGGACACAGCAGGTGCAGGCCAGGCCTCAATCCCTAGCCAGAACAACAGAGGGAATTGGGTACTACCCATGCAGAGAGCCAGAATCAGGCCCATGCCAGGGCCTAGAGCAGGTGTGGGCAAACACCACCACCCCATCCCTTCCTTAACTGAGTGGAGAAGCGACTTCACTCAGGGCACAGCTTTGGGGACCAGGCCCAGCCTGCCCAAGCTCTCCTTGCTTCCCTCCCTCCCCTCCCAGAGGCCAGACTGGGGCCTGGACACAGGAAGGCACCGTCGGCTCAGCTTCCTGGCAGGGGCGGCACTCGCAGGCTGTGCTGGGGCTAGCTCTGTGCCAGGATTGCCAGTGGGGAGTTGGAGGGAAGGGGGCAAACCAGCCCTTCTGCATTGAACCCACTCGCCCTGGGGCAGCCCCATGTACTTGGCAGACGATGGGTCTCTTCTCTGGAGCCCGAGACATGCCAGCATCTCTGAACCACCTACTAGGCAGAGTTGGCCCAGATTAAACAGAGTGAGAGGCTTTGAAACCCAGTAGGCACAGCTCGGGAGCCCAGTGCACTAGGCTGGGTTCCTGCCAGCTGCTGTGGTTGTTTCCTGCTGAGAATCTCCCTCCCTTTCTGGGGGACGTCTGTGCTGTCAGGGGATCCAGGGTGGGTGTGGGATGAGGAAGTGTGGGCTCAGGTCCCGACTGGCAGAATGGCCCACTTGGCACCCATGTGACCGCTGTATCCAGACTGCCAAGAGCCGGCCTAGGGGAGGGGGGACGCCTCTAGCCTCTAGCCCCAGCCTGGGCTAAGATGAGCTTAATTACTACAAGATGGGAACTGTATTGTTTGTGCTGCATGGAAAACAATGTTCCTTCTGTTCAGTTTGGGTGTCGTCTGCCCTGGGCGATACGCCCCATCCCAGGGGTGGTGGCGGGAGCTGGGCTGGAGCTCTTGACTCGCCCACATGTAAGGTACTGCCCGCATGCCACTCTTTCTCCACCTCAGTGGCCCTCTGATTTATGGCTAGGCTGGGCTGGGTGTGTGGGTCTACAAATTGCTTTGTGAAATATGTCTGCCATTTGTTGCCTGTCGTGGATCTTCCCTGACACGCGTCCCTGGCCGTGTTGCTAAGCTGCTGCAGGTTGGGCTCGCTTGAGTGTGGAAGGGTGCAGAGCTGCAGGGGGGAGGGGGTCCCAGGCCTAGCACCAGACCTGGTGAGCTACTGGGGGCCCTGGCTGGGATCCAGGTGATGTCAGGAGCATGGTCACGAGAGGAAGGTGCAGGGGTCCTGGCACTGTGCTCCCAAAGCCAGGTCAGTCTGGGGGTGGGGCTGGGCAGGGGGTGCTCACAATGGCAGGGAACTGTACAACATCCCTGCCTTCCACTCATTCCATGCCAGAGGCACCTGGTTGTGACATCCACCATCCCCAACAAGGCTTTGTGATTCTTGGGGGCCAGCCGAGGACCTCTGGGCTTTGGGGGCTTCATCCGCCCTGCACGGAGTCAGGTTCTGCAGAGCAGTGCGGTTTGGAATCAGTGCGCTGTAGGCAGAACATGGCTGCCCGCTGCTGCCCTGAGGGGCAGAGTGTTCCCCAGCTGCAGCAAGGTGCTGGGTGGCACTGCTGGCTCCCCTCAAGTATGGAGAGCTCACCTTTGGGGCCCAGCCTTGGCCAGGAGAATAAGGGGGTGCTGCCAAGCTGCTCCTCTCCAGAGCAGTGGCCCAGGAGGAGTTTGGGGAGCAGAGCGAGCTGGGGCGCTCAGTGACACACATTGTGTTGTCCTGGTCCAGGCAGGCTCTGCGCCTCAGCTTCCCCCTTGATAAAGTGGGGCTCCAAAGATACCCCTCCTGGGGGCTGTTGGAATGTACTAGGGTGTACCAGGGGGCATCAGCCTAGAAGCGCACAGGTTTGTATATATGGTAGCGAGTGGTTTTCTACACAGAGGAAGAGGGGAGTCGGGTTGTAGACTAGGGGAGCAGGTGAGGTAGGGGAGCAGGGCCTGTGTGTGCACCTATCACAGACTCAAGACAGACTCCAGGCTCGTGTGTGTGTGTGTGTGTGTGTGTGTGTGTGTGTGTGTGTGTGTGTGTGTGTGTGTGTGTGTGTGTGTGTGTGTGTGTGTGTGTACCAGTACTTGGGTTTGAACTCTGGCTTCTTAGCTTTTTTACTTCTGGTGAGGTAGGGGAGCAGGGCCTGTGTGTGCACCTATCACAGACTCAAGACAGACTCCAGGCTCGTGTGTGTGTGTGTGTGTGTGTGTGTGTGTGTGTGTGTGTGTGTGTGTGTGTGTGTGTGTGTGTGTGTGTGTGTGTGTGTGTGTACCAGTACTTGGGTTTGAACTCTCGCTTCTTAGCTTTTTTACTTCTGGCATTTAGCTAGTTAGCTGAGAGTCTCTTGGTTTTATCTACAAGAGTTGGCTTTGAGCCAGGATCCTAAGATCTCAACCTCTTGCATAGCTGGGATTACTGGTGGGAGTCACTGTTACCTGGCTCAGAAAGCTGTTTGCAGGAGGTCCCAGGCCTGTGGGGTGAGTGGAGCAGGGCCCCTAACCTTGGAGGTGGCAGGAAGGAGCCACTGGGGCTGGGGCTGAGGCTGAGGAGAGTCCTGGGAGCGGCACCTCATTGTTTTGTTCATGAGGCGCTGCGATGCTTCCAGTGGATTCCTAATGAACTGGTTTGTCATCAGCTTCTCTCTGCAGTGCTGATAATTACATGGGAAGCAGGGGGCCCACCCGCTCTTTCCACAGCGTCTGTGGGCTCAGCCACAGACATGGGGTCCTAGTCACGTGTGCCACATGCTCAGCACACAGAACTGTGCGTCTGGACGCCCACTTCCCAACACAGAGAGCTGCGTGCAAGCTGTCCACAGCCAGGCACCAGGACGAGGCCAAGAGGCCCAGGCCAGAGGCAGGCCCCAAGGAAGGGAGAATTTCTGAACCCAGGGAAGCCAGGGTCCTCTCCTAAGAACCTGGGGTCCTCATGAAATGAAGTCCTCCAACCAGGCAGTGCTTGACTGTCCTTGGGGATCTGGTCAGCGATGGGCAGGGCATCCCCGCAGGCTGCCCAGGCCTCCCTCTGCCGCGACCACACTCAGCCCTGTCTCTGTCTTCCTTGTAGTGGGACCAGGTACCGAATGGGCACCCTAGGCTGGTGGCCCTCTCCTGACTTGCTGCGCCCATGAGGACACCAGCCACTCCCTGGGCCCTTCAGGACTCGCAGTCCCTGCACACAGGGAAGGCTTTTGTCCTGGCATTCCAGCATGGGGCATTGGGGCTGGGTAGATCACCATCTAGACTGGGCAGAGAGCAGGGACCTGGTGGGCCAGCCACCGCCAGGTGGGTTGGGACACCATGGACCAGGAGGGGTGGGGAGTCTGTGGCTGTGCTTCAAAGTCTGCAGTGCCCACTCGGTTTGGGGCATGAGCGTCATCTGGTTGTCCCCTGGGCTCAGGGCTGCCCCTGCCTGGCCCTAGCCCCGTCTTCCGTGCAGCCGCACCAGCCACATGTTTGCCCACAGCCCTAGCTGTTCACTGCCTGCCCGCCCTGGCGGCCTCGATGTTCCGCCCTGCTTCCCACAGCCTCAGCTGGGAGTCGGCGCCGCTGCTCTGAGGCCCCGCGGCCACGCACTGTTAGGGTTGGTGATTTTATTGAGCCACAATTAGTGATGTTCTCTTCAGGCCTTTCCCCCACTCGGCAGTTTCTCAGGAAACAGTACTAATGTCTGCTCAGGGTCTTCAGAGGAGCTGGCCTCTGATTAAAGCTCAGTGCCTTTAAATGGGGCAGCATGGCGGCTGGTTCACGGGCCCGCAGTCTGCCTGGGATCCTCCAATCAGGACACCAGTGCATGGCAGGGGGAACAGCCGGCCCCGGAGAGGAGCTGGCAGTGGAGGGGGTAGCTGTGTGCATGTGTACCCCTGGAAATGAAGTCCTGGTGGGGCCCATCTGGAAAGATGAGGAGTTGGAGACACACACACACACACACACACACACACACGCACACGCACACGCACACGCACGCGCACGCGCACGCGCACGCGCACGCGCGCGCGCGCGCACACACAGCGCCACCAGCAGGCAGCAGCTGTGGTGGTCCTGGATAGAAGGGCAGAATGTGTTCTCTGGGGCTCTCAGAAGTAGGATCCAGCCATGGAGAGTTGTACCCCCAGGGGTTGGGGGTAGACCTAAGTGTTCCGGACTCCATGCCTCGCCTCCACAGGGCCTCGCCCCTGCAGGCTCATGGGACCCTCAGGACTGTGGCATTAGTGAGTACCCTGCTGTGACCCATGGCTCCAAGTGAGGGGGGAGCAGGGCAGGCTCACATCCCCACTCAGGGCATCTGGAAAGGCCACGGAAGAGACCAGCAGTGAGGGACACGGAGGGAAGCAGGGCAGGGGTCACCTTGTGGGCCTTGCAGCCACCTGTCCCCAGGGTCCATGGCTCTGCACACTTGAGACGGGGCCAGTGCCCCCTGGGGAGGTGGAGAAATGGGTGAGGCACTTGGCGGCTGCCCTGTGGTCCATGTGTCCCGACCCACCTCCACTCTGCACAGTAGGCCCCAGCCCTGCAGCTGTTCACTCTCAACCTGCCCACGGCCCGGTTTCTGAATTTCTGTACTTTGGACGAAAGGTGGTTTTGTTTCTGCTTCTCTCTCTCCTTGCCCCCCACTACTGATAGCAACTCACCAGCCCTCCTTGTTTTCTCATTTTCTTCAGAACTTAGCAGTGGATCCTGGGAGACCCGCGTCCTGGATGTTGGGCTGTTTGATATGTCAATCTTCCAGTGTGGGTGACAGCCACACAGCTCCCAGCTCTTTGGCTTGGTGTCTGGGCCTGGAGTGACAGGGGCAAGCCAGAAGCCGAGGCGCGTAGATGAGGGCCAGCCTGGAACGCAGTGGTCGTAAATCTCTTGCTTGTCACTTGGAAGTGACAGCTGCACAGTTGAGCCTCTGGCCGGGCAATCACGCGACCCCAGGCAGTTCTTAAAGCTGTGACAGGACTCATCACAGGCCTTATGAGCGGATGGGAAGGCATCCCCGTGGGGACTCGTGGCCAGAGTGAGGACACAGAGCAGCTGCCCAGCCCCTGGTCCAGCAGGAGGCCATGCAGTTCCCTGGGGCATGGCCACTGTCTCTGAGCCTCAGCAGGCTGTGGGGACCCTGGTGAGGGCCTCCCTGGGCCTGTCCCTCCCCAGAAGCAGGTGCGGCATGTAGCCGGCCAGTGGAGGAGGGTGAGCGAGCCCCAAGCTGGCCTTTCTGCCTCCACCTGGCTCTGGCTTTTTGTGTGTAAGCCTTGCATGATTTGGCCAAGTTAACTCAGGCTTTGAAAATGTTGTGCTCTGGATTTTATTGCCACAATTGCAGAATCTAATCTAAACCTGATAATTGGTGTCACAACACCTGGAGGAAATGAGGGCCTTAAAGACACACTCAGCTTTCGGTGTCCATGTGAGCCTTTGAAGGCCATATAGAGTCCGGTAGGGCCATGTCCTTCTGTCTGGACCTGGTATGTGTTCCTCAGCTGCTTACCTATCTGTGTGGCTTCCTGGCCTGAGCTCAGTCTTGGTAAGGAAGTGAGTCTGCTCACCCAAATTGAGAAAGCCATGCTCACCCCAAAGGCTGCAGTCTACCTCTGTCTCAGGCCAGGTGTGGTTCTCGGGGTGATTCTCTGAGGGCCCAGATAGTTGGTATCGTCCCTCTGTACAAGTCCAGGGTCACAAGCGCAGCAGAGCTAAAGGGAGTTGGGGCCCAGCCAGAGTGGATGAGATCCACAGCAGGGGTTGGGGCTAGCTTGAGGTGGTGTGGGGGTGCCAGGGCAGGGGGGATAACACACAGCCCCATGCAGCCCTCTAGGCCGGGCGGCCCGGCAAATGGCCTACTTAGGTGGATGTGGTGAGGGCAGGGGTCAGGCTCCACACAGGGCATGCAGCTCTGTAAGCTTACACGAGGGCTGCATTGTGCAATGCAGATGGTCCTGACCCGCCAAACCACACCACACCTTAAATCAGGCTGGCAACTTTTCTCTAGGCATATTTTGTTTTCCCAGTTCTGGGGGCGAGCCAGAGCCTTCTGCATGCTGAGCCACATCCTTGATCCCCAAACTTCTGTAGAGCCTGGTACTGGGGTATTCACGCCTCACAGACTATGCGTCTGTGCCCACAGCTGCATCTGCACGTTGCATCCCAAGTGTAGCTGAGGACTAGAGTGGAGGGAATGGCAGGGCCGTGTGCCAGAGACCATGGTGCATGCCTGTGAGCCCAGGACAGGGGGGGAAGTGGAGGTAGGGGGATGGTGAGCTCTGGGCCAGCCTGACCTACGTAACGAGCACCTAAAGGACACATGGTGGGTGACACCTCACTGTTCAGTAAAGGGCCAAGGGGCCAACAGTTTGGGGCTGTCCAGTCCCACAGCCAAAAAGCTGTGGCTGGAGTGGCAGCGGGTCTCCACGTCCTTTTGTAAAAGAGTTTTGGCCATAATCAGATCTTCAGTGTGTTGGTGGCCATGCTTTCTGGATTTCCCTAGAAATCCAAGAGGTGACGGCAGCAGCCAGACACAAAGCAGCTTGTTTGGGACAATGACCCTGGGTGCTGACACCAGAGGGTGGTCATCCCCACACTGAGAGCCAGCAGAAGACGGCCACGCAGGGACAGCGCCAGCAGGGCAGGAGCCAGACGTGAAACAGCTTGTTTGGGACAAAGGACCCAAGACTCCCTCACCCCTGCTCCTTCGTCTGGGCCCCATTTTGGAGTGGGAGGGCCGTCCTTGTTCCTCCAGGCTCTAGGATGCAGAGGACAGTCCAGTCCAGCCTCTCTGTGGCTGGGTTCTCTGCGGTGTTGTGTGTGGCACACGGGTCCTGGGTACGCTCACCCCTCCTTCCCACCCTGCACCCCTGCAGAGCCATCTCATTTCTGTTGTGCATACTGGTGGGCCACTTATCTGGGGACAGGCAGAGCCGTCAACCTCAGTTGCTCCAGCAGCATCTGACCAAATGTGCCTCCCAGAGGGAAGGGGGCCCCGTGGGGGACACAGCGGAGAGGGGCTCCATAGTGAACACAAACTGCACCATTCACCTGGGGGGAGCGGGGGAGGAGTTCCGCCATTGGCCCTGGGGTGCCAGATGGAGACCATCCTGAGACTTCTGATGAGTCCCGACTCCCCCTGCCCCGGCACCTCCCCAGGGCCTCAGAGCAGTTCCTCATGGAGTCCTGACGCAGGCCACGGAGGCCACACAGCTGCTGCCCCTGCCCCACTGAATCAAGAGGCCACAGTGGCAGTGGTCAGCCAGCTCTCCTACACTACAGTGCTGATTCAGGAGACCCCCTGCCCCGCTGCCGGGCGCAGGGCCCCCGATGGATGTCTGCGGGACTGCCCCCAGTGGCCCCCTTGCCAGTGCTGCAGGGCCTGCCACCATGGGCAGGCCTGTGCCAGGCTCCAACCTGGCCCAGGGCACCAGCCTCGGGCAGAGCACATCAAAAGCCTGGCCAGTAATGTCCAGGCTGGGTTCCAGGCCGTGTTCCGGGCCATGGGATGTGCTCCACCAAGCACATCTGCCCCCCAAGGGTACGCCCAGGTGCTTTTCCTAATTACTTAAGAAAAAGCAATTGTGGAGCTGCGCCCCACAAATCCCTTAAGCCGTGGGGAAAGGAGGGCTTGTGGCCAGCCTGGAGTCTGAAACACAGGCGCCATCTGTGCCCCCACCACTTGGTGGCCAAATTGCACCGCTGGCCTTGCTCTCCTGCGCAGTTGCCAGGAACGGAATTGAGTTTGCTAGAAATCACTGGCCCATAAATATTCCTCCCTCTCGCCGTCCCCACACCGGGTCCTGCAGAAGGTGATGCTGGAGCGGGCGGGGCTGCAGGAGCACTCCACAGACACCCCCAGTCTGCATGTCCGACGTGGGGCCTTCCAGAGTGTTTGCCTCAGTCTGTCCCATCCCCCTTCCCTGCCCCTTTGTTGTTCCCTGCAGGGACAACAGAGCAGCTACTGACCGAGGAAGAGCTTCACCGCCACACTTAGGAAACGGGCTGTTGGTTTGATGGGAGGCAGGGGAGTGCACAGGGGGTTTCTAGGGCTGGGTGCAAGCCTGGCGGTGGGGCAAAGTTTTGTTGGCACTCAACCTCACCTATTCTCTTACACATTTTCTGTGATGCCCTTGAGCTTTGGTGGCTGAGAGTTGGGATGGAGGCTGTGGCCCACCAAGCCGGACACCTGACCTTCATCCTTTGTGGGCCCTCCTCACTGCCAGCACCTGCCCCAGCATCCCCTCCTGTTGCCCCTCAGAGTAGTTTGGCTATCCACTCCCATGTCAGCTGGCCGAGAAAGAGCGAGACTGGCCGAGTCGCGGTGTACTCAAGGCCCTGGGCCAGGCCTGCCCTTCCCAAGAAGGAAAATGGCTGCTCTGCCACCTGCGAGCCCTCCCCCAAAATGAGTGTGGCCAGGTCTCCTGTGGAGCCTCCGCCATAGCTCCTTTCCTCTGCCCTCTGGGGACTGCTGACTGTCCTCTTGCTGACCCTCCCAGCATGTGTGAAGCAGCCCAGCATGCACCCAGCCCAGATGCACCTGGGCATCTCGACTTAGCAGGCAGCAGCTGAGTCTCCAGCCTAGTGGCCCACAGGTGCTCCAGGCGCGGCTGGGACAAACGTGGCGAAGCTGCCCCCTGGGTCCACCTGGAACATTTGCTGGGTGTGGTCAACAGGTCACGCAGAGGGAGGTCGCTGTTTGCCTGATCCTGTCTTAGGGCGGGAGGGGACAGGGGCCTCCACCCACTGCTGGGCCCATTGAGACTGCTGCCAGAGGTGCTGAGCTCAGGGCCTGTTCCCTTCTGCAGTGCACGTGCCGGAAGGACATGGTGAAGATCTCCATGGATGTCTTCGTGCGCATCCTGCAGCCTGAGCGCTACGAGCAGTGGAAACAGGGCAAGGACCTCACTGTCCTGGACCACACCAGGCCCACGGCCCTGAGCAGCCCGGAACTCAGCTCCTGGAGCGCCTCGCGCGCCTCGCTGAAGGCCAAGCTCCTGCGCAGGTCAGTGGCACAGCACGGCCTTCTACCGCCGTCTCGCCTCACCCCTGTTCATGTTCCCCCACCCCTCCTCCGCGTCTCCCTCCATTCCTTCCTTTCTGAGCCAAAGCACATCCTCATGGTTGCTGACCCTTTTGGATACCTGCCACCCGGCAGGGTCCCCAAGGCTGACCGTTCTGGTGTGGGCGTGGTCACCACCCATGGGTGCCTGTGGGTGACCCTGGCGGGGATCTCCTGCGGCTCCACACTCCACAGAACACGCTTGCGCTTCCTTTGCCACCCAGCTGGAATGAGAGCTGTACCAGACAGGTTGCCCACTGGGCTTGGGGCCTGGGCCCCTCTGTGAGCCTTGGTCACTTGAGTAAACATTTTTTTACTGCCCGTCCTTTGCCAAGTGAGGGGTGAGTAGGGATGCAGAGCCTCATCGTCTGCTTCCTGCACTCTGTGGTTCTGGAATGCTCTCCCGTGTGTCTCTGCTGGGCTCACAGGTGGGCTCTTTCATGGTTCCCTTTGTTCCCTGGCCTTTGATTTTATGCTCCGTGTGTCCCCATGGAAAGCAGCCTGTGGGTGGTGGCTGCTCCTAGTGGGGACTCTGCCTGGACATGCGATTTGCATAATAGTTCATTGATTGTGGCTTGGGCTAATTGGTCAGCAAGGCAGTGTGCCAATAACAGGCACTGTGGTGCCGGGACGCTGGGGATTCGAGGCTGTCTAAAGAGCGGCTGGCGCTCACCTTGTCCAGAACCTTCCTCACAGGAACAGCGGAAGGGCCCGCCACCCCCAGCCCAGCTGGTAGTCACGAACCTGTTCCTTTCTGGAGCACCTCGCCCTCGCTCTGCCATCCCGGGGAGCTGGAATAATGAGCAGTGGGGCTGAATAACAAATTAAGTCGTGTTCCCAAGGATGTAATTTCCTTTAAAGCCTTCGGTATGTAAAACAAGGCTGATTTCCTTTTTTCCTTCTAAGTCATGGGGGGCTCTTCTGCACAAGAGCTGTGACTCACAGTAAAAGTCTCCATCTGAGGGTATCAGCCTGTGCCCATCCACATGGCTGTCCCCAGCCCCCAGCTGTGCCTGCCCGGAGGCTGGGCCCAGGAGCTTCCCAGAGGGGGTGTGTGGGCTGCCCCAGCTCAGTCCAAGCATCCGTGCCTCAGGGTGGCACAGTGGGTCTGGCTCTGACCCCCACCCCCACCCCTTATCCAGAGGGTGCTGAGCACCCTATGCTAATGGTACCCACAGTCATGACAGCCACACACGTCCCCAGATGTAGCCAGAGTCCCTTGGCTGGAAGCCAGTGCCCTAGGGCAAGAAACGGCTGTGTGCCACCGCCGGTCCCAGGTGTCTGCACAGCCAGACCACCTGAGCCTAAATTTAGAGACCATCGCCACCTTCCAAGTCTCCACGGCTGCACCTTCCCATCTCGCCGCCTCTGGCTCCCACTGGAGCTTTGCAGGCCCACGCCACACGCTCCAGCAAAGCAGATGGGCAAGCATGCACCCTCCCTTCTGGGGCCTGGTGGCTGGCTTCCCCAGCTCTCACCAGCTACCCACATGGGAGTCTTCTCTCCTGCCACCAGCCAAATGTGGACAGAGTGTCCCCCAAAACTGCTCTCACCCAGCAGCTCTGGCCACCCAGGGAACACTCATGGAGAGAGCAGCAGGCCAGCCTCATTCCTTCCTCCCGCCACTGGGCTCCAGCGGTGCCCACCGGGGCTGACACCCACCACGGCTCGACACTGCCCACCAGCTTGTCCACGCTGTCAGAGACAGGGCCTATGACCACGGAGGAACCAGGAGCCAGGGACTCAACAGACGGCTACTGAATTCTTCTCCCCTATAGCAGGTGTAATTCCTCACAAGTTAGGGTTCTTCCCTCCCCCCCCCGCCTTCTGGCGGTACTGAAGTTGAACTTGGAGCCTTGCTCTTGTTGTAGGCAGGTTCTTTTCCACTTGAGCCATGCCTTCAATCCTTTTTTGAGCTGATTAGTTTTGAGATAGTTTTGCTTCCTACCCTGGGCATGCACTTGGACCCTGAGCTGTCTTGATTTTGGCTTCTTGGTCATGGCCACAATGAGAGGCACATGCCACCATATCCAACTTCTTTTTATTGAGATATGAGGTCTTAACAAGTCTTTCTGCTGGCCTAGAACTGTGATTCCTCCAATCTCAGCTTCTCACAAAACTTAGGATGACTGGTGTGTACCATCCTGCCTTCTGTTGGTTCAGAAGGGAACTCCTGGCCCTTTTTTTTTTCCCCCAAGCTGGCCTTGAACTGTAATCCTCTGGATCTTGACCTCCCAAGTAGCTAGGATAACGAGTGAGAGCCACTGTGCCTGCCCACCTTAGTTGATGGGGCTCTTTAAGCTCACAGGTTCTTGCTTGAGAAACAGAGCAAAGAGGGCAGAAGGAAGGGGGGCTAGGGGAGAGGAGGCCAGAGCCTGAGAACTGGTCAGTAACTCTCACCATACCAGTCCTCCGGAGATGGGAGATCCCCCCCCTGGAAGAGCTCAAAGCCTTCCTTGTGGCTACTGGGCTGTGCCTGTTAGCAGCAGTGCTGGCAGCTGCCCCTCCCGCCAGCCACTGGGGACCCCGGGGCGGATGCTTTTTGAATGAGTTTCTGCTGCTGCTTTGCACAGTTCATCCTGGCAGGCAGCACGCACTGCCATCTTACCCCCCATGAAAGACCCAGAACTGCTGGAGGGGGCCAGGAGCAGCTGCACAGCTCAGCCGGGCGGCCCTGGTGCTAACAGCACCCACACACAGATCCTGCGTCTGGGTCCCTGGAAATGGAAGGCCTTCTGTTAGCATGCCCCTCACACAGCCACTACCACGGCTCAGCTCCATGCAGAGCGCTGTCACTGGATTGGGAAATGTCGAGGCCGTGGTGGAAAGCGGGGCTCTGAGGTGAAGCCAGCCCTAGGTGAGAGATGATGGGTGGGGCGCAGCCTCTTGGGCCAGGCTGGCTTCCTGCAGAGAGGGCCCGTCTGCGACCAGAAGAAGCCCTGACGCCTTGAGGAGTTGGCGTGGAGTCTCACCAGGAGGCCTCCAAAGGCCCACGGTGAGCCAGCAGGTCCCATAAGGAATGACGGGCCTGTTGCTAGAAGGCTTCGCACACCCCAAAATGGATATTATCCACACTGCCTGCAAGCTGTAGAGTCCCGGCTTCACGTCCTTTCGCAGAAAGCTACAGAAGGATGGGCTGCAGCCAAACAAGAGCAGAAGCCTTGAAAGCCACAGTACTGAGAAGGTGAATCTAACCCAGGGGAGATGAAGGGAGCCACAATCCCACCCCAGTGATCTGGGGAGCCATCATGGAAAGCAATGTCACCCTGCATAGTGGACTGCAGCTGAAGGAGTTGCTTGCAGACACCAAGTAAGCAACACACTAAGCAACTGGAGAAGCTGGCATCCACCCAGGGGGCGCAGCAAGGAGCGTGGCCAGACCCCGCCAGTGGGGCCTCATGGGTCAGAAGAGTGCTTGACACATCTGTGCAACATCCTGAAGAGAAATCAGAATCAAGCCGGGCGCCGTGGGCTCACGCCTGTCATCCTAGCTACTCAGGAGGCTGCCATCTGAGGATCACGGTTCAAATCCAGCCCAGGCAGGAAAGTCCCGTGAGACTCTTTGATTGAATTGACCACCAGAAAACCGGAAGTGGCGCTGAAGAGCTGAGGGACCGCACCGAGGTCCAGAGTTCAAGCCCCACAACTGACGGAGAGAAGTCATGACCAAACAAGATGACAAGGAGATACGGAGATCCAGAGACCAGAGAAGGCAAAGAGATGTAGGCCCTGCACCTAGGAGGAGCCTCTGCAGGGGGTGGCAGTAGGAACCTGGGAGCCCCCCAAGTCTGTGGGCCAGTGGGGAATGAGATTTTATCCTGAGGCTGGGTGGGGGGGGGGAGAATCTGGTCCACTGAAGGAGGGTTGGGGTGAGCACAAGTGGACTGCAGGGCTGGCTGCATGGTGGGGATGGGCGGGACCGCAAGCCAGGGCAGTTCCGGAAACGGAGGCCAGGGGGGTTGGCCAGCTGGGCATGCGCCGCTGGGAGCCTGGCCTGCAGCTCCCGGCCTAGCAGGGTGCCCTGGGAACCCCAAAGCTTTGGGGCCTCTCCTCCACACTGAGGAGAGCCAGAGCTGCCTGCCCGAGGCAGAGGCTGCGCTGGGCTGGAGAAGGGCTCCAGGCTGGCCCCCGTGTCCCCTCACCTCCTCCTTCCCCTGTCAGTGCCTCCCCTGCGTGCACCCCGCCCCATGTGTGCACCCTGCCATGCTCTGCCTGCGCACCCCTTCCCGAATGCCACACCTGCTTGCTGCTGTGGGCGTGGGTCATCTCGTGGGCTCATGCTGCAGATGTCCAGGGCCCTGCCGGGGGGAGGCATAGCCTTGGGGGGGACAGTCAGGAAGAAGGGCCCAGCTACGCCAAACCAAAAGGGGTGCTGCTGCTCACAGTTCTGTTTGGGGGATCATTGCTGGGGAGGAGTCAGGCCAGAGAGAACAGGCCGTAAGAACTCACCCATCGGTGACTTAGCAGCAGTCAGGAAGCCACACCCCCTTGTCAATAGCAGCAGTCAGGAAGCCACACCCCCTTGTCAATCAGGACCACACCCAGCTGCTGGTCTCCCACTTTGCGGTGCTTCCTTCTTAGCTGTGGTGGGGCTGAGACCCAGAGCCCCAGCTTACTTGGCAAGTGCTCCGCCACTTTAGCCATCCCCCAGCACTTTTGATTTTGTTTTTCAGTTGTGGGGCTTGAACTCAGGGCCTGGGCACTATCCTTAAGCTCTTTTGCTCAAGGCTAGCACTCTACCACTTTGAGCCACAGCTCCACTTTCAGTTTTTGAGTGGTTAATTGAAAATAAGAGTCTCACAGAGACTTTTCTGTCCAGGCTGGCTTTGAACTGTGATCCTCAGATCACAGTCTCCTGAGTAGCTAGGATTACAGTTGTGAGCCACCATCTCCTGGCTGTCTGTGTGTGTGTGTATGTGTGTGTGTGTGTGTGTGTGTGTGTGTGTGTGTGTGTGTGTGTGTGTGTGTGTGTGTGTGTGTGTGTGTCGGCAGTACTGGAGCTTGAACTCAGGTCTCAGGGCCTGGGTGCTGTCCTTGAGCTTTATTGCTCAAGGCTAGTCCTCTACTACTTGAGTCATAGCTTGATTTTTGGCTTTTTGGTGCCTGGGCTGGCTTTGAACCACAGTTCTCAGATCTCAGCTTCCTGAGTAACTAGGATTACAGGCGTGAGCTGCTGGTGCCTCGCTTTTGACTTCATATTTGAGACAGGGTCTTGATATCTTTGTTCAGTCTGACCTCAACTTGAGATGTGCCTGCCTCAGTTTCCCAAGTAGCTGGGATTATAGGCTTTGCTACAATACCCAGATTCTTCCTTTTAGCTCCCCTTCTCCACTCCTCTCCCACTGTTTCTTAGAAGTTCTAACGATTGGGCTGAGGGCCTCAGCCTTGCTAGGCAACTGTCCTACCACGTGAATCGTAGGCTGTTTCTGTGTCGCTGTTGCTGAGTTGGGTCTCGCTTTACACCTGGGCTGGCCTGGTCTGCAATCCTCCTACTTGTGCTCCCCCATAGCGGGGATGGCAGGTGTACACCATTGCATTCGGCTGTTGGTTGAGATGAATGTTAAGAACTTCTTTTGCTCAAGCTGGCCTCTAACCCCAGTTACCCCATTCGTCCTCCATCTCCACCTTCCAAGCAGCTAGAGTTACAGGCTTGAGCCACTGCGTCCGGTTTTCCTCCCGCTCTGTTATTAAGAGGTAGCTGAAGCGGGCATTGGTGGCCCCCTCCTGTAATCCTAGCTGTTTGGGAGGCTGAGATCTGAGGATCATGGTTCAAAGCCAGCCTGGGCAGGAAAGTCTGTGAGACTCTTATGACTCCAGTTAACTGACAGAAAACTGGAAGTGGCGCTGTGGCTCAAGTGGTAGAGCACTTACCTTGAGCTGAAGAGCGCAGGTACAGCGCCCAGGCCCAGAGTTCAAGCCCCGCGACTGACCAAAAACCAAGAAAGAAAAGAAAAAGAAGTAGCTGAGTGAGCCTGCAGTCCTCAGGCCACGCACCTCACTTAGGGTGCTCTTAGGGGCATCCCCTGTAGCCCCCTAGGATAGCAGCACATCCCTGTGCCCTGTGAGCACATGTGGCCCGGGCCGGGGCAGTGCTGTGGAGGGAGAAAGGATGGGCCGGAGGCCTGAGCTCAGGTCCCAAGCAGAGAGGCCTGGAGTGTCCTAAAGGCCTGGGCAGAGGTATCAGACAAAAACCCCTGAAAATTTACATTCTAGACAAATTAGTCTGAAAGAAAACAGACACTGGAGAAAGACTGAGGAGGAGAGGAAACCCAGTCTAGAGAGGAGGAGAGAGCAGACCAAAAAGCCCGGGCTGGCGTAAGTGTGTCTCCCTCACCCTCCACCCAGCATCGCACGCGAGCCGCTGTCCATGAACTCCCTGTGTGTCCCGCCCCTCACGGGCTCCAGGAGCCCCTGGGGTCCACCTTCCTTCCCATCCAGTGTCAGTCGGCACCCATCTCCAGTTGCCATCACCACCCGCTTGACACTGCACCACCCCATCCTCTCCTCAGCCCCGGCCTCAGTGGGGTGCCCAGGTCCACACCCAGAGCGCCCCCGCCACCCTCTGCCTGACGCCTCTCCTCTCCCAGGTCCCACCGGAAGCGCAGCCAGCCCAGGAAAGCCAAGCCTGAGGACCCCAAGTCCCCAGGGGAGGGGCCGGCCGGTGCAGCCCTCCTGGAGGAGGCCACGCCTGAGAATGACCCAGAAGAGGAGGATGAGGAGCCGCCGCCAGCCCCACAGGGCCAGGCCCGGGAGGCCGAGGGCACAGAAGGTGAGTCCCGGCCGGGCCCCTTCCTGACCCCGGTGTGTCCTGAGATGGCCCTGCTCGTCCCCAAGCTCCTGATGGTGCGACGCCGAGAAGGTTGCAGGCAGAGGCAAGGCACGGGCCTCCCTTCTGCCCTGGCCTTCCTGTGAGGGGCTCCTGATGTCACATGCCTGTCCAGAGACTCGGGGAGATGGGCAGAGGGACGGGTCCCCGTGCGGTGTGTGCTGGGATGTGAGACCTGGGTCTCCCGGCCAGAGATGCGCCATGTGTAAGTGGTACACATGCCCGCGTGAAAAGTACAGCGGCCGCCGGGCGCTGGTGGCTCACGCCTGTAATCCTAACTACTCAGGAGGCTGAGATCTGAGGATCGCGGTTCAAAGCCACCCCGGGCAGGAGAGACCGTGAGACTCCTATCTCCAATAAACCACCAGAAAACCGGAAGTGGCGCTGTAGCTCAAGTGGTAGAGCGCTAGCCTTGAGCTGAAGAGCTGAGGGACAGCGCCCAGGCCCAGAGTTCAAGCCCCACGACCGACAAAAAAAAAAAAAAAAAAAGAAAAGTACAGCGGCCGACAGTGGGCTCCCAGGTAGAACTGCACATGGGGCTGCGGTGGCGATGAGCTCAATGCAGAAGCAGGGTTGCAGTTCTCACCACCGGCCATTCAGAGAAAGCGTCGTCTTCACAAAAACAAGAAAATAGCCACATGCCAGTCAGTGGTCAAGCCTGTGATCTTCGCTCCTCAGGAGGCTGAAGGCTGAGGACTGAAGTTCAAAGCCAGACTGGCAGGAAAGTCCTTGAGACTCTGAATCTCCTTTGTTGTTGCTGTTTTTGGTTGGAGACAGGAACGCCAACTTGGTATCTGATGCTTTTGCTCATGGGCTGGTGATGTTCTACCTGAGCCACACCTCCAGCCTTCTTATCTCCAGTGAACCACCAAAAAGCAGGAAGTGGAGCTGTGGCTCAAGTGGTAGAGTACCAGCTTTGAGTGGAAAAAGCTCAGGGACAGCGCCCAGGTCCTAAGTTCAAGCCCCAAGACTAGCGCGCGCACACACACACACACACACACACACACACACACACACACCAAAATTAGGGGCTGGGAAGGTAGCTCAGTGGTAGAGCGCTTGCCTTGCATGCATGAGGCCCTGGGTTTGATTCCTCAGCACCACATAAGCAGAAAAAGCAGAAATGGTGCTGTGGCTCAAGTGGTAAAGCACTAGCTTTAAGCTAAAGAGCTGAGGGACAGCGTCCAGGCCCAGAGTTCAGGCCCCACAACCGGCAAAAAAAAAAAAAAAAAAGACAGAATTAACCCCAACAAGAACTTGATGCACCTTGTAATAAACATAGGGCAGGAAAGAGCCATGGAGAACCCGTGGCAGCTGGAGGTGCCAGGCAGAGTGGGGGCCGGGGGCCTGGGCTCCCTGACCCGCAGGATGTCCCCTGCCCACCACCTGCTGCCCTTGCCGTTGGGCCCAGCAGGGTGTGGTGCAGGTGCTGGTCCTGATGAGCTGCTGAGGCCCACTCCTCAACACCAAGCTAGCTGGGCCAGCGGGGTCCAGACACAGCCCCAGAGCAGGAGCACCCACACGCCAGCATGCTCCCCCTCCCCATGGCCTGTGAGTCCCCGTCTTAAAGCCACACACATCTACTCCAACTCCAGGAGACCACACAGCTCACCGTGGTGTCTGCCCAGCCACTTCTGGAGGCCCAACCTCTTCCTCTTCTTCAGAGCAGTGTGGGGTCTCTCCATCTGCCTCTGGCCTCTGGCCTCCTCTTAGGCGAATCCTGTGGTGCCCAGGGCCACACGACAGGGTCCTGCCACCCCCCTCTGCCTGCCACCTGCTTAAAAGTCTGTGCTAAGACAGACCTGGAAAATCTGTCAACGTGAGATTGGAAGTATTCCTTTTTTTTTTTTTTTTTTTTGCCAGTCCTGGGGCTTGTACTGACCTTAGGGGCCTGGGCGCTGTCCCCGGACTTTTACTCAAGGTTAGCACTCTACCACTTGAGCCACAGCACCAGGTCTGGCTTTTTTTATGTATGTAGTACTGAGGAATCGAACCCAGAGCTTCCTACATGCTAGGCAAGCACTTACTACTGAGCCATATTCTCAGCTTGGAAGTATTTCTTTAGGCTAATTTTTTGTATTATGCATCAGAACGATGGGAAGTGATCACACTAGCAGAAAGTCCTCCATGTATCCCAAAAGACCCACCGACGTGCTGTGAGGAAGGCTGGTGATCACAGTGCACAGCCAGGCTGGAGCGCACGCCCAGTCCTCAGAGGGCAGAGACAGCCCAGCAGAGAGGGGCCACAGAGAGGGGCTCGGGCCTCCACCACTGCCTACCCTGCCCTGCCCTGCCCTGCCCAGCCAGCCAGCAAAGGAACAATGGCTCTCTTCCTTGAATTTATACTTGTGAGTGGGCCCTCCCTCTCAGAGCTCTGTGGATGGTGACAAGCCGACAGTGGAATGGCTACCACAGGAAACAGGCTGGGACATGGAGCTGTGCTGTTGTCAGCTAGGGCCCTCCCCTGGGAACCCAGCTGGAACCTTCTAGCTGTGTTGGGAGTGATTGCTCCCGCCGACAAAGCAGGTGGGCTGTGCGGGTCGCCAGAGGCCTTCTGGGCTTCAGGATGGGCACAGGGACTGGCTGGCCGGGCTGTGGGGTGCGGGCTGCTGACTACGGAGGCCCCTCTGTGCCCCACACGTGAACGGTGCCCAGCTGGGTGCCTGTGCTGAGGTTGTCTCTGGGATCCGTGGTTGGGACATACCCGGGAGAGGCGGCGAGGCCAGGTCCCTGCGACGCGGGGCTGTGGGACGGGCCACACTGGCACAGCACGTGACCTCTCAGTGTGGGGCCACGGGACAGCCACACGGGGACATCCAGGCTCCGACATGGGCCCAGGCCGGCCCCCACGCTGACCCTGGGCCTCGGACACTGCCTCAGCGGCGGTGGGAGATGGGCGTAGGGGAGGACGCCCACCCCCAGCGGCAGCAGGGGCTCGGGGGCCGCAGGACGTGGTTCTGTGGGGCCCTGAAATCAGGAGGGGTGCCTTGTGCCCTGCTCTGTCCCTCTCCAGCACGCCCCGTGGCCACCAGCTTGGCTAGAGCAAGCGCCATCACCCCCGGCGCGTGGCAGCTTGCCCATCCAATGTATGTGTATTTTTCTTTTTTCTTTCTTTTGATTTTTTTTGTCGGTCGTGGGGCTTGAACTCTGGGCCTGGGCGCTGTCCCTCAGCTCTTCAGCTCAAGGCTAGCACTCTACCACTTGAGCCACAGCGCCACTTCCGGTTTTCTGGTGGTTTATTGGAGATAGGAGTCTCACGGTCTCTCCTGCCTGGGCTGGCTTTGAACCTCGATCCTCAGATTTCAGCCTCCTGAGTAGCTAGGATTACAGGCGTGAGCCACCAGCGCCCGGCTTTTATCAGTCGTGGGGCTTGAACTCTGGGCCTGGGGGCTGTCCCTCAGCTCTTCAGCTCAAGGCCAGCGCTCTACCACTTGAGCCACAGCGACATTTCCGGTTTTCTGGTGGTTTATTGGCGATAAGAGTCTCATGGACTTTCCTACTCACGCTGGCTTTGAACTGTGATCCTCAGATCTCAGCCTCCTGAGTAGCTAGGATGACAGGCGTGAGCCACCAGCGTCCGGCTAAGGCCTGGCTTCTCACAGGCCTCTGGTGTGCCCGTGCCCAGGCCCCTGGGAGCCAGGGATGAGCACTCGCCCCCCACCACCAGGGTTTGGGGAGGCCTCTGGGGGGGCCCCGGGAGCCCTCATGACCCGCCTGTGTCCCGTGGTCCCTGACTGGCCTCTTCTTTCCTGCAGAGGATGGGAGGGGCAAGCTGCGGCCCAGCAAGGCCAAGAGCGAGCGGAAAAAGAAGAGCTATGGCCCCCTCTCGTCCCCACTGCTGTCGCAGCTGCCGCCCGCCCTGCCAACCCCGATGCCCACCGAGGAGGCCCTGCGGCTGCCGCCCCCACCCGAGCCCTCGGCGCTGGCCCCGGGGCCCACGGCGGCTGGACAGGGCCCCTCCCCCGTGCCCCTCAATGTGGTGCCGCCCGAGGTCCCTGGGGAGGAGCAGGACAAGCCTCGGCCCATCATCCCCATGCTCTATGTGGTGCCCCGGGCCAGCGTCACCCCGTCGGACAGGGACCTCGGGCCCAGCCCCCAGGCCGCCCCCATGGAGCTGACGGGGCCCGACGAGGAGACCAAAGCCCTGGCCAGTGAGGCGCAGGTGGGTGGCCGGGCGCTCACGCAGCTCCTCCGTGGGGCTGGGGTGGCCCGGGGCGGGCGCCCGGCCTGACCGGCAGCGCACTGTTTCAGGTTCCCTCCACCTTTTCCAAGTTAAAGATGGAAATCAAGAAGAGCCGCCGCCACCCGCTGGGCAGGCCGCCCACCCGGTCCCCGTTGTCCGTGGTGAAGCAGGAGGCCTCGAGTGACGAGGGTAAGCGCGGTCCCCTCCCCCTCCCCACCCCACACATGGACACGTGGACACGAGAACACGCACGCACACACCCCTGCTCATGCGTGGCTATCATCATTGGCCCAGCCCTGCCGTTCCTCTGAGCTCAGCTGCTTCACACCCCGCTGCAACCCTCCAACAACTACCAGCCCTGGCCCTGCCCTTCTGGCCCATCTCCTGGGGCGGGGGCGGGGCACACACACAGGCCATAACTCACCTCCACCCGCCCCACCCAGTCCCGCCCCTCCACCCCCAAGGCCTGAAATGTCCCATGGCCAGTTGTGGGGGGTGGGGGGGTCGGCTCCCCCTGGGTCCAGACCCCACGCCCCAGGTGCTGCCACCATGTGTGACTGTCCTCAGCTGTGCAGGGGCAGCCAGGAGCCAGGGCCGGGCTGTGAGGGGAGGCGGGCCGCTCGGGTTGTGTTGCAGGGCCCCGCCTGTCTCTGGGCCGGGCATCACTTCCAGCTGCCATCAGACGCAGCCCCTGGGCGCCCCCCCACCCTCAGCCCCTGCAGCCTGAGCTCTACGCCAGCCTGCCCGGCTGCCTCTCTCTGCGTGGAGTGCCACTGTGTACACGAGGGCTCGTATCCAGTGTGCCACCCAGCGCTGGGCATCAGCGGGCCCCACGTGCCAGGGTTGGGCTTCACCAGGTCTAGGGTCCTGTGCCTGAGGGCTGCAGGGCCGTCGTCTCGCGGTGGCGGCGGGGCTCCCCAGGGGCTCTGCAGGGGACACGGCCTTCAGGGTCTACGTGCTTTGGGCCGAGCAGTGGGCGGTGCCACTCTTCAGATGTGCCGGGGCCGGGGTGGGGGACAGGGATGCCTGCTGGAGGGCACCCACCGCTGGTTCGGGGCGGTGGCAGAGGCGCGGGCGCAGCCGGGGCGCAGGAGCCTCCGCGGCTCCCCAGCCGGCCTCCGGGCAGCTTGCTGTTCTGAGAAGAGAACCTCCTCCACTTTCAGTAGTGCAAAGCCGAGCCTGGTTTTTTGTTTTTGTTTTTGTTTTTGTTTTCATCTTCTGCACCTTTGGGAGTTGCGGCTGCCCGCGGCGTCTCTCCTGACGCACGTGAGGGCTGGAGGCTGTGTGAGTGGCAGGAATCTGGTGAATGGCGCCCAGTAACCCCGCACAGTTCTGGACCTCAGGCCCCTTTGTACCCGCATCGTGTCCTCTGTGGGCTAAGCCGAGGGACGCAGGCCCCGGCTCCGGGCAGGGTTGGACTTGGCAGGGGTCCTCCTGAGGTCTACTTGCGTCTCCTCCACGGGGCGCCCTGTGTGGGCTGGGGAGCTGCACCCCTTTTCTGGTCCCAGAGTCTGAGGGTCCGCTTTAGGCTGAGGAGGAGACAATAGCTGTGCTTCTCTCAGGTGGTGGGGTCGCCTGGCACCCTGAGATGGCCATGACCACCATCCCCTGCCCGCTGGCCCAGCTCTGCCCTCCCTGCACCCCCCCCCAGGCAGCCTGGCAGTGCGGGCTCTGTGCCCTGCACAGTGCGGAGCAGAGAGGCGAGGGTGGAGGATTAGGGACAGGGTCCCCAAAGGTCACAAGATGGCTGAGCCATCTCTTGTCTTGGCATGGGCACAAGCAGGCAGGGCAGGGTGGGCCGCGCTTCAGCAGGCGTGCTGGAGGGTCTGGGGGGGTGGGCAGCTCCCACCCACCGTGAGGGCGAAGCCTGGCCCCTCGGCGCCTGGCCGGGGGGGGGCCCTCAGTGTGCTCGTTCCTGTGAGCCCCAGCGGGGACCAGGCTGGCCGTCCACGGCGGTCTGATGACAAGGGCCCGCCCGCCACGTGTCCTCAGTGCTCACGCTCCTCTCCAACCCCATCTGCCCGGTATTCCAGAAGCATCCCCGTTCTCCGGGGAGGAGGACGCGAACGACCCCGAGGCGCTGCGGTCTCTGCTGTCGCTGCAGTGGGAGAGCAAGGCCGCCAGCTTCCAGGCCGAGCGCAAGTTCAACGCCGCGGCCGCCCTCACCGAGCCCTACTGCGCCATCTGCGCCCTCTTCTACCCCTACAGCCAGGTGAGCTGCCCACCTCCCGGTCACACCGTCACGCGTCCCTGGTGCTTTGAGGGCCGTGCGTGCGTGCGCGTGCGTGGGGCTGTGTCCAGAGCCATCTTCCTGGGGACCTTGCCCACACGCGTCTCCCTAGTGATAGCAGGGCCATGGGCGTGATGGAATGGATGTGAGGGGCCAGGGTGTCGAGGCAGCGCCCAGCCAGAGGGGCAGCTACGCCGGGGCAGGGCCCAGCCAGAGGGGCAGCTATGCCGGGGCAGTGCCCAGCCAGAGGTGCAGCGACGCTGGGGCAGCACCCAGCCAGAGGGGCAGCTACGCTGGGGCAGGGCCCAGCCAGAGGGGCAGCTACGCCGGGGCAGCGCCCAGCCAGAAGGGCAGCTACGCTGGGGCAGGGCCCAGCCAGAGGGGCAGCTACGCCGGGGCAGCACCCAGCCAGAGGGGCAGCGACGCCGGGGCAGGGCCCACCCAGAGGGGCAGCTACGCCGGGGCAGCACCTAGCCAGAGGGGCAGCGACGCCGGGGCAGGGCTGCCCTAGTCTGCCAGGGAGCGATGGGCTTGCCGTCTGCACGCTTGAGAAGGGGCCGAGGGTGCTTGTGCTGGCCCAGCGCTCTGCCCGCCGGGCCAGAGGGCCTAGGACAGACCCCCTCTCCATAGGGCGCTTGCCCAGGGCACATGCCACTTTGGGCTGCCAGCACCACCCCGTAAGTGGGACAATGAAGACGTGCTTTCTAGACACTTTCTCCAAGCACGATCTGGCCTCTGTGCCACAGAGAGGCTGCCCGGAGCCTACTCTCAGGACCCAGGTCAGCCCTGACTCCTAGTCCCAGTAGCTGCATGGCACCTCTGACCCTCTGACTAGTTCACCACACCCACCCAGACCACAGATCAGAGGCTACAGGAGCCCCAGGGGGTGTGGGGTGTCTGCAGGGCACCTGAGGCTGGGCTGATCTTGCTGACGGTGCCCTCTCCCTCAGTCTGTACAGACAGAGAAGGAGGCCACCCCGGGCCCCCTCGGGGAGGGGGCCTCTGCCCCGCCACCTTCCAAGAGCGGCCAGCGGACTCGACCGCTCATCCCAGAAATGTGCTTCACGTCCAGCGGGGGGAACACCGAGCCACTGCCCGCCAACTCCTACGTGGGTGACGACGGCACCAGCCCGCTCATCGCCTGCGCCAAGTGTTGCCTGCAGGTCCACGCCAGTGAGTGGCCTGGGCGGGGGCGGGGCGGGGTGGGGGGCGTGGCCTGGGCCCTGGGCAGGGCGGGGGGGGGGGGCAAGGGGCTGAGCTGGGGGCGCCTCCCCCCACAGCAGGCATCCTGGCCGCCGGCTGGGACTGAGTCACCCCTAGTTTGGGGCATCCCTGCTGGGGCCCCCTGCTGACCCAGCAGTGACCCAGAGATGCTGAGGGCACCCCGGGCTGCGGGTCTGGCTCTCCAGGGTCCTCATGTCACTAGACGCAAAGGCCTGGCCTGCTCACCCAGGCAGCGGTGCCGGCCCGGCCCGGCCCTCAGCGCCCGCTGTCTTGCAGGTTGCTACGGGGTCCGGCCAGAGCTGGCCAAGGACGGCTGGACGTGCTCCCGGTGTGCGGCCCACGCCTGGACTGCGGTAACGCGCCCTGTGCGGGGTGGTGCTGGCCAGGCGGCCCCCAGCCTGGCGGGTGGCCCTGGGGTGCTGTGGGAGCCGCAGGGAGGGTGCGCCCAGGGTGGGGTGGCCTGGCCATCACCCTCTCTGGCCCGTAGGAATGCTGCCTGTGCAACCTCCGGGGAGGGGCGCTGCAGACCACCACCGAGCACAGGTGCGCACGGCGGGGGCCTGGGGAGGGGGCAGGGGCCTGGGGGGGGACAGGGGCCTGGGGGGGGCAGGGGCCTGGGGGGGGCAGGGGCCTGGGGCCGGGAGCGGGGTTCCCACTGAACCGAAGCTTCCTCAGCCACCACCAAGCTGGCAGCTGTGTGGGGCAGGGACTGTCCCCTGTCCTCGCCGTGGCCTGGTGTGCCTTGCTCTCCCACTGCCTGCCGACCCTGCTGTGGGACCCCCTGTGACCCCTGACCCCGCCCCCCAGGTGGATCCATGTGATCTGCGCCATCGCTGTACCGGAGGTGCGGTTCCTGAACGTGATCGAGCGCAACCCAGTGGACATCAGCGGCATTCCCGAGCAGCGGTGGAAACTGGTACGGCCCTAAGGCCAGCGGCCTCTGTCACCACCCCCCGCCCCCCCCCCCCCCCCCCCCGCGCCAGCCTCCACCCTGTCCCCTGCCCTACCCTGCCTCACAGACTTGCCTATTTCTTGTACTCTTTTTTCGGTGACTGACTTGTTCCATTCAGGATAATGTCCTAGGGATTCATCCAGGGGCCAGCTGAATATGGCAGCGTTTCCTCTCTTTTCATGGCTGAATAATACTCCATGGAGTAGCTGGACTTTATGTTCCTTGTCGTTGTGTCGGTGGTGGTTGCCTGGCTGGGGCCACCGTGGAGCTATCAGGAAAGCTGCCACGCAGCCGCCGTGTGCGCTGCAGGTGCTGGCTTCCGTGGGCGGCACCCAGCCCAGGCTGTGGCTGCAGATGGACCTGCTCAGAGACCCTCCCGGTGCTGCCCTTTGCCCGCATGCCAGTGCAGCATGCATGGTGAACAAGGTCTCTTGTCCGTGTGCCCGCCGGCACTCAGTGTGCTGTAGGTCTTCCTGGCTCTGGTTTGCTTTTTGTTTTGGTGGTTAGGCGTATTGGTGTTGTCGAGCATCTTGTCAAGTTGCTGCCAGCTTCTGGACATGTCTATAGAGATGGGTTCAGTGCCAGAGTGGCACTTGGCTTTTGCCATTGAGGTATTTTATTCCTGGTCCCAACGAGGCCCCTTTGCTTTGTTGGTTGTGGGGCTTGAACTCTGGGTCTGGGTGCTTGTACCTTAGCTCTTCAGCTGAAGGCCAGCGCTCTATCACTTGAGCCACAGTCCACTTCCAGTTTTCTGGTGGTTCATTGGAGATAAGAGTCTCACAGACTTTCCTGCCCGGGTTGTCTTTGAACCTTGATCCTCAGCTCTCAGCCTCCTGAGTAGCTGGGGTGACAGGCGTGAGCCACCAGAGCCTGGCAGAGGCCCCTTTGGGACCACAGCCACCACTGGGTGCAAGCTCACCCACTTCCCCTGGGGTGGACCTACCCGTCAGCTGCTGTGTGACTCCAGACAGACACTGCTGTCTCTGTGCTCCAGCCTTCCCACCTAGCTGTTGGGGCTGCCTCTTGCCATGCTTGGTCCAGGCAGTAGCAGCTACAGCATTTTGGGGCGCCCCTGCCCTAGCCGGCGCACGGGCGCGGAGTCTGGGATGTGGGTCCTGGCGCCGCGTTCAGTGTGTCCCTGGCCTCTTTGCTCCCTGTGCCCAGGGCACTTGGGGCTCCCCACCAGCCATGGAGGGGCCCTCAGCCAGCCTCAGGGCCGTGTCCCCACCCAGGCGAGGTGCAGGCAGTGTGCAGCGATTGGTTCACTTACCCCCACTGAGGGGGCAGCTCGCAGGAGCCATCTTAGTGGCAAGCTTCTGTGGAGGCGCCGGCGTGTTGCCTCCTGCGGGGCCGGGCTCCCGAGTGGATGGAGCCAGGCCCAGGAGCCAAGGGGGCAAGGCCACCTGGCTGGCTGGGAGCGGCCGCCAGGGCCCATTTGGAAGCGATGGCTGCCAGCCTGGCCTGGCGTGGATGGGCAGTTGAGGGCCAGTCGCGGCAGGTGACACCCCGGCGTGGCACGAAAGGCTCCGTTATTCAGGCGGAGCCGTGGCACGGGGCCGCGGCGATGAGTCCTCCTGCTGAAGCTTTACGGATCATCTGACATTTCCAGCCAGCAGCCTCTTCATCGCGAGCGCGTGTAACGATGAATTAAAAATCCTTTTACACCAGGCGCGCTTGTACTGCTTAATGGAGCCAAGCAAGCCGCGCATTAACTCCTGCAGGCCCGGCGGGCGCCCGCGGCTGCACCCCCAGGACCGCTCGCCATGGGCTCTGGTGCGAGAGCCCCAGACACGAGGAACTGGCAGGGAACAGGACAAGGGCAGATCGTGCAGTGTGTGGCCACAGTCAGGATGGCCCTCCCTGGAAGCTTCCTGAAGACTGCAGGGGCTCAGGCTGGGCAGCGCAGGTGGGAGCGGGCAGACGGAGCCGGCTTTACCTGATGCCCACGGTCCCACCGCGGGCTCGGGGCTGTGGTCAGGCTTCTGCCCGCGCCTCGGGCACAGGGGCGAGCGTGGCGTGGTGCAGGGTGGGCTGGGGCAGCACCCCCCACCCGCACGCCCTCCACAGCCATGTGGGCCAAGGGAAGGATGCCAAGCTGGAGACCAGGGGCAGGGCTCGACCCCGGCCCACAGGGCACCTGCTCCCTTATGAGGTGGTGGCGCTGGGCATCCTTGGCCCTGCCATGGTGGAGGCATGGGGGGGCCTCTCCATGAAGTGGGGAGACAGGGAACACACACCACCCTTGGGTGCCAGTGGCTTGTGTTGGGCACAGCTGTGGCTATGCGGGCTTTCTCCCGGGCGCCCCGGCGTGTGCAGGATCCCAGCACACGGGCCCGGGGTGAGGCCCACACCCAGGGAAGCGTGGCCCTGCCACTGCCTGTACATCAGCCTGGCCCTGCTGAGGTATTGGCAGCTTAATACTGAGATCTTGTCACCATTGATCAGCTGCTCCTCCAGCTCGGTTCACAGTGGCAAACACAGTTACCAAACACCCTGGGGGGCTTTTATTAAAGCTGAGGTGGGATTCTTCCTCTTGGCCTTTTAAAATGCAGGCTTCCATGGTTTTGTGCAGCATTGTAGTATATTCAGGTTGCCCAGAGATGGGTTTATTATTGGGATGATAGAATGTTCCAGAAGTAGATGGTTCCTATGGAGGACAGACGGTCCTCCCAATGCCCCAGCCTGGACAGGTAGCCCTGCTCCCAGAAGCCCCCCATGCACAGAGGCTAGGGCTTGCAGAGCTCTGCCTGGGGCCGGGGTGAAGGCTCTCGGCTGGTGGGGACCCCACCCAAGGCTGGGCCTCCACCTAGCCACTGCTAGGAGAGTCTGGGGAGGGGCGGTGGGGCTCCTGCCCCCAGACACGGAGCACCGGGCCCCATTCCATGCCTGTGCCCCACAGAAGTGCGTGTACTGCCGGAAGCGGATGAAGAAGGTGTCAGGTGCCTGCATCCAGTGCTCCTACGAGCACTGCTCCACCTCCTTCCACGCCACGTGCGCCCACGCAGCCGGCGTCCTCATGGAGCCAGACGACTGGCCCTACGTGGTCTCTATCACCTGCCTCAAGCACACGTCCCCCGGGCATGCTGTGAGTGACCCAGCACTGGCCCTGCCCTTCCCGACCTACCCTGCACCCGCCCTGCCCTGCCAGCGCCCAACCTCTCATCTCCCCATGCCCTGTCCCTCCACACCCCGCCCCCTGGCCGACGCCCCGCCCCTGGCTGACGCCCCGCCCCTGGCCGACGCCCCGCCCCTGGCTGACGCCCCGCCCCTGGCCGACGCCCCGCCCCTGGCTGACGCCCCGCCCCTGGCTGACGCCCCGCCCCTGGCCGACGCCCCGCCCCTGGCCGACGCCCCGCCCCTGGCCGACGCCCCGCCCCTGGCTGACACCCGCAGGCACAGCTCCAGAGGGCCGTATCACTGGGCCAGGTGGTCAT
Organism: Dipodomys merriami; assembly: GCF_024711535.1. Classification (NCBI taxonomy): domain Eukaryota; kingdom Metazoa; phylum Chordata; class Mammalia; order Rodentia; family Heteromyidae; genus Dipodomys; species Dipodomys merriami. The sequence goes on from NW_027206291.1 coordinate 3,077,102, forward strand.
CACCAAGAACCGCAACGGGCTCTACTACCGCGGGCGTGTCATCGGCTCCAGCTCACAGATCTTCTACGAGGTGAACTTCGAGGATGGGTCCTACAGCGACAACCTGTACCCCGAGAGCATCACGGTGAGCCCCGAGGACCCCTGCCCTGAGGGTCAGGGAAGCACGGGTGGGGCTGGCCTCCCAACGCCTGCCTTACCGTCCGTCCTGTGCCCTGCTGCCCCCAGAGCAGAGACTGCGCGCGGCTGGGGCCGCCGCCCGAGGGCGAGGTTGTGGAGCTGCGGTGGACGGACGGCAACATCTACAAGGCCAAGTTCATCTCCTCTGCCACCAGTCACATCTACCAGGTGAGCCGGGCCGCGGGTGGCGGCTGTGCTGGCTGAGGGGCGCCATGAGCCGTTGCTCCAACGCCTGGCTGGCTGGCTGGCTGGCTGGCTGGCTGGTTTGGGTGATGGGGGCAAAGTGCTCCACCTCCACCCCCCCCCCACTCTGACCGTGTTGTGTCCAAGATGGCAGAGTCACTGTCTCGTGGCGCGTTTCAGTGTGTGACTTCAGAGTCCCCCGGTCCAGCCCCTCTGCACCAGTGCGCAGAGCATGGCCACACAGAGGTCACACGGCCTCCTTGCACACCTGAGTGTCACTGTCCCCACAGCCGGTCCCAGGCTGCCACGGAGCGGTGTCGCCCTCCGGCAGCTAAAGTTGGCATGGCCTGGCACGGCCCCGCTGCTCGGCCTGCCCCGCTTTTCCTTTCGGGCCTCACTCCCAAGGCAGCCGGGCACCCAGCCCGGGCATCCCACCAGGGCCCCAAGCCGTGGGCTCCCGGCCCCGCTGGCACAGGCAGGGGAGGCCCACCGGCCCGGCACACACGGGCCGCAGGCAGAGGACGGGTGAGCAGAAGGTGCTCCGCGTCAGCTTCGGGGTGGCTGTCACCACTTCAAGGTTGCTGTCGGCCCAGGGTTCCAGGGGCCGCAGGAGCTGCGGGAGACAAGGGGCCTGCGTTCCCAGCCGTCGGGCTGGCCCTGAGCGCCTCGGGGCAGGAGGCGCTGCACACGGCGGCCTGTGCAGTGCGCGGCTCCTGCCTCAGAGAGAGGGGAGGCCGCAGTGTGGGGTTTCTGTCTGTCCCTGGAGCCCCATCGTCTACCTCCCGCCCAGGGGTCCCACAGCTCTGCCCCACAGCCCATCTCCTGTGCCGCCCGGCTGTGTCCCTCACCCTGCCGCGGGGTCCTCCCCAGCCCCCTCTGCATGAGGACCCCAGGAGGAGCCCCGCCCGGCCTCCCGGCTTGGCTTGGCGCAGCCTCAGTCTCTGCCCCACAGCACTCACTGAGCCCTGCCAGGCCCAGGCCTGCGTGGGCAGCTGGGGTGCCGCCCTAAATAGTGCCTGGCCCCCAGGTGGAGTTTGAGGATGGGAGCCAGCTGACAGTGAGGCGTGGTGACGTCTTCACGCTGGAGGAGGAGCTCCCCAAGAGGGTGCGGTCCCGGCTGGTGAGTGGCCCTGATGCAGGGTGCTCCTCCCCCTCCCCCTAGCCCTGCCCCAACTCAGGCCCCATGTGGCCTGGCCCCGGCCCTAAGGAGCTGTGGGCCCACCAGCCATGGGTTGCCAGGGTCACCCACCTCCCTCCTGGGCGTGGTCAGGGTGCAGGGCCCCCCACTTGGGGCTCGGGGCTCCAGCAAGAGCTGGGGCTGGCCGCAGGGTGCGGGCCGTGCCGGGCGGGCCGCGCTGACCGCTCTCTGTCTCCTGCAGTCACTCAGCACTGGGGCGCCCCAGGAGCCCAGCTTCTCAGGAGAAGAGGTGAAGGCTGCCAAGCGCCCACGAGTTGGCACCCCGATCACCCCCTCCGAGGACTCGGGGCGCAGCCCGGACTACCTGGCCTTCATGGAGAGCCTCCTGCAGGCACAGGGCCGGCCGGGAGCTCCTTTCTAGGACGGCGCTGCTGCCATGCCAGCCCGGCGCAGCGGGCCACATTGGCGGCCTGGGTGTCTGCTTGCTGTGAATTCCTGCCCTGCGCCTCTCCCCGCCCGGGTGACCCCGGGCCCCAGGGCCCGCCCCGCCCCCCGGGACCGCAGGACAAATGGGCATGGCAGCCTGGACTCAGGGAGCAGGGCCAGGGCTCCGCGGTGGCCGGACAGTGCCATGACCTCCGCCCTCGGCCCTGTTCTTCTCCAAAAGGTGCTATGGCTGCGGCGAGCAGCCGGGGGCCCGCGCCCCGCCTGGCGATCCCCCCCCCCCCCCCCCCGCCCCCCTGCACGCCAGGAAAGGAGCCCGCGGGAGAACCCAAAGCTGTTTTCTAGATTTGTGGCTTTAACACCAACAAGCGAAACAGAACCAGGGGGCTTCTCTTCTCAGCCCCGCGATGCGTGGAGCCGAAGCGCGTGGATTTCTGGGGTTTCCCATCTCCGCAGCCACTGAGCGGGCAGGGACGGCGCCGCAGCTCAGGGACACGGGCAGGCCCGGGGACTCGGACGCCACAGCCGCCCGGGAGCGCTGGGGCTCGGCAGCGGCGACAGGCGGCGGCCGGGCTCTCTGGCGGGGCCCCCGCAGGGCTGCCTGGCTGTCACCGGCTGAGGTGGCAGGACCCTCCAGGCCCAGCCAGCACGTGGGGGGAGGGCAGGGCAAGCCAGGCCCCGGATGTGGCGCACGTCCATCTGCTCAGGCGCGGATGGCTCGCGGGTCCCTGCCTGACCTGCCTGGTGGACAGAGGGGCCTCCGGGCCCCCTCCGCCTGCGTCCTCTGCCATATGGACGTGTGACCGAGCAGAACAGGATCCCTGGCTTCACGGGGGCGGTGAGGGCCCCGGCCAGGGGAGGGCGGCAGCCGGCGCCCCTCTGCCAAGCCTCGGCCTCGGAAGGACCCGCAGGGGTGGGGGCCGCGCTGCCAGGGCCCCGGGGGAGGAGGGGGGCCGCTAGGACGCCCACACGGCGGCCCACGCCTGTGTTTGAATGCTATTTATATTGTAAAGAGAAGGAAGGGGAGCCGCACCCTGGGTCCGTGTGGGCCGCAGCCCGGGGGCCTGGGTGACCGGCAGAAGGCCACCGCAGGGGTCAGCACAGGTCCCCACCGAGACACCTGTGTCCTATTTTGTGCAAAAGCAAAATGAAACAGAACCCCACCCCCGTGTTCCCACGCAGTGCAGGCCGCGCTGTTCCCCCACCTCCCCGCCTCTTGGCCATGAATTAAAGGCTCTTGAGCACTTGGAACTCGGCGTTGGTGTGGGAAGTGTGGTCATTCCTGGCCCGTGCTGGCCAGCGGAGGGCGGGGCGGGGCGGGGCGGGGCGGGGCGGGGCGCAGCCCTGGGGGTAGGGAAGGGCTGAGGCCCAGCAGAGGTGCGTGGAGAGGCGCAGTGTGGAGAGGCGTGTGACTTTGCTTCAGATCAGAAGTGAGGTGAACGTTCTGAGCCGCGTCTGGAGGCTGCCGGGCTCCCCAGGCCGCTGCAGGCCCCGCGCCACCCCCACTCTGCTGTCGGCTTAGCAGGGCCGGATCTGAGAGAAGCCACCGTTCACTGCGGCTGTTGCGTCTGCCCGGCGCTCACCGAGTTTCCTCTCCTCCACCCTGGCCACTCCTCACGTCATGGTATGCGTCCACGGCCTGGGGTTTTCCTGGCAGCTCCAAGCACGTCTGCCACACCCCAGGGACCACATCCAAGCCACTCACCCTCTAGTTTAAGATCTGCTAGTGCCAAGGAGCCGGGCACCAGTGCCCATGCCTGTCACCCTGGCTACTCCTGAGGGTCAAATCCATGAGACTCTACCTCCAGTAAACTACCAAAAAATAAAACAGTGGGGCTGTGGCTCAAGTGGTAGAGCACCAACCTTGAGTGAAAAAGCTCAGGGACAGCGCTGTGTTCAAGCCCCAGGAGCAGCGCGCACACACACACACACACACACACACACACACACACACACACACACACACACACGGCGTAGATGTGCAGTAGTTCCATTCAAAGCTTCAGATGAGACGGCAGTCCTGCCAGTACATTTACTGGATCCATTTCTATGTTTTACTATGTTGGGAATGAACCCACAGTCTCAGGAGTGTTACTCATAACACCCACCGCTGAAAATAATAATACAACCCTAGAGCTTGGAATCCCTCCCATCTGATCCTCCCCACACCCCCACCTCTGGGGTGGTGAGATCGTCAATGTGGATTGTTATGCAACCTCAGCTAATACAGTACACAAATGTTTTCTCTGAAAAGTGAGGATCTTTCAGTTATGTCTGGTTGTGTGTGTGTGTGTGTGTGTGTGTGTGTGTGTGTGTGTGTGTGTGTGTGTGTGAACTGCCATTCATTTAGGCCACAGGCAATTGGTTTCTGTCATTACAAATTAGCATTCGCTGCCCTGGCATGTCATGTCAACAGAATCCTAAGACAAGATTTTTCCTCAGGTTTTTTTTTTTTTTTCCGTTTGTTTCTTTGTTTTCCCCTCAGTGCTGTGTATTTGAGATTCAGCCTTGTGTGGTTTTGCAGTGTGGTCCTTTTTTCCTGGCTGCTTAGTATTCCACTGTGTGCATGCACCAAGATTGGCACGTCCACCAGCTGACACACACTGGTGATTGTGCCTAGAACAGCTGTGAAATTATCCTTGTGAAAGGTTCTTTGTGGCGACCTTGTGATCATTTATTTCCTGTCACTGCATTTCGGCTGGTTGGAGGACATTGGTGGCTGAGGTAGTTTCAACTATGAAGCTTTTGCTGGGCGCTGGTGGCTCACGCCTGTAATCCTAGCTAAGCAGGTGGCTAAGATATGAGGATCGAGGTTCAAAGCCAGCCCAGGCAGGAGAGACCGTGAGACTCCTATCTCCAATAAAACCACCAGAAAGGTGGAAGTGGTGCTGTAGCTCAAGTGGTAGAGCGCTCGCCTTGAGCTGAAGAGCTGAGGGACAGCGCCCAGGCCCAGAGTTCAAGCCCCACGACCGACCAAAAAAAAACTATGAAGCTTTTTTCTTCTTCTTGGTCTTGGGGCTTGTACTCTGATCCTGGGCGCTGTCCCTGGGCTCCTTTTGCTCAAGGGGAGCGCTCTACCACTTGAGCCACAGCGCCACTTCCAGTTTTCTGGTGATTCATTAGAGATAAGAGTCTAATGGACTTTGCTGCCCTGTCTAGCTTCCAACTTTGATCCTTAGATCTCAGCCTCCTGAATAGCTGGGATTACAGGTGTGAGCCACAGGCTTGAAGCAATTTGACAGAAGGTTGCAGTGACTGTCCTTGTACCTAACGTGCAGCCACGTGCTTGAGACGCAGTGGCCAGGGCTGAGGGTGAGGGGCAGGGTGTTGGAGAGGGCCCAGGAAGTGGGTGCATCTCAGAGGACAAGAGTCAAAGTCAGGACCCTTCTCCCCCAGGTCCTGGGGTCACGGGACCAGGTCCTGGGGTCACGGGAGGAGCCGGTGATGGGAGCAGGCAGGGCCGGGCCCCCGGGTTGACAGGGAGGGGGGTCCAGAGCCACCGCAGCCTGAGCCAGCCGCTGGACACCACGCCACCAGCACCTGATAATACAATCTTGCAAACAGCTGCCTGGTGACAAGCATAATAAGGCGTATTAATGAGGCCGTTATTACACCTAATTAAAAGCTAATATCTAAGAGTTAATTGCCTTTAAAAGATGAAGCGGGACAGCCTGGGATTTATCTCCGCTCTCCTTAGCTCGCCTGGATAGGCTGATATTGGAGAGCTAATTAATTGAATCAAATCTTACAGAAAACTAATAATCTGGTCGTGCGGCCCGGACCTGTGAGCGGGGTGTCGGCCGCGGCGTCAGGGACTTCACGGTCCCCGAGGGGGTGGAAGCTGGAGCTGGGGGTTGGGGATGGGGGTTCCCGGCTTCTCCTGGACGGTGCCCACGGGGACTCCCAGGCGGCCCCAGGTTTTTCCAGGGGGACACACAGAGCCGCCTCTAATATCAGCATTGCTAATCATTATGAGACCCTTGTATTTGCTTTGGTGGTACTGGACTTTGAACTCTGCGCCTCCTGCAGGCCACGCCCCTCAGCGGCGAGCCACGCCCCTGCTATGCTCCCACTCGCTTCATCCACGCCCCCAAGGTTCGGGCCACGCCTCACGGCCCAAGCCACACCTCCAGGGCTGAGCCAAGCCTCTGCTGCAGAGCCACACCCCTGGCCCAAGCCACGCCCCATAGCCCAAGCCAGGGCTCCAGCCACGCCCCCAGGCTCCAGCCACGCCCCCAGGCTCCAGCCACGCCCCCAGGCTCCAGCCACGCCCCCAGGCTCCAGCCACCCTCCAGCTATTTTGTGGTTTATTCTTTAGAGCTTTGCATTTGCCCCCTCTTCAGGCCTGGACTGTGATTCCCACTTACACATCCCCCATGAACTCAAACCACCACGCCCGACCTGGAGTGCCATTCAGCAGTGCCTCGGGTTCCATCCTCAATCCTCAGCACGGCAAAGGGTCTCACACCTGTCATCCTAGCTCCTCAGGAGGCTGAGATCTGGAGGATCACAATTCAAGGCCAGCCCAAGCAGAAAAGCCTTCAAGCCTCCATTCTCCAATGAACTAGTAAAATGTAGGACTGGAGATGTGGAGATGTGGCTCAAATGGTAACAGTATGTAACCCAGAAGAACCAAGTGAGCTCAGGGCCCCAGGTTCCTATTCTATAACCCCCCCCCAAATTTTTTTTTTTAGGGCTGGGAAGGTGGCTCAGTGGTAGAGCGCTTGCCTTGCATGCACGAGGCCCTGGATTCCCATTTCTCAGCACCACATAAGCAGGAAAAAAAAGCCAGAAGTGCTGTGGCTCAAGTGGTAGAACTCTAGCCTTGAGCTGAAAAGCAGAGGGACAGCGCCCAGGCCCAGAGTTCAAGCCCCACAACCCGACCCCCCCCCCCAATTTTTTTTAAAAATCTGAGAACATAGCCTGGAGGATGGAAGGACGGCCGGCCGATGGTGGCCAGGCGGAAGCTGGCCTCTACTGTGGCTTCGTTATTGTGGCTGGGACAGAGGCATGAGCACAACCATCCCTCAGCCCCGTAGGGACACCGAGCTCGTATTGAGGGACAGTCAGAAGCTTGCACACCGTGGGCAGACGTGGGGAGAGGGACACGTGTGCTGGCGAGCTGTGCATTTGGAGGCCTGCTGCTTGTGCCAACACACGCACGTCTCTGCTTGTGGTCACAGGACCATTTTGTGTTGTAAGTTACAAGTCAGTTTCAGACGGGAGAACAGTAGGGGTGATCCTCTGGGAATTTTCTTTAAAAAAAAAAACAACAAAACAGGGAACAGCAGATTTCATTAGCACCGAGAAGTCCCCGGGGCCACCGCAGCTGTGCGTGCTTTCCACAGATGTGTGTGCGTGTCTGTAAACTTACCAGAGAAGAACCCATGGAGATGGTCACGCCTGTCATCCCAGCTACTCAGGAGGCTGAGGTCTGGGGACTGCAGTTCAAAGCCAGCCTGGACAGGAACTTCTGTGACAGTCTTATCTCCAATAAGTTACTCGGAAAAAGCTTGCAGGGGAGCTGTGGCGCAAGTGAGCCATCCATAAATCAGCAGCTAGCCACCCAGCCTTACAACTGCCTCCTTTGTGGTTATTCTTAAGCCTTTAACATGGAGGAGGTCACTTCTGTAAGGTCCATTCCTGGACATCGAACAGACCTCGCCCAGTACCTGCGTTACCTAGGCAACTGGGACACCTGGAAGAGGTCACATCCGCATCCGCTGAGGTCACGTCTTAACCTGATGTGGCCACACCTTTCTCCCACCTGGTCCCACTTTCCTTTACCTGGACACACCCTTCCCCGCCCCCTACCCAGCCCCCAATATTAGGAAAAAGTTAAAAAAGGCTGAGAACGGTCCTCAGACCCCTCAACGAGACCTGGTGAGTATGGCATTTACAGTTTTCAATAATCGAGAAGAACAGGAGATTGCCGATAAGACTGCCCGTGAGAGGGACAACTAGCAAATCCTGGCTGCTGCCATCCGGCCTCCTCTGAGACGCACCCAGCATGCACCGCCTGGAGCATGCTTCAAGTGTGGGCAAGAGGGCCACTGGGCAGAATTCTGTCCCTCACCACGACCTCCACCTGGACCCTGGCCAAGGTGTGGGCAACAAGGACATTGGGGAGTCGATTGCCCCTCCTCCCCTCCACAAGGTAGGCCAGCCCCTCCCCCGCCCCGCCCACCCGGGCGTCTGTGTGGGATACCTGAGCTCCGGAGAGCTGAAGGGGCTGTGTTACAGAAGACTCCATGAAGCGCTGCTGAAGAAGGGACCAGCCTTCAGCTGGGAACGGGGATGGGTCTGACCTGTCTGGGACTGATGAGCGGGAGAAGGGGGGAGGTGGATTGTTTGCATTTGGGGACTTTAATTCCTGTGTGAGACCAAAGGAGGAGAGGACCTTACAACTTCCTCCAGGAAGCCTCTTCCACCATGATTTTCCTGTACTGTACTTCGTGGTCCCTGCTCCCTGGGTAGTAGGTTCATGTCTTAAATATGGTGCCTGGCACTGGGAGCTCATGCTTATAGTCCTAGCTACTCAGGAGACTGAGACTTGAGGATCATGGTACAAAGCCAGCCTAAGTAGAAAAGTCTGTGAGACTCTTATCTCTAATTAACCACCAAAAAGCTGGAAATGGAGCTGTATCTTTGAGCAACAAAGCTCAGAAACAGCACCAGGACCAACACACACACACAAATATTGGCTGAGGGCATATGTCTTCATCAATTTATTATTATCTTTTGGTTGGTCATGGGTCTTGAACTCTGGGCCTGGGCGCTGTCCCTCAGCTCTTCACCTCAAGGCGAGCGCTCTACCACTTGAGCCACAGGGCCTCATGCATGCAAGGCAAGCGCTCTACCACTGAGGCACCTTCCCAGCCCATCGATTTATTATTGAGACACGGTCTCCGCTATTTAGCCCAAGCTGGTCTGGAACTGTTGTTCTTCCCTCCTGGCCTCAGCCTTCTGAGGGCTGAGATTACAGATGTGTGCCACTATGTTTGGAACTGGCTTTTGTTTTTATTCTCGCCATCCTGGTAGGCACAGGGGGCTTGTGGAGCCTGCAGGGACTTTGTGTGAGGCCTCAGCACAGTCTCAGACCAAGTGACCAGGGTGGGCCGCAGCCCAGGATGATGCAATTCACAGGCTGGGGGGTGTCCCCCCCCCTTCCTGCCCGGAGCCCTGTGGGAAGCGCTGGGTTAAACCTGCATCAAGGCCCCAAGCCCAGGCTATTGAGTGCGGAGAAGCAGGCGGCCGCGGCGGGTTTGAAAAGAGGTGGAGGAGGCAGAGAGATAAAGGCAGGACCTGCGGCCTGCCCTCCCCTCCCTGCCGCTCTTTGTCTGGGGGGGGGGAGCCCCTTTGTCGGCATCGACTGAAATGCAAACAGAAGAATCTGCCGCTTTCTCTCGCCTTCTTCGGGGCGGTAATGAATTCGGCGGCTACAGGCAGAGCAGGCGGAGGGAATGGCTTTGGAGAGATTATTTTGTTCATTTTTAAATAACTTTTCATGTCAGGCGGGCTGGTCACTGCGCGGCTCTGCTCCGCACAATGGCCCGGAGTCCTGCGGCCGGTGCCCCCCCCGACCCCCCCGCCTGCCCCCCCCCCCGCCTGCCCCCCCCCCTGCCGCCTGCCCCCCTCCCCCCATTCCCCCCTCCGCCCCCCCGCGCCCCCCCTGCCGCCTGCCCCCCTCCCCCCATTCCCCCCTCCGCCCCCCCGCGCCCCCCCGCCTGCCCCCCCCGCCGCCTGCCCCCCCCTGCCGCCTGCCCCCCTCCCCCCATTCCCCCCCTCCGCCCCCCCGCGCCCCCCCTGCCGCCTGCCCCCCTCCCCCCATTCCCCCCTCCGCCCCCCCGCGCCCCCCCGCCTGCCCCCCCTGCCGCCTGCCCCCCTCCCCCCATTCCCCCCCTCCGCCCCCCCCCGCGCCCCCCCTTAGCCCCCCCGCCTGCCCCCCTCCCCCCATTCCCCCCTCCGCCCCCCCGCGCCCCCCCGCCTGCCCCCCCCGCCGCCTGCCCCCCCCTGCCGCCTGCCCCCCTCCCCCCATTCCCCCCCTCCGCCCCCCCCCGCGCCCCCCCTTAGCCCCCCCCGCCTGCCCCCCCCCCCGCCGCCCGCCCCGCGCCCCCCCCGCCTGCCCCCCTCCCCCCTTCCCCCCCCGCCTGCCCCCTTCCCCCCCGCCTGCCCCCCTCCCCCCCGCCTGCCCCCCCGCCGCCCGCCCCGCGCCCCCCCTCCGCCCCCCTCCGCCCCCCCGCCTGCCCCCTCTCCGTCCCCCCGCCTGCCCCCCCTCCGCCCCCCTCCGCCCCCCCGCCTGCCCCCTCTCCGTCCCCCCGCCTGCCCCCCCTCCGCCCCCCCACCGCCCCCCCTCCGCCCCCTCCGCCCCCCGCCTACCCCCCCACCGCCCCCCCTCCGCCCCCCCTCCGCCCCCCCGCCTGCCCCCCTCCCGCCCGCGCTGCGCTTTGATTCTCAGGCTCGCAGCTTTATCTGCTGGGCAAAGCAGATAACCATAACATAATAGAAACAAAATCCCGTCCGGTGCCGCTTCCTGCCGAGGCTCCGCGCGGGCTCCTCGCCCTTAAGGACGCGGGTAGAGAAAAATCCTGGGCTTTGTAAGGCGCGGCGTGCTCGGCGGCGGGCAGAGCGAGCCCCGCGGCGCGATGACCGGTGGGGCCCTGACGGTCAGCGGGCCCCGGGGTCCGGCCCGGACCAGCCTCACCGCCCCACAGACCCCACGGGACGGGACTGGCCGCCGGAGGGGCGGGGCGTGCCGCTGAAGGGGGCGTGCCGTGCCGCCGGAGGGGCGGGGCGTGCCGCCGGAGCAGGTGGGCGTGGAGCCCCACATGCTGTCTATTGGGATTGGACAGGGGGCAGCTTGAGGGAGGAGCATGAAGGGCGGTTTGTAACCATTACTGGGTCTCTATGGGAAACAGCCCCGAGGGAGGAGACAGGAGCGGCTACTTGGGGCCTCCTCTGAGGCCACTTGGGACGAGAGGCCTGTGGGGAGGCGCCCCCTGGGGCAGAGCAGGGCAGGAGAGCGGAGAGGCCTGCAGGGAAGGGATAGAGGTTTGGAGGTCTGAGCTTTGGGGTGCCTCGATGGATTGTCTCGCTCTCAGGATGGGTCCTCTTCACCCTTGCGGACGTGACAGCCACTCACACGCTAGTTAACGTCAGCGAGGAGTGCGAGGAAGGGCGGGACAGCTGGACAGAGGCTCGGAGGGAGGCAGACACCGAGGGGCCGGATGAAGGCGACCCCCGCGGCACCACCGCCAGGACAGGAGTGGGGCGGGAGGGATACCAGTCCGGTCGCAGCAGCCTGCTTCCCAGGGGAGGAAGTGACGCCAAGGGGCGGGCTCGCCGCTGGCCCCGCCCTCGCGCGCCTCCCTTCCGGGCCTCCCTGAGGAGAGCTGCTCGGCTCCGGGGAGCCCGGCCCGAGGCGCCGCCCGCTGCGCCTGTCTCCAGTGCGGAACCCCGGGCGTCAGTGACGGCAGTTCGCGACCCCACACGCTGCCTCTGTTTGTGGCGGGGCTCGTGCGCTCGCCGTCCTGGAACTCATGGCCCAAGGCTAGCGCTCTACCACTTGAGCCACAGCGCCACTTCCGGCTTTTTCTTTTTGCTTATGTGGTGCTGAGGAATCGAACCCAGGGCCTCAGGCATGCAAGGCCAGCGCTCTACCCCTGAGCCACCTTCCCAGCCCCAATAGGTGCTTTCTTAGAGCAGACTCTAGCACTGGCATTTGAGGATTGCGTAGGAGCTCCTGGGGCACAAGAGCCTAGTGTATCGATTGGTCTTGGATGACTCTGGCAGGCACAGGCTTGGGTTAGCCATTTTGTCTTTTCTGTCTCCTGTCCCCCAGTATGAAATGAGGAGGTTCCTGCCCCATACTTGTGCATTCAGCAGTTACTGAGTGTGGTCCACATATGGTTCCCTGCCTGTTTTCCTCTGCTCGCTGCCTGTCCTTCCCACCACCCACGAGACTGCAGTGTGTTCTCCCGTGCCAACTCCCCCACCACTGCCAGGGCCCCCATCCCGTCTCCCCTCCACTCCTTCCACATTCACTTGCTTCTGGTGGCTATGGCGGACGTTTACAAGGTGTGGGATGAATGTTTTCCAAGAAATGGACTTTGATATTGCTCAAAGCATTCCCACATTGGGGTTGGTCTTCATCTTCCCTCCTCTCATGGTCTCGCTGTTCTATTCCTTGGCAATTGTCTGAATTGGAGCTTGGGTCATTTGTTTTTTTGATTTCCCCCCCCTTTTTTTTTCCTGGTTGGTTGTGGGGCCTGAACTCTGGGCCTGGGCGCTGTCCCTCAGCTTCAGCTCAATGCCAGCCCTCTACCACTTGAGCCACAGGCCACTTCTGGTTTTATTGGATCAGTCACACAGCCTTTCCTGCAGTGCTGGCTTTGAACCGCAATCCTCAGATCTCAGCCTCCTGAGTAGCTAGGATTACAGGCGGGAGCCACATATGCCCAGCTTCACTAAAATATGTTCCAGACTTTGAATTTTCCTCTCAATACTACCCGCGTGGCACCTTAGATTTTAGTCTGTGATGCATATTTTTGAGTGGTTAGGTTTCAAACACTTGTGACTTCATTTTGCTATCCCACACACAGTGTGACAGTGACTAGGCATGGCCATGAGTGGCCCAGGACACGGGGGGGGGGGCTGCCCCAGACGGTGGACCATGGCCACAGGTGGTGAGGAGCCCACCCTGGTTAAGGCTGTGCTGGGGCAGGCCATGCTTGCTGGCCTCCAGGTGTGTGACCTGTCTGCCGCCTGCTGAACCTTGGTTTCCTCATCTGTGAGGTGAGACTTGCGTCTGAGCCCAGCCCACAGCAGATTCTCCGTCAGAGTCACCATTATCAGCACGGAGGCAGTTCCTAGGGGGCTGGGTCCGGGGTTCTGACTCAAATCCCAGTCTGTTCAGGAAGTGGCTGTCAGATGGATCACACACCGCCTCTCGGGGTGCGGATGGGAGGTGTTAGGCGCAAATAAGACTCCAGTGGCCCGGTCGGACCGTCTCCCTTTAATACAAAGTCGATTTATCTACATACACGGCGCGGAGCCCCCGCTGCTCGGGTGCGGACAGACGCGGGCGCAGCGCGGAGGGCTCCATACATACAAAGAGGAAAGCTCGCGGGCGCGGGCGGGCGGGCGGGCGGCGGGCGTCCCGCTCTGCGTCCCGCTCTGCGTCCGTGCCCAGCCCGGGCAGGGCCCCTGGCGCGGGCCGCACGGGGCGATGGGGCCGCGCCCGTCCCCGTCCCCGCCCCGGGGCGGCGCAGCTCGGCCGCGCCCGCCTCCGCCTTAGACTGCAACTTCGAAATCGTGGTACTCCCGAAACGTAATTAAAAAAAGAAAAAGACAGACTCAGAGGGGGCAGCGGCGAGGCCGCGCGCCCCGCCGCGGGCGGCGATCGTGAAAAAATAGACTCTGCGCGGAAGAGGCTAAGCGCAGCCGTCCTGCTGCCGAGCGCTGGCCGCAAGTCCTTCTGCTGTTTCTTCGTTAAAAAGAAAAAAAGTGAAAAAAAATACGCTATTCTTTAAAAAAAAACAAAAAAACAAAAAAAACAACGGAAACAAACCCAAACTGGCGGGGCGGGCGCGGCGGGCGCGGGAATGTTCCAAGTGTCGGGCGCCGCGGGGGGCGGCGGGCGGCGGCGCCCCGGCCCCGTCCTGGAGATGGAGCCGGCTCCGGCGGGCGCGCGGGTCCATGGCTTTAGGTTGCATAGTGGTCGAAGCTCCCGAGGTACTCCAGGGCCGCCTGGTAGCAGAACTGGTACTCGTCCTGCGGAGAGCGCATGCGTCGGTGGCGCGGCCCCGCCCCCCCCCTCGCGGCCCCCAGCCCCGCCCTCCCCCGCCCGCGCACCTCCGTCTGCACCATGGCCGGCCTCTGCGTCCGCAGCATCTTCACCGTCTGGAATATGTCCACCACGCCCTCGTAGCGCATGCGCTCCAGCACGATGCTCAGCGTGATGAACACGCCGGTTCTGCCCACGCCGGCGCTGGGGGGGGGCAGGGGGAGGGGCCTGTCAGGCGGCGGCGTGGCGTGGCGTGGCTCGCCCAATACCCGCCCCGACAGGGAGAGGCCCCGCCCCTCCCGCGGCCCCGCCCCTCCCGCGGCCCCGCCCACCTGCAGTGCACGGAGATGGGCCCGTCCTGGCCGAACTGCTCCTTGGTCTTGTGCACCTGGCCGATGAAGTCGATGAAGCCTTCTCCCGACTTGGGCACGCCCTGCTCGGGCCAGTCGGTGAACTGGAACTGCCGCACTGTCCGCGACTGGCCGTCCTGCAGCGCGACAGTGCCAGGCTGTGGCCGCGGCCGCCGGCTGGCGTCCCCCTCCTCCCGCTCCTTCCTCCCCGAGGCCCAGGTCCCAGGGAGGGGCCGGCCACCTCCTGTCCACCATGGCCCCAGCCTCTGCCCTCTCCCCCCAGCACGCCCCACCTGCCCTTCCTCCCCACCTCTGCCGCCGCCATCGGCCTTGCGGCAGGGGGCGGCCCCCACCCCGTCCACCTCCCAGCCCTCCCCCAACTCCGCTGCATCCGTGTGGCCTCCCGCAGCGAGGCCACCCCTCCCTGGGGGCTTCCCAGCCGCTGTGCCCTCACCGCCCGCCCTGGCTGCGTGGCGCTGCTGGACCAGCCGCACGCTTTTCCATCTCCTGCCCTCAGCCCGGCCCTCACCGGCCCCCTCCATGGTCACCCCTGACCGGTGTCCTGACTCCATCCTCACCCCACCGCAGTGGTCACCACCGCGCCCACAGTGGCAGTGGCCCAGATTCCAACGTGTGTCCCTAGAGGGTGGGTGGCTGGTCCCCATCTCTGCTACCCTCCCCCCCTCACTAAGTCTGGGCCTCTGGCCCCCCACTTCCACTGAGTCTCCATCCCAATGCACCTCCTGCCACCTGCCTGGGCTTCCATCATTGGTCATTACTCAGGACCCTCAAGAACCCCCCAATACTCTTCAGCCTGCTTCCTGCAGAAAGAGGCCTGGCACACAGGGACACTATGGCCAGCCCAGGCCCCAGTGCCTCCCGACACAGATCAGTCCCCCCCACAAACTCTCTCCTTTCTGCCCCAGGGCCTTTGCTTCTACTGGCCATGGGACAGACACCCTCCTCATCCTAGGAGGAGGCCAGCAGAACCCTCACATTCCTGTTAGAGCCTGGCTAGGCTGAGACAGTGGAGGATGGGTAAAGCTCACCGTCTGCCAGGGGGACAGACCTGACTAAAGGGAGACCCACTCCGAACGCGGGGCCACCGTCCAAGAGGGACTGTGGGGGGAGATGGAGGAGAGGGAGAAAGCAGGCTGGGGTTCTCTGCGGCTGTGGGCCCACAGGGCTGCCCCCATCTCCTCGCTGGCCCCCGCTCACCCGGGCGTCGGTGACCTTGAACTCGCGGAGGATGTACTGGGGCATGTTGTACTCGGCCATGGGGTCCACCACGAAGTACTGGTAGCGGGCGGAGCGCTCGGCCGGCCAGTACTGGTGGCACTTCTCCTGCGGGAGCGGGGGCCACGGTCAGCCCGAGGGCTGCCGGGTGTGGCCGCCCCCCCCCCCCCGCGCCCGCCCCCTCACCCGGCCCATCTCGCGCAGCTTGGTGAGCATGACCACGATGGTGGAGTTGTTCTCCCACAGCATGCGCCAGAAGTCCTCCGTGCTCTCGGCCAGGGGCCCCTGCGTCGCTATGTAAGCCTTCTGCTGCCTGTGGAGGGGGCGAGGGACGGGGGGCACTGAGAGGGCGCCCTCTCCCCCTGCACCCACGCCACACGGGGATCTGTCAGCCTCAGTAATGTCCAGCTCCCCATGGAAGCCGCAGGAAGTCCTCCGCCCCAGGGCCTTTGCACCACCAACCTCCCCGAGTGCCCCCTTCAGGATAGGGGTCCGGCCCCCCCAGGGTGGGGCCGGGTACCTATAGCCATCGATGAAGCTGGCGTTGATGTAGTCAGAGCCCTCCACGCCCCGGATGGGCTGCAGGCAGACGCGCGTGCTCTCATACGGCATGACATTCACCAGGCGGTTTTTGAACTTGTTACAAGGCAGATTGGCACTGATGAAGCGGGAGGTGTGGGCCTTGGAGTTGGCCAGCCGCTGTGGGGACGGGAGGATGGGACCACTGTCAGGGAGGGCCCCCCCCCCCCGCTTTCGCCAGGCATGGGGAAGCCACCACATCTGGTCACTCACTTCCAGCCCGTCCCCAGCTCCTCGGGCTCCTCACCACCCCACCGCAGCTGCCTCTATCCGGCCATCACCTTGAACTCCAGTTCCATGCCGGTGACGTGCTCTCCAGGCTCCACCTGAGCCAGCTTCTGGATGTAGGTGTAGAGGCTGCGTGCGGGGACCTCGGTGTTGCCGCAGCCCACGGCCTCCAGCAGCGCCTCGTGGATGAAGCTGTACTGGTCCTCCGTCTGCACCATGTAGTTGCGCTGTGAGCGCATGAGCGTCACGTGTCCGTACACGTCTACCGTCTTCTCGGGCCGTATCCGCTCCAGCATGGCATCGATGACGATGAAGCAGCCCGTGCGGCCCACACCAGCACTGCAGGGAGAGCGGGTGCTCAGGGACAGCCAGGGCGATCGGGGGCTCAGGGACAGCCAGGGCGCTCGGGGGCTGCGGGGCGCTCAGGGACAGCCGGGGCGCTCAGGGACAGCCGGGGCGCTCGGGGGCTGCGGGGCGCTCAGGGACAGCCGGGGCGCTCGGGGGCTGCGGGGCGCTCAGGGACAGCCGGGGCGCTCGGGGGCTGCGGGGCGCTCGGGGGCTGCGGGGCGCTCGGGGGCTGCGGGGCGCTCAGGGACAGCCAGGGGTGCTCGGGGGCTGCGGGGCGCTCGGGGGCTGCGGGGCGCTCAGGGGCTGTGGGGCGCTCAGGGACAGCCGGGGCGCTCGGGGGCTGCGGGGCGCTCGGGGGCTGCGGGGCGCTCAGGGACAGCCAGGGGCGCTCGGGGGCTGCGGGGCGCTCAGGGACAGCCGGGGCGCTCGGGGGCTGCGGGGCGCTCGGGGGCTGCGGGGCGCTCAGGGACAGCCAGGGGCGCTCGGGGGCTGCGGGGCGCTCAGGGACAGCCGGGGCGCTCAGGGGCTGCGGGGCGCTCAGGGGCTGCGGGGCGCTCGGGGGCTGCGGGGCGCTCAGGGGCTGTGGGGCGCTCGGGGGCTGCGGGGCTGGGGGGGGCTGGGCGGGGCGGCCGCACCTGCAGTGGACCACGATGGGACCTGCGTCGGGTGGGTTGCAGGTCTTCACCCTCCGCAGGAAGGCCAGGAAGGGCGTGGGGTACTCGGGCACCCCATGGTCAGGCCACGCGGTGAACTGGAAATGGCGGACCTCCCGCTTTTCACTGGAGCCGTTCTGGGGACACAGCCATGGGGACACTGCACACCGAGGGTCCTCGTCCTGGTGCCCGAGTGCGCAGCTTCTACCTCCACGCGGCCCTCCGCCGGCCGCACCCGTCCTGCTGCGGGCTCCGCCCTTCGGCACTGGCCTCGGCCTGGGGCCCTGCTTGGCTCCCTTCCCTTCCTGCAGCTACCCACAGCCAGCCCCGTCAGCCCTGCCTCCAGTCTAGCCTCAGCCAACCGGCGGCTTCTCCCACCCTCCACGCCAGCCCCGTCCATGGCTGACACTGCGCTCCGGGGCCAGCACAGGGCCCACACCTGGACCCTGCCTCCTCCTCCCAGGGCCTGTCCTTCCCCAGCCACCAGAGGGCGCCCCTCCCTCCTCTGCCACAGCCCCACCCGGCTCCCATCTCTGGCAGGTCAAAGCCCAAGTCCTCCCTGCAGCCCCCAGAGCCCTGCACGACCCGCCCCGCCCCCGCCCCCTCTGTCCAGCCACACGGGCTCCTCACAGCTCCTCCAACACACCAGACGCTTCCTGTCCCAGGACCTTTGCACAGGCTGTGCCTCTGCCTAGATGGAGGTTCTGGAGGCTTCCCTGTGACTGCCCCTCCCGCTCCAGCTTCCTTCACAAGCTTGCTATCCCCTCTGCTCTCCCTTCTGTCTGTGGTTTTCTAGTTCCCTGCTTTGTCACGTGCTCCTCGTGTGAGGACGCAGTCACGTCACGGACCGCAGCCACCACTTGGACAGGTGCAGCCTCTTCCCTAGGCTGCGGGCCCCGGGGCTGCACGGCGCCCCCGTCACGGCATGCGGAGGACCTGGCGCGGGCCCCACCTTGTGCAGGGAGAAGGTCCGCACGCAGAACGTGGCCAGCTCGATGGTGTCCAGCAGCGTGACCTGGATGAAGCCGTAGGTCTCGGTGCCCCGGTTGGGCCAATACTGGTCACACTTGATCTGTAACGGGCGAGGGCGGGGGAGGTGGTGAGCAGGGGCCGGAGCTGGCCAGGGCTCAGGGACACAAAGACACGGGCCTCACCCGAGACTTCTCCTCTAGCCGCGTCATCATGACGATGGTGGCGGAGCGCTGCTCCCACACCATCCGCCAGAAGTCACCGAAGGTCTCGGGCAGGGGCCCTTGCGTGGCGATGTACGCGTTCTGCCGCCGGTAGCCGTCCACGTAGTTGGCATTGATGTAGTCGCTGCCCACAAGGCCTGCGGCAGCGGGAAAGGCGGCTGAGCCCGGGGCTCTGCTGCCCTGCCAGGACGCAGGGACTCGCCCGGCCGCCTCCGGCCTCCGCGCAGCCCCCCGGCGCGGTGTGAGGGCGCGGCCGTACCTTCGATGGGCTGCAGGATGACGCGGGAGTGGTCGTAGGCGATGACGTTGGCGTAGCGGTTCTTGGGCTTGTTCACCTCCAGGTTGGAGTGCTCCCACGTGAACTGCTGCCCGGGGTCGATGGACTGCGGGGCGGGGCTGGGGTCAGGGGCCGGCCTGGCCAGCAGGAAGAGGTGCGGGGAGGGGGGCGGGCCTCACCTCGTATTCCTGGGAGAGCTTGAGGCTGTCGTTGGCCTTGAGCCGCTCGGTGTGCTCGGCCATGTCGGCGATGGGGATGGGCGGGTGGCTGAGCATGCCTGCGGACAAGCAGAGCCCGGCTGTCACCGGCGGCCCCGGCGGCCCAGCCATCCTGAGCCGGGCGGCAGGGGTGCTACGAGGTGAGTGTCGTGAGCAGCGGTTAGACGCGGGAAGGGGGCTCTCTGGGTGGCTTCTCCAGACTTCCGACTTAAGGTGGGGAGGGTGGGGTGGTGCTGTGTCCCCACTGTGGCCTGCCAGGCCCCTCCAACTCAGCTGGGGAGACGGGGGCTGGAGGAAGCCCAGGGAGCGTCAAGCACCCAGATATTGTAGTGAGAAGCAGCAAGTGCAGAGAATGGCGGTGCCGGGGCGGCGCAGCGGGTGGCTCGGGGGTGTGGGTGGTGGTCCCCAGCTGTCCCTGGCCTTGTACCACAACAGATGGGGCTGGGGGCTCCCTTCTGTGTGTTTACATCTGCCAGACTGGGCGGTGCACCCCAACCCTGTGAGCTGGGTGCCAGTCACTGAGACAACGCCGGGCTAGCCGGCAAACCCGTTACGGACTCCAAGACTCCCCCAAGCCCCAGATCCACTCAGTGTGGACGCTCCCGCGCCCAGGTGTAGCTGTCACCGCGTTAAGGGCTTAGCCGCCCTCCCTTGCCCGCCTCCGGGCGGAGGCCTTGCAGACAGATGGGAGGCGGGATGGGGTCAGGGGAGGGGTGGAGTGAGGGGAGCAAATGGAGGGGAAGCAAGCAGAGACAGCGGTCAGGAACTAACTTTCCAAGTGGAACCCCGGCTCCCCGAGGGGGCGGCTGAGGCCCGCATCTGCAGAGACAGTAAACGATAAATAAATGACGGCCGAGGCCCCGCGCAAGGGCCGGCGCCCCCCCAGGCCCACGGGACAGCGGCTGCTCTGTGGCTGTGGCTCCAGCCAGACCCAGAGACCGAGGGGCGTCTGTCAGCGGCCCCCAGCACGGAGCAGCCTGGCTGTGTCCCCGCAGCGGGATATGGGCAAGGAAAATGTGGGGGGTCGGAAGGCCACAAATCCACAGGGGACAGCAGACACCACAGGACAGGGGAAACCTCCTGGGGCGGAAACACGCGCTCGTCCACAGCCAGCGGGGAGAGGCGAGTGTGTGGGCTGTGACATCGGTGACCAGCCCCTCTGAGAGGACACAGCCGCCGCCCGTCAGAAGGGAGTAACGGGAGTCAGATCGGAGACAAGGAGAGGGGAGGCGGAAGCACGAGAGGCGCTGGGGAGGAAGTGGCATCGGAGACCCTGGGGTGGGGGTGGGGCAGTGGTCAGGTGCTTAGCAGGGGACCCTGGGGACACTCCCGTCCAGACACGGGATACCGGGTGACCCGGCGCTGAGCCCCCTCCCCGGGGAGCGGCGCCAGCATGGAGGCGCCCATGTGGAAAACTGCCATGAGGGTGGACAGGACGGCGCTCAGGACAGGTGGCCACACCTCGGGACGGGACGGCAGGTGGAAGAATGGGAGCAAGCAGCTGACTGAGCCCCAAGGGAAGGAGGGAGTCTGTCACCCCAGCCCGTGACTGCGGGTCCTGCTCCTGCACAGCTGAGAGGGGGAGGGGCAGCCGCTGCGCTCCTGGCGGGGACAGCGGGGCCTGAGGACGCCACCCAGGGCCTCTGGCCAAGGCAGCAGTGTCATTTCTTGGGCTCCCAGACCCCAGCGGCACCGGGTGTGCTCAGAGGCCGGGGTACCCCGGGGGGCAGCTCCTCCCACCACCACCACCACCTCCTGTGGGCATGTCGGGTGCGCACCTGGCGTCTGGAAGTTAATGCGCCGCATCTCCACGGGGTCCTTGGGGTGGTGGGGGGCAGGGTCAGCGTTGTTCAACAGGCATTTGGTGCGGGGTTCTGAGTCCTTGCGCTTACTTCAGGGGAGGAAGGGGGGGGACCCGATGAGTGACCCACAGTGTGCGCACACACGCTCGCAGGCGCACGCGCAGGTGTACAGGTTAGTCCCCAAGAAAGCGCGGCGGTGAGGGGTACACCGAACCCTGGTCCCGGGTAGCAGCGCTGCCTGGCAGAGCCACAGAGGAGCATGCGCTCCCCTCTCCCCTCCCCTGCCCTCCCGCTCTCCCTGTCCACCCCAGCCTCCAGGGATGTTCTTACCTGTCTGGTTTGCTGCTCCCCAATCCGGACGGACACAGGCAAGAGGAGGAAGAAAAGCAGAGGTCAGGCGGTGCTGGCCACAGTGACCATGGCTGCTTCCTCGACCCCTCGGAGCTCCGGCCTCCGCGGGAAGCACGGTCACCGGGGCTGGGGCGCAGCTGCGCGCAGGCGCTCTGCTCTGCCTTGGTCTGGCAGGCGTGCCCCTCGCAGACCCCCACCCCGCACCGTCGCCTGGCCACACGGCCCGCGGGGGCCCAGGCAGGGCACTCACTTCTTGTACAGCAGGATGGCGATGACAATGCAGATGATGAAGACCACCGCCAGCACGGGCCCCACCACCCAGATGAGGCCCTCCTCGCCGTCCACGATGGGCTGGGGGTCGGGGTTGTCCAGCTGGAAGGGGTCTGAGAAGGGGCTGGCTGCGAACGTCTGTGGGAACGAGGGGGGCCATCAGCACCCGTCTCCTTCCTCAAACGCAGACCTGCTGCCCGCCTGCAGCCGTGTCCCACCAGAGGGCCGCTCGCCACCACCGCTGCCCGCTCCCCTCGGCCCGGGTGGGCCCGGCTGCTGTTCCCTCTGCCTTGTGCAAATTCTTCCTGGTGAACTCTTACTCATCTCTTAAAGCCTCAGCCCCCAAACCCCCTCCCGCAGAAAGACCTGCCTAGGAATCTCTTCTACCTCAAGTCCTTCTCTCTGCCTAGGCCTGACCAGCGTGAGCGGGGAGGATGTGGCTTTGGGGCAGGGGGCTGGGGCCTCAGCAGGGGGGTCTGCCTCACACAGCGCGTCTGGCTATGGGCGGACACCATGAGGACGTACAGGCTCGTTCTTCTGCAGCACAGCAAGCACGAAGAGGACATAGCGGTGGCCGGGCTCCAGGCCCCGGTTGTCAAAGCCGCCATATTGCTTCTGGTTCCCAGGATGGAAGATGGCGGGTAGGACGGAGAAGCGGGCTGCGATGTAGGGCCGGGGCACCTCCAGCTGGCGCGAGTGCCGCAGGCTGCGTCTCTGCAGCCGGGAGATGT
The DNA here is from genome assembly GCF_024711535.1 of Dipodomys merriami. Lineage (NCBI taxonomy): Eukaryota > Metazoa > Chordata > Mammalia > Rodentia > Heteromyidae > Dipodomys > Dipodomys merriami. The sequence goes on from NW_027206291.1 coordinate 3,099,065, forward strand.
CTTGGATCAGCTGCAGAACAGAGGTGTGGGAAGTTTCGGAGGTCAGCTGGGCCGACGCACTCTGGGGCAGCCCCGCAGTGAGGGGGTGCAATGTGCTCCGCCCCACTGATGGCCTGGCGGTGAGCAGGGCAGCGTCCCCACCCCACCCCCACAGGCGCCCCCCCCCCCCCCCGCGCCTCACCTCTTCCAGGTCCATGTCCTCCGGGCTGCCCAGCGGGGTCAGGAACTGGCCGCCACGAGACTTGCGCAGTGGCACCATCACAATAAAGTAGCTCCTGTGGTGGGTGGAAGAGTCATGGCTCTGGTGAGAAATGTCCCCGGTGCCCGGCCACTGGGGACCCATTCCCCAGACCGTGTGCCCTCGTCTCCTCACTGCTCTTGGGCTTGGGCAGAGTCCTCCCACCAGACTAGAAGAACCTCAGCCTTGCTCTGGCCAGGCACCGCTGCGGAGCAGAGCGGCCTGGAGTGCGGGGTGGGGACACGTACTGCACGGGCACGGGGCTCTGGCCGTCGGGCAGGTAGACCACGATGGAGCCGTCAGCATCGGGCTTGGGTGCGACGCTGGGCTTGCTGCTCAGCAGGTTGAAGGCGGTCCAGGCAGTGACCGTCTGCTGCAGGCCACCCAGGCTGCTGACGCGGTTGGTGAGCACAAAGTTGTAGAACGTGTGCGGCTTGAGGTGCGTGATGAGCTTCTTGGTGGTGCGGCCATCCACATCCAGTGTGAGCCCATTGTACTGGATCTGCGGGCCAGGGCACCAGGGCTCAGGGGGGCTGGCCCGGCTGAGCCCCGACGCAGATGGGAATGCCAGGCCTCACTGAGCCTTAGCCTGCCAATCCCCACCCCAGGCTGAGCCTCAACTATGGCCTGAACCCATCCCAGGTAGAGATCCAATTCTGAGTCTTCTCTTGGCTAAACCTCAATCCTAGACTCAGCCCCAATTCTGCACCTATGCCCAACTAAATGCAGCCCCAAAGCAGAAGACCACCTCTGAGTCTTGATCCTGACTTGAGCCTCAATCCTGACCACATCTGTGCAAACTGAGTCCTGAACTCAGACTCAATCTTTTTTTAATTTTTATTTTTTGTTCCGTCGTGGGGCTTGAACTCTGAGCCTGAGCGCTGTCCCTCAGCTCTTTAGCTCAAGGCGAGCGCTCTACCACTTGAGCTATAGAGCCACTTCTGGTTTTCTGGTGGTTTATTGGAGATAAAGAGTCTCACTGACTTTCCTGCCCGGGCTGGCTTTGAACTGCGATCCTCAGATCTCAGCCTCCTGAGTATCTAGGATGACAGGCGTGAGCTACTAGCGACCAGCGCAGACTCAATCTTAAACCCTGACCCAGGATTCAGTCCTGGTGTGATACTGAGCCTTGGTCTCACCCTGAGTACCAATCCCGGGATTGTGCCTAAGCCCTGACCCTAGATTCTGCCCCAACTCCAGACAGAGCCCAGAGCCCTACGTGTTCCAATTCGGATGAGCCTTGATCTCGGATGAGGCAGACCAATAACTATAGGCCAGGCTCACCCAGTCCACGGCTGGACCCTGACCCAGGGCAGAGCAGAGCCGCGGGGTGGGGGCGCACCTTGTAGGGCGTGGGGGAGTTGTAGTTGTCGGGGAACTCCCAGCTCAGCAGCACCGACGTCTTCATGATCATCTTCACCTTGAAGTTCTTGGGTGAGACTGGGTGTGGGGGGGGTCATCGCCCGGTGGAGGTGGGGGGGAGAGAGAGAGAGAGGGGTTCGGGTGAGGGCGGCGCGGGGGGGCCCGGCGCTCCCTGCGGTCCCTGCGGTCGCTGTGCCCGGCCGGCCGGCCTGCCCTGCCGGGGTCCCTGCGGGGAGGGGGGGTGGGGGGCCGCGGTGACGAGGGTGGCGCGGGGCCTCGGGGGGCCTCGGGCCGGTCCCACCTGTGCCGGAGGCGGCGGCGTTGGCCGGAGCCCGCGTGCGTCCGTGTCCGTCCAGGCACTTACCTGGGGCCGGGGGCGGGGGCGCCTGCCTACCTTGGTCCCGCAGGAAGGTGCGGTAGCGCACGGCGGGGCTGTAGGGCCCGGGCCCGCGGCGCGTGTGCGCGCGCACTTGCAGGTCGTAGGCCGTGTCCGGCTGCAGGCCGCGCAGCGTGAGCGCCGCCTCGGCGCCCGGCTCGGCGGCCGCGGGCAGCTCCGTCTCGCGCGCGGGCCCCGGCGCGCCGGCCTCGCGCACGGCCACGGTGTACTTGACGATGGCGCCGTTGCGCTCGGCGGGCGCGGGCGGCAGCCAGCGCAGCAGCACGGTGCCGGCCGAGGCGTTGCCCGCCGCCTCCAGGATGCGCGGGTGGCCGCGCGGCGCGTCCTCGGGCAGGCTGAGCGCCGCCGCCGCCTCCTCGCCCAGCCCGCCGCGCCCGCGCGCCGCCAGCCGGAACACGTAGGTGGCGCCCTTGTGCGCCGGCGCCGCGAACTGCGCCTGCGTGGCCGGCAGCTCCAGCGTGGCCGCCGCCTCGTCCTCGCGCCCGAAGCGCAGCCGGTAGCCGAGCACCGGGTCGTCGGCGCTGCCGGCCGGGGGCTCCCAGCGGGCCAGCAGGCTGCCCTCGGGGGTCTGCTGCACCGACAGGGTGGGGCGGCCCAGCACTGCGGGGGGGGGGGACAGGGGGGTCGGGCTCAGGACGGAGCCGGGGCCACCCCGACCCGCCGGGGCTGGGCAAGGAGCGGGTGGGGCGCTGCGGGACGCATAGGAGCCATGAAGGCCCCGGGGCAGGAAGGTGCGAGAGCCTGCCCTCCGTGGGGCGCAGCCGCGGGGTGGCAGGTGGGACCCAGAGCGCCCGCGTTGCTTAGGCAAACCAGGCCTGATTGCCCCGGCTCCAGCCTGGAGTCAGCCCGCGACAGAACGCGGGAAGGCCCGGGGGAAGGCCGGGATGGGGGCCGGGGTGGGAGCCGGGAAAGGAGGGGGGTGAGGGGTGAGGGGGGCGGCCTTCACAAAGGCCCTCAGGGCCCCAGGGCGGCTGCCTACCTGCTCCCTTGGTCACCACCACCTTGGGCTTGCTGCGCGCGCCGTCGCCTTTCATGGTGTAGGCGGCCACGGTGATGGAGTAGGCCGTCTCAGGCTGCAGGTTGCTGATGACCATTTCCTGTGGGCAGTAGCAGGGTCAGCACCACAGTGTCCGGGACTGGCCAGGCCTGCCCAACCTTCCCCCTCCCTTCCTGGACCCCAGACAAGCAAGAGGGATTCTGAGGCCAGCCCGTGGGCAGAGACGTGCACACAGACTCATGCAGAGGGCACACACCACACACGCAGCACCCACGGGCACATGCAGCCCGGCCAGGGCCGTCGCCCGTCCCCGGCTCCACTCTCGCCCCTCATACAGGACACCCGTGTGGTCAGGCCCTGCACAGCCTGCTCCTCCCTGGTGCCCTCCCTGCTCCTCCAACATGCCATGCTCCATCCTGCTCCAGGGCCGGTGCACGGGACAAACCCTGCCTCCACTCCCGCTGCTGTGTTTTGTGCTGGTCCTGGACTTGAACTCAGGACCTGGCCACTGTCCCTGAGCTTTTTCACCCCAGGTTAGTGCTCTTACCACGTAAGCTACGCCTCCACTTCTGGCTTTTAGGTAGTTAACTGGAGTCTTACAGATTTTATGCCATGGGCTGGCTTTGAACCATGATCTTTAGATCTCAGCCTTCTGAGTAGCTAGCGGGTAGAGGCGTGAACCACTGGCATCCCACACAAATTAAATTCAGGTACGTCATGAAAACAGTAAAGTACTCAAAAGAGCCCCTTCGTACTCTAATACATCCGCTCTTTCTATGCAAGGTATCTTTTCTATGCATGTGCACAGCCAAAATGTGATACAGTGTGCTGCACCCAGAGAGCCAACAATTCTTCATATACCAGGGTTTGAACTAATGACCTTAGCTTGCCAGGTAGGTGCTCTACAACTGGAGCCAGATCCTTATGACTTGAAGTAGACTCTTGAATTCATTGTTCTTTTTATGTTTTGGGGGTTATTTTTTTGGGGGGGGTCTGGTCGTGGGGCCTGAACTCTGGGCCTGAGCGCTGTCCCTCAGCTTTTCAGCTCAAGGCTAGCACTCTACCACTTGAGCCACAGCGCCACTTCCGGCTTTTTTCTTTTTGCGTATGTGGTGCTGAGGAATCGAACCCAGGGCCTTGAGCATGCAAGGCAAGCACTCTACCACTGAGCCACCTTCCCAGCCCTTGGGGGTTATTTTTTGTTTTTGGTCATCGTGGGGCTTGAACTCTGGGCCTACGAACTGTCCCTCAGCTCTTCAGCTCAAGGGTAGCGCTCTACCACGTGAGCCAAAGCACCACTTCCAGCTTTTTTTCTGCTTATGTGGTGCTGAGGAATCGAACCCAGGGCCTCATGCATGCAAGGCAAGCCATCTTCCCAGCATCTCCTTGTTCTTTGAATAGGGTCTTGCACTTCTGCCCAGGGTCGGCCTTGAACGGTGATCCTACTACCCCATGCCTCTTGAATAGCTGGGATGGCAGGTGCACACCACACATCAGGCACTGTTGGTTGAGATGGGGTCTCACTGCCTTCCTTCCTGAGCTGCTCTTGACCAGGTTGGGGTTCTTGCACCTCTGTGTCCTGCACAGCACCCGCCCTCTGCTCAGCCCGCTGTACACTGTAGCCACGAGCTATCTACACATCCTCGGGTCTTGTTCTGCTGCTCCACTCCAGCTGGGGCTGCCGCCCTCGGGAGGGGCCTTGGGTTAGCCGGGGGTCACAGCCACAGCCTCAGCCCCTGGCGCAGGGTGGAACACACAGCTGGCCCTCAGTAAATGCTGGGCATCCCGGAGGTGCCAGTCTTGCACACACGGTGTGTGAGTCTGCACGCATGCACGGAGCACGGGGACAGGGATGCACACACAGGGTCTCCTCCCATGAGCTTTTGGTCCAGCCTCCCCAAGGTCCTGGTGGTGACAGGCCCTGGCGTCTCCTGGCTCAGGTGGCATCTGGGCACGGCTGACATAATAAGGAATAGTGGCTCCTGTCTTAGGGCAGAAAGGCAGCCCAGAGAGGAGAAGTGACCTGCCCAAAGCCACACAGTGGCCTGCCCTCCGCTTCCGAGCCTGCTGGGCCTGCTTTGGAAAAAGGCTGTGCTGCGGGTCACAGCTGCCGGAGAAGCCTGGTCCCTGCTGCCCTCTGGGAGGGAGCAGGAGCCGCTCTGGGGGAGAGGTGGTCAGGTGCCCTGCTTGTGTCCCTGATGCCAGCAGGTGATAGCAGGGCGCTGGGCGCAGGGAGGAGACCCTCGGGCAAGAGGCGCGTGCAGGTCACAACACGGCGCAGCGCACGCAGGGCAAGGTGGCCGGCCGGGCAGCAGGGCTTTACTTACGTATTCAGCAGTGTCATCCATCTCCCACTGAGCGGGAGGCAGCGCAGGGAGAGAGGAGGGAAGTGAGCCAGGCAGAGATAGGGGAGGGATAGAGGTGGGGCAGGGGTGGCAGGGGGGGGGTTGAAGGGGGCAGAAACAACAGAGGCGGAGGAAAGGCAGAGGCAGGGAAGGCACAGAGGTAGGTGACAGCAGAGGTGAGGGGGTAGAGGTAGGAGGAGCAGGGGAGGGGCTGGGGGAAGGGAGGGGTCTGGGGGACAGTGAGAGGAAGGGGTCTGGGGGGAAGGGGGAGGGGGTCAGGAGAGGTGAGGTGTACAGGGTATCTGGGGGGGAGGGCAGGGATGGGGGAGGGGTACAGAGGGTCTGGGAGGAGGAAGGGGAAGGAGGTTTGGATGTTTGGGAGGGAGGACAGAGATGGAAGGGAGGGGTACAGAGGGTCTGGGGGAGGAGGGGAGGGGTACAGAGGGTGGGGGAGGACAGGGATGGAGGGGATGGGAGCAGAGGATGGGGGGATGAGGATGGAGGGGAGCAGAGGGTGGGGGGAAGGACAGGGATGGAGAGGAGGGGAACAGAGGGTGGGGGAGGACAGGGATGGAGGGGAGGGGAGCAGAGGGTGGGGGGGAGGACAGGGATGGAGGGGAGGGGAGCAGAGGGTGGGGGGGAGGACAGGGATGGAGGGGAGGGGAGCAGAGGGTGGGGGAGGACAGGGATGGAGGGAAGGGGAGCAGAGGGTGGGGGGGAGGACAGGGATGGAGGGGAGCAGAGGGTGGGGGAGGACAGGGATGGAGGGGAGGGGAGCAGAGGGTGGGGGAGGACAGGGATGGAGGGGAGGGGAGCAGAGGGTGGGGGAGGACAGGGATGGAGGGGAGGGAAGCAGAGGGTGGGGGAGGACAGGGATGGAGGGGAGGGGAGCAGAGGGTGGGGGAGGACAGGGATGGAGGGGAGGGGAGCAGAGGGTGGGGGAGGACAGGGATGGAGAGGAGGGGAGCAGAGGGTGGGGGAGGACAGGGATGGAGGGGAGGGGAGCAGAGGATGGGGGGATGAGGATGGAGGGGAGCAGAGGGTGGGGGAGGACAGGGATGGAGGGGAGGGGAGCAGAGGATGGGGGGATGAGGATGGAGGGGAGCAGAGGGTGGGGGGAGGACAGGGATGGAGGGGAGCAGAGGGTGGGGGAGGACAGGGATGGAGGAGAGCAGAGGGTGGGGGAGGACAGGGATGGAGGGGAGCAGAGGGTGGGGGAGGACAGGGATGGAGGGGAGCAGAGGGTGGGGGAGGACAGGGATGGAGGGGAGCAGAGGGTGGGGGAGGACAGGGATGGAGGGGAGGGGAGTAGAGGGTGGGGGAGGACAGGGATGGAGGGGAGGGGAGCAGAGGGTGGGGGAGCGGTGGAGGGGCAGGGCCCGCCCGCCCTCCTCCCCGCACCTGCGCGTCGGCCAGCATGACGTCCTTGATGCGCGGCGGCCCGCGGGCCTCGGCGCCGTCCATGCGCACGTAGTGGACCTGGTAGCCGCGGATCTGGCCGTGCTGGCGGCCGGGCGCGGGCGAGCGCCACAGCACGCGGATGGCCGTGGCGTTGAGCGCCTCCGCCTCCACTTTCCGCGGCGGCGCGCTGGGCACTGGCGGGCGGGAGGGAGGGGGCGGCGGGGCCGTTACCGGGCGGCAAGCGCAGCCGAGGTGGAGGAACTGAGGCCCGCAGAGCCGACTCCGCGATCCCGGAGGCTCGGAGGTGACGTCCCGGGCACTGGTCTGTCCTGGCCTGCCCGCCTGCCCACCCTGCACCGCAGCCTCCACCCGGAGGCCGCCCGCTCACCCCACTCGCGGGCCCCAAGGCCGCTACGATGGCTCCGGCCCGCAGCCGGGGACCCGAGGGCCGAGCGCTGCCCCTGCCACGGCTGGACCTCACCCCGTGCCCACGGTTCCCGCCCTTGGGCCAAAACAGACTGCCGGCACCCAGGTCAAGGCCCAGGCGCCGAGGCCAAGGGCCAGGTCGGGGCCTAGGAGCCGAGGTCAAGGCCTAGGTGCCAAGGTCAAGGCCTAGGCAATGAGGTCATGGCCTAGGCGTCGAGGTCAAGGCTAAGGTCAAGCAGCGGCCCTGCCCTCCTGGGCCAGGCGGCCGTCCAGGGCAGCGCAGACGGACAGCGGGCGCGGGCTTACCGTCCTCGTCGGTGCGGACGACCACGGGCGAGCTCTCGGGCCCCGCTCCGACCTCCGTGTGCGCCACAGTCGTGATCCGGTACTCGGTCCACTTTTCCAGCGCTTCGAGCAGGATCTGAGTGGTGGTCGGGGGGATGCCGTTCACCTCCTTGGATTCCGGGTCCTCGGAGCCCAGCGGTCGGTAGCGGACGCTGTAGCCCACCAGGGCCCCGTTGTGTGTTTCTGGCGGCGGCGGGCGCCAACTTACCAAAATGGCCGTGGAGCGCATGCTGGTACATTTTACGTCTTGAGGGGGGGCGGACGGTTCTATTGGAGGGGGAGAACGTGGGGGAGGGAGGTGGGATGGGTGGGGAAGGGTGGGGGAAACAAAAGATGGGAAAGAGAAAATAAAAAAGAAGATGATAACAAACAAAACAGAAGCAAACCAAAGAGAAGTCGAACCCAAAAGAAGCGGGCGTCAACCAAAGGTGAGATGCGCAGGTGGACGGACAGTGGGATGGGTGGGGAGGGCTGGCCAAGAACGCTCACTTGCTTCCTCACTCGCTCCCTCCCTGCCTTCCCCTGGGTGGGCCTGCAGGCCCGGCACACAGTAGGGCTTAGGTACAGGGTGGCCGCGGTCACCAGGAGGCACGGGCCGTGTCCTGTGCGTTGTCGGCACAATGCATGGTAAGGCCTTCACGGGGTATCTTTTGGGCACCTACTGTGCGCCAAGCCTCTGCTGCCATAGCACCTGTATATTTCAAGATGTGGCAGCTACCACCCTAGGCAGATAGCACAAGCCTGGTGTCCTGGGCACCTACTATGTGCTAGGCACTTGTCAAAGGCTAGTCAAAGCACTTGGCCAATAGTCAGTGCATCAGGCATGACCAAAGGAGAATGTCAGCTCCTTTTAGTAAAGACCTTCTGCAGTGCCAGAGACTGCCTAGAGTAAGGCATGAAAGCACCTTCATTGAATACCTACTGTGTGCTAGTACTATGCGAAGATAAACTGCAATCCAAGCCCCGTCTACTGGGTACTTAGTATGTGCAAGCTTTTGTCAACAGTACACATATGCTTACTGAATGCTATGCGTCATGCACCCTGCTGGGGGAATTGCAAAGTGCCATCCAGCACCTACTATGCACCAGGCCTCATGCCAAGGGGAGTGTTGATAAAATAGCATAAGACCTACTGTGTGCCAGTCAGCATGCCTCGTGCTTGAGAGGATACTAATGAAAGCTGCGGTTTACTGAGCTCAGTAATACAGACAGCTGCCACCACTGATCGCATTACAAGGTACCGCGAAGGAGCTTCATCCAAGTCGAGGCTCTGTACACTAAGCACCTACTACGTGCTCTGTTGGGCCCCATAATCTGAAAGCCTGCGGTATGACACACAATGTGGTAAGCTTTATCAGTCCTAATCCTGTCACTAAACAATTACTGCGCTTTGAGTCATAACCCCATACACTAAGCACCACATAGTGGTCAAAGTGTTCATAGTCACCGTAGATTAAGCACCTACTGTGTGTCATATTGTTCTGTGTGCTTTAATACAAAAACGCCACCTACTAAGTGCCAGACAGGATGACAGACTTTATGAGTTTAGTGGCAAAGCTAAGCACCTACTGTGTGCCGGGCACTAGGCGATGGGCCTAGTCCTCATACTAAGCGTCTACTGTGTGCCGGGGCTTTATCCGAGTCCTCGTCCTCAGGAGCTAGTCACCTAGTATGCAGGAGTGTACCTAAAATGAAATTCTTTCTGAGCGCCTGCATACTGCCAAGGGCGCTGCAGACAGCAGCTGCTTGTTGGGAACAGAGCCCTGGGCCTCTGCACCGGGCCTGCTTTGCCCCGGATCACAGTGCCCATCTGAGTGCCGGCTATAGGCCAAGCACCAGGACAACCTCCTTGCAGCAAGGGCCACTGCCCGAGCAGTTACCAAACAGCAGGAAGTATGCATGGTGGGGGGAGGGGCCCCCAGAGCCCCAGAACCCCACACCCGTGTGCCTACAGCGTACCTGGTCCCAGCAATGAGGGTTGCCATTTATTGAGTGTCAACCGTACGCATCCGACCCATGTTTAGACTGCAGTGAACACTATGGGGCGCCCACCATGAGCCAGGCAGCATGTGGAGAGCTGCGTCACCTCACATGGCTCGTTCCCACGTGAGGCAGCTGCACGTCTGACTGTTTGCACGTGTGGAGCACAGCTGGGGCTAGGTGCCTTCTGTCCCCAGGGGACTGCAGGTGGCGCTGTCTGCGGGCTGCGCACACGCTCTGCACCCGCACCCACACCCTTTACAGCATGGGCACCGTGCGTGGATTGCCTGGGGCCCAGCCTCCGTGGCGGGCTTTGCGCACACTTTCTCATGGAGCTCTACCAGCTGGCACCTATGGGTGCTGCCGGTCCCCACGTCAGGTGACACAATGCCCATCTGTCTGGCTGTCAGCGCTGGCTAGAGTGGGTTCTACCAACTCCCAGGGTGACAGCGGGTGTCCCCCCTCAGCAAGCTGCCCGCCTGGATGTGATGGTGGGAGTGTCTGCAGCCACATCTTTAGGGTGCCGTGCCCCGCGCCCCGCTCCTTAGTGGGGGCTGGGATGCTCCCGGCCTCGCCTCAGGCAAGGCGCTGAGGAGGCTGGCCAGCTGACCCTTTCCTCCAGGCCCTGGGGCCGGGCTCCAGCACTGCCATCCAGACGCTGTGCTACTGGAGACCCTCCCTTGTAAACTATACATGGGGTGGGGGGCACCCCTATTTCTTGACCAGCCACCCCAACCAAAAGTGCGGGGGTGGGAGGAGCAAGTTGGGGAGAACCAAGCAGGAGTGGAAAACCAAGTGTGTGGGGGGGAATGTGCCAGAGGGATGGACTTGCTGAGAAGTGGGGAGGAAAACAAACCAAAACCAAACCAAAACCATAAGAAAACAAGAGGGCGATGGCGGTGATGATGGGGAAAATCATAATAAAAGAAAGAAAGGCGCCTTCCAGAAATCTCCCAGTCTGTTACCTACCTTCCACTCTTCGAGTGCTAAATTATAACTTTCTTACGAGGGGGGCGGCGGGGTGCACTGGGAGGCTAGCGGGGCTCGCGGCGGGCTGGGCGCCAGCGGCCGCCCCGTGCTGCGTGGCTGCGGGCGGCGGTCTGACCTCCACCTACCCTTGCGTTCAGCTAAGGAGCCCGCAGTCCCGGGGACGCGCCTGGCCTGAGCCTCGCTGCGGGGTCCTCGGGCCCCACCCGGCTAGGGGCAAGAAGTGGGTCCTGCTCCCCCACTCCCTGTCCTGGGCCGCCCCGGAGGTTCCTGTGGCTGGGCCGAAGCCCCTTCTAGGCGGCCTGGGAGGCCGCGGCCTTCACACTCCGGCCCAACCTGCGTGATGGCCCGGGAGGGCGAGCGCGGGCCCGGCGGCGGCGCGCGGGGTGGGTCGTGTCTGTGAACTCGCTTGAGACCAGCTTGTACTTACCTGCGCCACCTCTGCCGGCCTCGAGCACAGGCCTCCCTCACTGACCTCCACCTCAGCGCGCCCCGGCGGGGTGCGGAGGACCCCGGGGCCGCGCCCGGCCCGCGTCCACGCGCCCTCGACTGACCGAGACCCTGGCGCGCGTCCGGAGCCGAGCCTGGCGGCGCGACCGTGACTGACTCGAGGGGGGAGACTGAGCTCGGGGGGGGGGGGGGGGGACCGCGGGGGGCGCGCGACTCGCATGGGACAGGGAGGCCGGGCGGGCACAGCAGACTCAGGGACCCGCAGCCCACGCCGCCCGCCCTCTCCGCGGCTGGGGCCCTGCGCTGCGGTGCGGGCCGGCGGGGGAGGCCAGCCCCACGCCCCGGCGGCCCGCTGGGAGGGGGGAGCCCGCCCGCCCGCCCGCCCGCCCGGGGCCGCGGGCCCCTGCCTCCTCGCCCCCAGCTCAGCCCAGGCCGCAGGCGCGAGCCGGACGCGGACGCGAGGAGGACGCGGCGCCCCCGACGAGACACGTACTGGACTGCAGCGTGCGCTGCCGCACCGCGGCGGTGAAGGCGCCCAGGCCCTGCGGCGAGCGCGCCGCCAGGCGGAACGCGTACTCCGTGTTGGGCTTCAGGTCGTCCACCACGAAGGCCGTCGTGGGGTCGAAGGTCCTCCCCACCTGGGGGACAGGGCGGAGACAGGGGTGGAGGGGGAGCAGCAGCGCCCGGGGACGTGGAGATGGAGGCCAGCGGGGAGAGACGGTGGAGGGCGGGCCTGCGGGGGGGGGGCTGCGGGGGGGGGGGGACGGTGGAGGGCGGGGCTGCGGTGGGAGGGGCGGGGGAGGGCGGGCCTGCGGGGGGGGGACGGTGGAGGGCGGGCCTGCGGGGGGGGGACGGTGGAGGGCGGGCCTGCGGGGGGGGCTGCGGTGGGGGGGGGACGGTGGAGGGCCTGCGGGGGGGGGACGGTGGAGGGCGGGGCTGCGGTGGGGGGGACGGTGGAGGGCGGGCCTGCGGGGGGGGGCTGCGGTGGGGGGGACGGTGGAAGGCGGGCCTGCGGGGTGGCTGCGGGGGGGGGCTGCGGTGGGGGGGGACGGTGGAAGGCGGGCCTGCGGGGTGGCTGCGGGGGGGGCTGCGGTGGGGGGCTGCGGTGGGGGGGGGGGACGGTGGAGGGCCTGCGGGGGGGGGGACGGTGGAGGGCGGGGCTGCGGTGGAGGGCCTGCGGGGGGGGGCTGCGGGGGGGGGCTGCGGTGGGGGGGGACGGTGGAGGGCCTGCGGGGGGGGGGCTGCGGTGGGGGGGACGGTGGAGGGCGGGCCTGCGGGGGGGGCTGCGGGGGGGGGGGACGGTGGAGGGCGGGGCTGCGGGGGGAGGGGCGGGGGACGGTGGAGGGCGGGCCTGGCAGGGTGGGGCTGAGGTGGGGGAGACGGTGGAGGGCGGGGTTGTGGTGGGGGGCTGGTGGAGGGCGGGGCTGTGGTGGGAGGGACGGTGGAGGGCGGGGCGGGGGATGGTGGAGGGCGGGGCTGCGGTGGGCGGGGGGATGGAGGGCGGGGAGGAGGGATGGCGGAGGGCGGGGCTGTGGTGGGCAGGGGGGGGGGATGGAGGGTGGGGAATGGCGGAGGGTGGGGAATGGCGGAGGGCGGGGCTGCGGTGGGCAGGGGGGATGGAGGGTGGGGAATGGCGGAGGGCGGGGCTGCGGCGGGCGGGGCAGGGATGGTGGAGGGCGGGGAGGAGGGATGGTGGAGGGCGGGGCTGTAGAGGGCGGGGGATGGCGGAGGGCGGGGCTGCGGCGGGCGGGGCCGGCCCATGGCGGTGGGAGGAGCGCAGGCCGGGCCTGTGAGTGGCGGGTAGGGTACCTCTCGGCCGCGGTCCCCCTCGCGGAACAGCAGCTCGTACTTGATGATGCTCTCTTGCCGTGGTGCGCTCCACGACAGCCCGATGCTCGTCTCGGACTTGGCCTCGGCCCGCAGGTTCATGGGCTGGCCGGGCACTGGGGAAGCAGACCAGCGCATATGGGGGGCGCGGCCCCCGCCCAGGGACCCTCCTCTCCTGGCGCTCCGGGAGGATGTTTCTAGATTGCTCCTCCACGGCCTCCGCGCGCCCAGGGGCTCCAGCCATCCACTGCAGTGAACGCCCTGTGCGGCCCCTAGCTGAGCTCAGCCGTCTGTTCTCACGCAGGCATTTTAGATTTCAAATGCCTGAACTCCCATGGCAAAGGTCCAGGACTGGAGCCCCACGTGCTTACAGGAACCCCAGCAGGAGGGGGACGCCCCTACTGACCAGGAACCCCATTCAGCTCGCTGCCAGGCGGCCGCAAGGGCCAGGAGGGGAGGCCACTGGGCGGGGGCTGGAGTCCGGCCCGGCCCAGGCATTGCGGGCCTATACCCTTGGGCTCACAGAGCCCAATCTGGGGTCTTCCAGGAGAACCTGAAGCTTTTCAACCCTACCAAGCAGAGTGTGTGTGTGTGTGTGTGTGTGTGTGTGTGTGTGTGTGTGTGTGTGTGTGTGTGTGTGTGTGTGTGTGTGTGTGTGTGTGAGATACTGGAGTTTTATTACTGTTTTTAGTGCAGGCCTGGGCGCTGTGCCTGAGCTTTTTCACTCAAGGCTAGTGCTCTACCACTCAGGCCACACTGCCACTTCTGGCTTTTGGGTGTTTAGAGATTAGAGTCTCACAGACTTTCCTGCCTGGGCTGGCTTCCAACCACGATCCTCAGATCTCAGCCTCCTGAGTAGCTGGGATGACAGGCGTGAGCCCCAGTGCGGGGCCGGTGTGTGCACTCACCCCCCTGCTGTGTCTTGACCTGGATAGGTTCCGACAGCGGCCCATCGCCCACGGAGGTGAAGGCCAGCACGCGCACGGTGTAGGTCTCGTCCTCCAGCAGGGACCCCACGGTGGTGAGCAGGCTGTCGTCCACATTGTGCTTCTGCCAGTTGCCCACAGGGTGCTCGGGCTCCATGGTGTAGTAGACGCGGTAGCCGCGGATGAGCCCGTTGGGCTCCACGGGCTCCTCCCACTGGACGATCATGGTGGAGGCGCTCAACATGCGGGCCTGCACGTTCCGTGGGGCGCTGGCTGGGGCTTGCTCGCCTGTGCGCGTCACCACCGACTCACTGGGGGGGCCCTGGCCAATGGAGTTGACAGCCGACACCCAGATCTCGTACTCAGAGTTGGGGCTCAGTCCGCCAATGCTGTAGCGTGTGGTGGTGATGTCCTCTTTAATCTGGTATGGCCCATCCTGGCTCTTGGACTTGTACTCGATCACGTAGTATGACACGGGGTCCGGGTTGCCCGAGTCCCAGGTGACGGTGATGCTGGTCGCTGTGTTCTCTGTCACCACGGGGGTCCCGGGGGCTTTGGGGAGGGCTGTGGGCAAGGGGCAGGGTTACAGGAGAGGCACAGGGTGCCGTGTGGCTTCTGACCACATCACCACCCTCTCTGAGCCTTCACCCCACCCCAGCTCTGCAGCACAGGATTCCAGTCAACGGCCCGGCACCTGTGTCTTCAAATAAAGTTTTATTGCAACACAGCCATGCTGACGTGCTGTCCTGTTATGGAGGCTGAGCACTTGTGACCACACAACCCAGGAAGCTGAGAACATGCGATCTGTGCGCGGCAGAGCCTGGGACTGAGTTCTGGGCCTCACACAAGTTAGGCAGGCGGCCAACGCCTGACCATGACCCCTGCCACTGAAGCACAGCCCAGACCCACTTTGGGTTGGGTTATTTTCGAGAAAGATAGGGTGACCGTTTATGCCTGGACAGTGGCCTTGACCATCCCGTGTGTTTGCTCCTGGCATGGGCAAGGGCAGGGACCCCACTGGCCCCAGACACATGTAGAGGTCCAGTCTTGTGAACACTCATGCTGCAGCTGACTTGGGATCCTCCCAGGTAGCTAAGGTTACAGGTGTGAGCCACTATACCCAGCCTGAAAACATCTGCTTCCTAGAACAGTATTTACCAGAAAAGTAGGGGGTGGAGGCATGGCAGACCACCAGCCAGTGAGCACAAGTTGTCGGGTACCAAGGTCAAGTACCTGTTTCAGACCTTTAAAAAGAAGTGGGGTGCCAGTGGCTCAAGCCTGTCACCCTAGCTACTCAGGAGGCTGAGATCTGAGGACCATGGTTCAAAGCCAGCTGGCTCAGGAAAGTCCATGAAACTCTTATCTCCAATTAAACACCAAAAAAGCTGTAGCTCAAGTGGTAGAACCCCAGCCTTGTGCCCAAAAGTTCAGGCACAGTGCCCACGACCTCTGTGCACATGTGTGTGCACATGTGCACGGGCACACACAGACACGAGTGTTTCAGTCTCTTCAGATGTCTGCAGCCCCATCCCTCTGGTCACCGGGTCTGTCTGCTCCCACTTCTCCCTGCCCGTCCCTCCTGAAGCCCCCGCCACCCGGGCAAGCAGCACCACGGCCACGTCGCTCCCCGCATGTCCTCCACACTGGGAGACCTGGGTGCCATTCCCAGCTCTAACCATTGCCTGTCCCTGCCGCTCAAAGCCTGGAGCAACACGGGCCCAGAAGCACAGAATCGCGCCCTCCCTATGGGCCCGGGGAAAACTTGGCATGCCACCAGCCCTCAGCGCGCTTCTCCACTCAGCTTTGCCAAGGGGGCCCAAAAGCTGTGAAGTGACTGTGCAGCGTGTCCATAAAAGTTCATTTGTACCAACTCTGCTGTGGCTGGCCGGACGGGTCACGCCACGCCTCAGCTCTGGCCTGGGCAGAGCTTTGTTCAGACAGAGTCACACTGGTAGCCCAGGCTGGCTCGGGACTTGTGACCCTCCTGCCTCTGCCCCCTGAGTGTCGCCCACCATGCCCACCATGTGTCTCCTTTGCAGCCACTGCCCCAACACCTTCCAGCTTTGTCACGCACACGCTGAGATCTTTGCCTAACAACCAAGTTGCCCCGCAGTGCACAGAGCGCTCATCGCTCCTCTACAGCCAGGAAGTGATATGTCCAAAGAACTCAGGGGGAACACGAGCTCAGTCTGCGGCCCCTCCCCTGTACCCGGCTTACACTTCACGGTGACCTGGGCCACGGCCTCGATCACGCCCAGGCTGGACATGGCCACGCACGTGTAGTTGGCCGAGTCCTTGACGTCAGTGAGCTCCAGGACGTTCCTGCCCACCGGCATGTCGTCCTCGGGCGTCAGGTCCTCTGCCCCCTGCATCCACTTCACGTATGGCATGGGCGAGCCCACGGCCACGCAGGTGATGTTCACGTTGCCGCCGGGCATGATCTCGTGGCTCACGGGCAGGATGGAGAAGCGGGGGGCTACGCGGCGGACTGGGGGGGGACGGCCGCAAGGTGGGGGGATTGGATGTGGAGGAAGAAAGGAAAAAAGACAAAAAAGAAAAACAAAGGAAAAGAAAAAAAAAAGTAGAACACCATTTAAATATACACAGGGCTTTTTCTTCCCCCAGTCAGTTTCCCCCCCAAAATGAAAAGAAAACAAAATAACCAAATGAAAAAACCAAATTCTAACACAAAGAAACCAAACTTCAAAGGAAGGTAGTTCACAAACAATAGAGAGTTCTCCATCTCGAGTCAAGAGACACGAAGCGTCACGTCAAAACGGGGCTTCGGGGACCACTGGGGTCGCCGCTCGGAAGCACAAAAATTTATCAGCTGTTTCTCATCTTTGCTCTGAGTCGGGGCTGCAGCCTGGGTGCAGGGCACTGGAAGGTTCTGGCTGCGGCGGCCGGGGTACAGGAGACTGGCAGGCGGGGAGCACAGCTCATCAGCTCCCTGGGTCTCTGGGCCAGCAGGCAGAGAGGGAGGGCCTGGAGCTGGACTGTCCCACCCGGCTGGGGCTGCTCTGGGGAATCGCGGCCCCACCACCTCCCCCCAAGGAAAAGATGAGAAACTCTGATGAAATTTTTGTGGTGTGGGGTATAGAAACCCTTCTAAAAGCTTCTGTCAGATCTGACAAGTTTCCATCCATAAATGCAGGTCTCAAAAGTGACAGACATCATGCACACTAGGGCGAGAGAGAGAGAGAGAGAGAGAGAGAGAGAGAGAGAGAGAGAGAGGGAGAAAGGGAGGGAGGGAGAGAGGGAGAGGGGGGAGGGAGGGAAGGAGGGAGGAAGGGACGGAGAGAAAAAGAGAGGGTAAGGAGGGGAGGGGGGGGAGAGGAGAAAGGAGAGAGCAGGATAGAGAGGGTGATGCAGGGGCACCAGGAAGGACAGAGGGACGGGAGAGGAGAGAGGGGACAGGGGGACGGGCACAGACAAGGAGGCGGGGACCCACTCGAAGGCTACGCGGTGGCTCTAGCGGGTGTGGGGGAATGTGGGCGCACGTTCCCACATCTCCCGGCGCCATGGGCAGGAACCAGTCACGGGGAGTCGGGCAATGGTGGAACATGGAGGGCCACTCTGGTTTCGTAGCAGTGAGGGGCAGATGCCGCCTTCTGTGGGGACCTCGCGGGCGAGGAAGGCGGCAGGACGGATTTCGGGGGCTCCGTTTTCGGAAGATGGGGGGGAGGGGCGGATGTTTAACCAGGGCTGGGGTGAAGCTAGACTTCGGGCCCCAGGTGACCTCTGTGGACCTGAGCGAGCACGGGGGCTGAGTCAGGGCGGTGCTGGGGCTGTGTCCCCCGTACCCCGAGGCTGGGTGTGTGGCCACCCCGATGGGCCGGGGCTGCTGTAAGACGGTCTCACCGCTCCACTCTGAAGGGGAGGCAGCCCTAACCACTCCCTTCCAGCCTTGGCCCCTCGTCGGAGACCCTGACCCCTGTTCCCTGAATCTGGGGTACAGTGAGGGTAGGAGCTACAGCCCTTCAGAAAAGGAGCCCCCTGAAAAGTCCAGAGTCACGGTGGAGACAGGATGGAGGGCGGCAGGCGCCGCTGGAGGGGAGGAATGGGGCGGGGGAGAGAGATGCGCCATGCAGACAGAGGAGGTGAGGGGTGCTGAGATGGGGGAGCGTCGGGCAGGGCCGGTGGAAGGGGAGCAGGGGAGCGATGGGTCCAATCGGCCAGTGGACATGGTCCAGGCCAGCAGCCCGCCGCCGGCCTCCATGGGAGGCTGGGCAGGCGATGCGGAGGCTGTGTTGTCATGGAAACAGAGGACGATGAGGATGAGCGGAGGGAGCTAATTAATCCAGGACAGAAAACGGCACCGACGTCCAAACCAAAATCAGGAGAGAAATAACAACAAAAACAAAGCAAAAGCAAAAAAAAAAAAAAAAAATCCTAAAAAACCACATTAAACTAAAACATCCCTCCAAAATGAAACGCAACACCCAAAAGCAAGGGGGGAAAAAATGGAATGGTGTGGGGCTGAAAATCGGGGTCTGAACACAGGGGCTGTGGCTTCCCGGGGAGCTGCCCCTCCCTGCCGGCAGAACACAGGATCGGACCTCCCCACCACACCAGGGCCTCGGCTCGGTGACCGGGCCTCCAGGGCCGGGGTCACTGTGAAGAAAGAGGCCTCGTGGCAAACCAGCCGCCCCTGAGTATATCTCTACGACCCCTATCAGACAACCGGGCCGGGGTGGACTCAGAACACCCAGCTCTGTGTGGCCGCCCACCTGCAGGAGCCTCAGTTTCCCCATCTTGTAAATGCAGACATCTGGATGTGGCTGAGCACACAGCTTAGTGCCCACCCGGCCACACAGGCCTCAGAGCAGCCGGGCAGCGAGGGGGTGCGTCAGTCTTCCCAGGGGTGGACGGGGAAGCTGAGGTCTGGGACGCGAGGGTTCAGCGAGGAAGGGGAGTGCGGGGGAGCAAGAAGCCCGGCTTCCCGGCCTCTGCCCGCCAGCACTGGGGGAAGGCCGGCGTGGAGGCCGCCAGGCCTCTCCCTCTAGGTCCCTCCCCTCTGGGGACACCGAGGTGGCAGGGGGTCCTGCATAACACCCACCAGGAGTTCCAGCCATGGGGGTGGCAACCCCACAGCTCCCTAACAGACGCCCAGAAGCCATCAGAGCGCCCCCCACCAGGTGCTGCAGGAACAGAGACCCTAGGCCCCCTTTTTGAGTGCCGCGGTTCAACAGGAGGCCAGTATGGCCCCCATAGGGGCCTGCGCCGTACTGGAACCTGCTCCCATCTGATCTGATCTGAAATACCAAGGGCACCGGAACTTGGAAAATCACCCCAACCCTTAGGCATGGAACAAAGCAACGCGCAGGCCCATCACCCGTGAGCCCGGCCCCAGTGGAAGGTGCTGTGACAACACTAGCTGCCAGCCGAGGCCCCACGTGGCCTCCCCCACGTGGTCCCAACCGAAGGGGCTGGTTTGCCGCGAGGCCCGCCCGGCCGCCACGGACGGCCGACGCTGTGTTCTGCCCAACGTGGTGTGGACACCCACCCATGTCCTCTCCACCCCTTGCTGCAAGCTTGAGGTGCAGGTTAGAAAATAAGGTGAGCACAGGACCCTGGGACGGAGAGGCCCCGAGGGACCCTGGCCCCCGATTACCGACCTGAGTGGAGGGTCCAGGCGGGTTATGAGGGGCCACACCAGCCTTGTCCTCAGCACGCACCAGCTGGCTCTGGTCCCCAGCTCTTCTCGTCACCGAGCGGCCGGGGCTCCCAGTGGAGGGACCCGCGTGGCGAGGGGTCGGGAGGGTGGGCGGCGGGGCGGGGAGGGGGTGGTGGGGTGGGAAGGGAGTGGTCGCTTCAAACCCCGATTCACATGGAAAAACAACTCAAAGCAACCAGGAGACGACCCCTCCCCCAGGCAGGAAGAGGCAAAAACTCAAAAGAACAAAAGTGGGGGTCCAGGGAAGTGGGGCAGGGAGAAGAGGGTGGGTGGGAAGGGAACTCAAAAGTGAGGTGCTCTGGGTGGACGCCAGGTGGGGCTCAGCAGTGATACACACATCCCAATGAGTTAGCAAGCCGGGGGCTCTGCATTTTGGGGTGAGAGAGAAAGTATGCGAGGCTTCTCTGCACCCCAGAATGAGGGTACGGATGGGAGGCGGGGGGGAGATGGGAGCTGAGCAGCCTTGGGAGCGGATGTAAGCTTAGATTACACCTGTCCAGGGAGCGGCCAGAGCCCCCATCCCGAAGCTGGCTTGCACCCTCCTTGTACATGCCTGGCGCACACGCCCCTGCTGCCAGCCCTCCCTCGGCCTCAAACACAGCGCCCAGAGACTGGCGGCCCAGGCCGTGCTGCCGACCTCCCAACTGGGCACTTTGCTGTGCTGTTGACTCGTGTTCATCGTTGGGTGGGGGGCGGGGGCTACCCCGTCCCCAGATCTTGGCCTTGCCTGCCTGCCCCCCCCCCACTCGAGCCGCAGGACAGGTGTAAGCTAGCAGCCCTCAGCCCACCCACACAGGAAGCGCGGTGCACAGGCAGCAGGCGGGGTCAGCTCAGTGTTCCTGCGGCGCCCCGCAGTCCTGCAACCCCATGGCCCCTCACCCCGGGGAAGCCCCCACCCCCTAGCCCCTCTCCCCTGGGCTGGGGTAGGAGGACAGGGGCTGGGGTCCTGATACATCCACATCCGGTCAGGGGCCCGATGGGTGCATGTGCGCACACGTGTGTATGAGTGTGTATGTGTGTGCACGCGTGCTCGTGGCCAGCGAGGCCAGCATGGCTGGAAGAAATGAAATCTGAGCCCAGTCCTTGTGTCTACTCCTGCCGGGGGCTACCTAGAGATAACCCCGTCATTCAGTTTAAGACTTCCGCCCTGCAAGTGGCGTGGTGAGGGTTGATGCAAAGACCTGGGTTCAAATCCTCAATGGCTGCGAGGGAGACGTGGGGTGTGGGGTACTAGCACCCACCCCCCATCCCTTAAACCTGCTCACATTCCTGTCGCAGCCAAGGGGGACACATTTGGCCGGCAGCCACTGTGGGGAACAGTCGGTAAAGACAGCGGTCCTGGCCACTAAGCCACACCCCAAGAGCTTGGCAACTTCAAGGACACAAGAAAACTATCGGGGAGAGTGGTCCCTCTCGGCTCCCGCCGGCTCCCGGGGCGACCCACAACAAGGCAGAGGAATGCTCGCAGCTTTCTGAGCAGCGCAGTGGGCTGGGACCGTCTCCTGGCAGGCTGCTAGTTACCTGCAAGGTTGGCTCAGCCCTCACCTTCATTCTGGCCCAGGGGCTTGCGGGGGGGTGCAGTGGGTTTGGAGGAGCCCCCTACCTAGGTTGGAGCTCAGGGGCCTCAGAAAAGCTAAGTAAAAGCTCCAGTCTACAGGAATGAAGTAGCTTCTGCCACCATGGAGGGGCAGGGCAGGAAGATGGGGCGTGAGAGTGAGGCCTGGCTCTGACTTCCTCGCGCTACACAGGCACCCGTGGGGACAGGGACCACTCGGGGGCCTGACGGGCTCCCGCTACCCTGCAGGCTGGGCTCCGCTCCGCTTGTTCTTAGGACATGGACAGTCTACAAGAGGGCCAATGACCGGCCCAGGGTCACGGGATGCAGCTGGGCGGCTGGGGCCCGAGTCCGAAGGAGTCCAGGGCCGCTCCCTCAGTGGTGGGGCACCTGGACTAGATTTGGTGGCGGGTTGGGCAGCCCCCTTCCCTACAGGAGCTTTCCTGGGGCCAGGCGGGCAGCTGGACACCGCCTTGGTAAGGGTGGCAGCAAGCACATTCGGGGACCCCATTGTAACAGAAGGCAGGCGAGGGTGTGGGTGTGGGCGGGATAGCCGGGGCTCCAGCTGCCATCTAGGCTACACACTTGGGTGACGCGTGCACCCCAAGAGCAACCTCGTCGGGGCTGTTTGTGATCTGGAGTTGGGGGGACTCTAAGGCCTTTCTTGGGGAGAGGTTTGCAGAAGTGAGAGAGCCGAGGTGGGGGGGGGAAGAGGAAGTGGGGAGGGAGGGAAGGAGGGAGGGACGGAGGGAGGGAGGGGGGAGTCAGAGAAGAGGGAAGACAGAGAGAGAGCGGGAGAGAGGCTGTGTCCAGAAGTCCCCCGGTTTTCTGTGGAATTCCACAGCGTCGACGCTCAGGTGACTCAGAAAGTGACCACGCTCCCTGTGGGCCTGGCATGGAGCCTGGCACACACTTGGGGCCAGACAACTGGCCGAGCATTTCTTGCAGTCTGCCGTGCCTCACGGTTTGGGGATGGGCAGGTCTGGATTTGTGCCTGGCCAGGATTCAGGAGGTGGGAGCACCAACTGTCCCTGAACTTACAGTGAGCACCAAGCACGCCCAGCCTGCAGGGGGTGCTGGGCCGCCCATCCCTGCTCATCTGGCCTGCTCCGGGTCAGGGATGGAGAACCAGGGCTCACACAGCCCTCCAACTCCACCTCAGTCTGCAAGGATGAGGGGTGGGAAGACAGAGACAGACAGAAAGGCCCACAGGGCTGTCCAGAGGGGCGCCCGGGCACCAGCCAGCTCTGGGAAGAGGGGCGGCCCCCCACCCCCGGGGCTGGTCCCCCCCCACCCCCACACCTGTACAGTCACTTTCTGCACCCGCGTCACGGCTGTGGAGCCCTTGCCCTCCGTGGGGACCGGGGACAGGAACACTGGCTTTGGAGTCACAATGCATTTGGAGAGCAGCCACAGACCAGAACAGCTCAGCCCAGGGAGCCAAAACCAAACAGCACAGAAACAAGACAGGACCAAAGACCAATTGCTTTGGAGAAGTGGACAACTGAGGGGTGGGAGGGGGGAAAACAAACCAATCAAGTCCCCCCCCCAAAAAAAGAAAAAAAATTGTAAAGAAAAAAATTGTAAAGGAAATTAAAAAGAAAGGAAAAAAATAACAAGAAAACCAAAAGAAACACAGAACGGAAGACAAGAAACACTCCAACAGAAGGCATTGGGGGGTCACCAAACCAACAAGAGTGGCATGCAGAAAGATTTTACATTCTCCCAGCATGCATCAGGCCCAGTTACCATGACGACGAGTGCAGAAACTTAGCAACAACATTACCAACGGATGCAGAGGGACCACAATGCAAGCATCGCATGTGTGCGGCCGGCCCTGAGCCGGGCTGGGCGCGGCTGAGATTTTTGTGTCTTTCTGGGTTTTGCTCTTGCTTGGTGGTTTTCTGTTTTATCGTTCATATTCCATATTTTAGATTTTTTTTCTGTGTGCATGTCTGTGCGTGTCTGCACGGTGTCTGTGTGTTTTGTGTGTGTGTGTCATTTTTTTTTTTCAGAATGTAAAAATGTGGGTAAAGAAAGTAAAAAGGAAAAAAACACACCAACCTTCTCGAAGCTCTGAGGGATGTTAAGGGGGTTTGATGCAGAACAATGACATGGGGAAGAGAGAAAAAATAGGGGAGATACAGAGAGTAAAAAGAGGACTTCCCAAGGCTAAAGCTGCAATCGTTTGTTTTTGTTCTTTTTTTTCTTTAAACCAAAAAAATTAAAAAAAATTAAAATTAAAAAGGAAAAGGAACAGCAACGACCTTTTCTGTCTTCCACCCTGCTCTGCTCATACAAAGTCTACATTTGCTTTTTTGATTCTCTCTAAATTCAACTTTGGAGCGGCTGAGACCCAGGCAAAGAACAGAGATGGAGCCGGGTCCTGGCCTGGCCCTGAAGGAAGGGGGCTCAGGCTGGGACCCCACCTCCGGGGCCCAGGACACAGAGGGCCCCTCGAGCCCTCGCCAAAGGCCCTGCCCACCCACCCTCACCGGCCGTCCACTCTCCACTGAGCCCTACCAGACACACCCCATCCCCAGTGCTGGTAGGAAAACACACAGGTTAGCCTGGCAAACGCATCAGAACTCACCGGAGCGCCCTGGCGGCAGATCCACGGGCCCGCCCCACGCCCGCCCCCCACGGCCTCCTCTTCCTCCTCCTCCTCCTCCTCCTCAGAGGCCAGGTGCAAACCCACCATCCCGGAGCCGCTCTGGGGTGCGGGAAGGGCAGGGACCGTGGGCAGGCCCACTGCGCTCCCCAGGGGGCACTCAGGGGGCCTGGCACATCACACGTGGGAAACTGAGGCAGGGAGAAGGAGGCAGCCCAGTCAGTTCCTACTGAGCCAACTACCATGAGTGACAGGAACGGCCATCAGAGGGTGGGAAGACAGGAAGAGGAGGAGGAGGGGAGATGAAGACTTCTGAACGGACCCGAGAGAGTCAAAGAGGGGCTGACAGACGTGGGGGCAGAGCCCCTGCACCTCTGGAGAAGGCTTCCTGGGGCGGGCTGGGGACATGGCTGTCGGGGACCCTGGGCTTCTGGCCACCGCAGGGAGGGACACGCTGGGCGCTGGCCGGGTGAGCAGCACAGAGCGGCAGCGACCGTGCGGGCCAGACGGGTCCCTTTGTGAGGGTCACTCAACGCACCCCCGGCTCTGGGACAGCTGGGAGGCTGGGGAAACTAGGGAAGGAAGGCAACCTCCAAGATACCCCCCCCCCAATCCTAGATCCAGGGCACTGGGTGGGGCGGGGAAGGGGGAGCTACGAGGCCACAACTCGGAGAAGCAAAGCCAGCACACGACACAGGAAGGCCACAACACACCACGAAAGCCAACTGGGGGAGGGGAGGGGCGCAGGGCAAAGGCCTCCAGGCTCCCCCGGCCCTGAAGGCCCAGTGACCCCGCCCCTGCTCTCCTACCCCACCCTCACCATATCCCCCAGTCCTGCTGCCCACGGGGGGGGGCGGGGGGGGACACGGGGCGGAGGAGGCCAGCCACCCCCGTTTTCCACAGGAGGACAGGTGAGGCTCATCCAGCAGGGGCTGGGTCCTAGTCTGCTGGCACCCCAGGGCAGGGCCTCCTGCTCGGGGCTGGGGGTCGGGGGAGCCCGTGGCTGTGAGCCCAGGGGGGGGGGTCCCTGCCTCTGGCACGGCGGCGTTCCCTACCTCGCACGTAGAGGTTGGCGGGGGAGGAGTAGCGCACGCCTGCAGTGTTGGTGGCCACGCACTCGTATTTGCCCTGGTCCGTCTCCTCGCTGCTCTCGATCTGCAGGGCTCCTGTGGGGAGAAGGAGGGAACTTGGCCACAGAGCCCAACCTGCCAGGAAGGTCTTGCTGCAGGCCTGTCGGGCCAGCTCCTGTCCTGGTCGGTCGGGCGAGGTGTGGCCAGGGTCTGCTTCCAGTGAGTGCCAGCCTAGCACCCCGACTGTCCCTGCAGCCCTCGGGGCCCTGCTGTCCTTCAGCAGTGTTGGCAGCCGGGTGCCATGGCTCACAGCCACCATCCTAGCTCAGGGGAGGCTGAGATCTAGAGGATCAACATTCCAGCCCAACCTGGAAAAGAGCTGAGACTCCTAAACCGGAGGAAAGCTATGGATAGAGGTGGCTCATGCCTGTCATCTCAGCGAATATGGAAACCTAGAGTGGCCAGATTACAGATGGATGGGAAGCAAGGCTCAGCCTCCAAATTGACCAGCGAAGGGAGGCGCCAGTAGCTCACGCCTGTCATCCTAGCTACCAAGGAGGCTGAGATCTAAGGATTGTGGCTCAAAGCCAGTCCAGGCAGGAAAATCCATGGGACTCTTATCTCCAATTAACCAGCAAAAAGCCTGAAGCAGAACTATGGCTGAAGTGGAAGAGCACCAGGCAGCCTTGAGCTAAAAGCTCAGCGACAGTATCCAGGCCCTGAGTTCAAGGCCCAAAACTGGAACAAAAAAAATAAAAATTAAAATTAGGACTGGAGGTACAACTCCGTGTCCGAGAGCACCTGTCTAGAAAACACAAAATCCCTAATTCAAATCCAAGTACTACCAAAAAAGAAAAAAAAAAAAAGTTTGCAATTTTAGGACACGTCTTCTGAGTGTCTTGGCGGAGATGGGTGAGACCAGGCTCCGCACGGCTGTGGATGCTGCCCGTCCCAGGAGAGTGGAGGACAAGCCACAGCTGGTGAGTCTGACTGGATGGGAGGCCGGGCTTCCCCGGGAACCACGGCTCAGGGCCCTGCTCAGGTAGGTCTGGAGTGGGGCCTACCCTGTTCACCCAAGGTCTCACTCCAAGTCTGGACATAACGCAGGGCCCTGCACTTGGTAGGCAGGTACTGTGCCACTCGAGCCATTCCCCCAGGCCTTATTTGCTTCCACCATTTCTCAGTCTGTCACTTGTGCCTGAGGGCTGCACCACAATCCTCCTATCTATGCCTGCTGTGCAGCTAGGATGGCAGCCGGGCACTACCAGACCCAGACTGTTTGTTAAGATGGAGTCTCACTAACATTCTGTCCAGGCTGGCTGGCCTTAAATCTCAGTCCTCCCAATCTAGACCTCCCAAGTAGCTGGGATCTCAGTTGTGAGCCATAGTGGCCACTCATTTAAAGCGTCTTACAGTCCACAAACAGAGCTAAGCGTGGAGCTCCAGCATGTATTTGAAGTCAATATAAAGATGAGGCCAACGGTTCTAGGTGAATTTGAACTCCCAGATCGTAAGGTTTCAGTATGCATGAATGCAGAAATCCATGCTCACTTCTCCTACGTGCCGGAGCTCACAGGCCAGCAGGGGAGGCCCGTGACGCCTGCAAACAGGGAGAGAAACAGGAGCGTTCTGCAGGATCCAGAGGCACCCAGGGTGAGCTTCCCGGGCCCTGTGCAGCGCTGAACAGAAAGTAATCACAGCCCACCTTCCCGTGAGAAAACACTCGGCGTGAAAACATGGTGTGGGTTCAGAGCCTGGCTTCACAGCAGAGCCCCAGCACCAGGAAGCCACCTGCAGGCTCCGAGGGAGAGCCCGCACTCCACGCCCAGGCTGTGGACACAGGGAGCCGACACTGGACCTGGCCCCGAGGGCCGTCAAAGCTTCTGAGATCATCAGCACTTGAAGGAAATTCTCTTCTGAGATCCTTCATACGGGTGTTAAAACTACATGTGTCCAGGGCAGGGCTGGGCACCGAGCGGTGGTCACACACCTGATTCCCAGCACTCCCTCCCCTCCCCGACCAGGTGGCCTGAGGTATCACCACTGTCCCCCTTGGCCCCAGACAGAGACACAGACACAGACACCAGATAGACGCTAGGTGGGGTAAGAAGACTGGGTTCTGGGGGTCATGGACTCAAGGGGGTCTGGGGGCAGTAAGTGGCAGGTGAGCGGGAGGGAACCTCTTACCTCGGATCGGAGTGCTTTCTGTGAAGGGAAGCAGAGAGAGTCAGGTGAGTGACAGGGCGGCCAGAGGGTGGGGCCAGGGAGGCGGGACCATGAGCAGGCCTGTCCACTCACGTCAGTGAGGGTGGTCAGAGGCAGGGCCAGGGAGGCGGGACCTCAAGCTGGCCTGTCCACTCAGGTGAGTGCAGTTGTGGAGGTGTGGCCAGGGATGGGACTGCCCAGTAGGACAGCAGCCACCACTGGGCCTGCAGGCTCCAGGGCTTTCTGGAGGAGGTGGCAATCGGGGGTTCCAAGGAGGCTGAGCCTAGAAGCTCAGTTCTGGCTTGGCCTGAGGGCTGCTTCCCCTCTCAGGGTTCTGGGGCTCCAACAAGGGGCTATTTTTAGTGAAGTCCAGACTGCGGGGACAGGAGCAGCAGGGTTTGGGGAGTCTTGTTAGAGACAGGACAGGGAGGACAGTTAGTGCCCGGGGCCAGACAGGTAGCAAAGGTCAGACATCACCAACAGGCTGAGGGGGAGGGCAGGGAAGGGCACTGGGGACTGGGCGCCCCACCACCTGCCACCCCCGAGGAGAAGAGGAAAAGGCTGCCTGCCTGCCTGCCGTGCCCGCAGCACGGAGCCAGGAGCGGCGTCTGCCTGCGATCTACCCGCCTGCCCCGGCCCCTGCCTGGGGACGACGGGACCCTAAGACCAGGCGCAGGAAGCTGTGTGACCAGCTACAGGGACAAGAAATACAGGTCCTTCCTTCCAGATGGCCCAGGCTTGTTTTCCAGGAGGGTACACTTAGGCCAGCAGGGATGGCGGCTCTGAGTTCGAATTCTGCGGTTGAGGCAGGATGGGCTGTGGGCTGGGCATGCTCTCGCGTGAGCTGCGTGTCGCTCAGGCCCTCTCTGGACCTGCTCTCAGTGCTATGATGGCCACGCTGCCGCCGGCGCCACAGAGGCAAGGGGAATTTGCCGATGGCCACAGGGTGGAACTGGAAGCCTGGCGGGCGGGACTAGAGCCAACCCTGGACCTGTGCAGCTTCCCTGCACCCGGAAGACGTGGTAGAAGAACTAGGGGTTCCGGGACGGCCAGATCGCAGGTGTGAAAGGATCTGTCTCCTGCGTCTCTCTGCGGAGCTGGCAATGAACGCACACGCTAGTGTGCGTGCGGCTCACCTCTGAGCCGTGGTGGTCCCCTATCTGCCACGCCCACCTTAGTCAGAATGAGCTGGTTTTCAATGGCTTCAGGCTAGACACTGGGAAAAGGGAGAGAAGCTCCCAGAACCAGTGCTGCTACCATAGTTCCAGTACCCACGCGGTATGAACCCCTTTCTGCAGCCCACGGGCCACGGGTGGGGGGCACGGAAGCCTGCGGCCCGCACCGCCCTGCGGCCTAGCGGGTCCCTTTCCTCTCTTCCTTCCGGGCAGCACGGGAAGTTAGTCGCATGCCTCGTGGGGGGCAGTGACCGCACGTGGCTGTTAGTGTGGGGAGGCGGGGGTGGGGGGGCCGTTAGTGGTTGTCATGGAGATCAGACTTACCAAAGGTTTCTGAGCGTTTATGGGGGACAAGAAAAGAGAACAGAGTGTTAATGCGGAGCTGCGGGCGCCTGCCCGTGAGTCAGGACGGGAGAGGGGCAGGGCGGAGCAGCGCCAGCCCACACCGCGTCCCGCAGGAAGCTGCTGATTTATAAGGAAACTGAGGCCGGGTGCCCACTCCGTGGGGCCGCTCCACAGAGGCTAGGTGACGCGGGAGCTCCTGATCAGTACTGTGGGACTGACTGGGCAGGGCCAGAGGGACACACGCAGGAGGGACACACGGCAGGACCGCTGTGTGGCCAAGGTGCACCCTGCGTGTTCTCACCCACGCAGGACGCAGGTCGGGCCACACGGGGGGCCGGCAAACGCACACAGACAGGCCACAAGGATGGGACAGTGACACGGGCACATGACGCCCCACACAGACCCCCTCACCAACGGGGCCGGCGCTGGGGCGCTGCCCACTGCGGCTCCACTCCGCACCGGAGTTCCCCCCTCCCCTCCTCCCTTCCCTCCCTCCCTCCCTCTTTCCCTCTTTGCACAGCCTCCCTGGGCCCAGTGCAGCCTCCGTCTCCGCCCAGAGCCCTCTCCCCGCCACCTGCCCTGCTCCCCACTCTTGGCTCTCTGCACCCTACTAAACACCCCACGAGGACGCTGCACCCTGCCTCTACACCTCCGGATCTTCTGCAGGTCTGCGCCTGCCGCCCCTCCCCGTCCCAAGCCCCCCATCCCCCGAGCCCGGCTCACCTGAGCGCAGCTGCTTGATGCGCCCGCCGCTGGCACTGGGGTCCACCGGCAGGAAGTCCTTGAACCAGGTGATCTCGGGGTCAGGGTTCCCGCTGGCGGCACACAGCATGGTGGCCGTCCGCGTCCTCTCCACCACCTTCAGCTGGGGGCCCATGTCGATGTTAGGGAAGCCGGGGGGCAGCTGGTCCTCTGGGGAGACAGGGCTGAGGTCGGATCGTGGCGGGCGCCCCTTGTCTGCGCCCGCGATGACCCCACGTGGCCCAGGCCCCCATCGGGGCCGCGGGTCGGATCCGTGGTCCTTCCTTGCCTGGGCGTACCCCGGAGGCCCAGGTGGTGTCGGGTGTGGAATCCGAATCCATTCCCTGAGGGACTGGGGCTCTGGCACGAGCAGGGGGGTGTAGTCCAGGAACCCCACTTTCTTTTCATAATTTTTTTTTTTGGCCGGTCGTGGGGCCTGAACTCTGGGCCTGGACGCTGTCCCTCAGCTCTTCAGCTCAAGGCGAGCGCTCTACCACTTGAGCCACAGCGCCCCTTCCAGGAACCCCACTTTCTGCACGGGCATGATGCCCCAAATGTACACAGCACCAAGGCAACAGAAAGTGGCCCGCTGGCTGTGGCCACAGTGAGCAGCCCCGGCCCTCCGTGGTCCCCACTGCCTTTCCTCCCAGGACTCAAACCCCAGCTCAGCAAACAGATGAGCAAATGACCAGGTCTGGGCCGGCAGCCCGGGGGTGGAACGTGGCGTGGCGCAGGGCCCGGGGGACGGGCTGCCCTGGAACAGGGCTGGCGGCCTGCTGGGGCCAGTGAGGAGGAGCAGAGTGCTAGCCTCAGGCATCACCTAGTGTGGACCCACCCCACTACCCACATCCCAGCCCCACCCCGCCCACCCTCTCCCTCAGCGCAGGGCTGCTGGGGCAGGAGAGGGGCACCGAAGCACACACCTGCAATGCCAGCACTTGGGAGCCTAAGGCAGGAGGATCAGGGCTAGACCCTGTGTCAAAAAAAAAAAAAAACAACACCACCAGCTGGGCTGTCATCCTAGCTACTCAGGAGGCTGAGATCTGAGGATCGTGGTTCAAAGCCAGCCCAGGCAGGAAATCCATGAGACTCTTATCTCCAATAAACCACCAGATAACCGGAAATGGTGCTGTGGCTCAGGTGGTAGAGCGCTCGCCTTGAGCTGAAGAGCTGAGGGACAGCGCCCAGACCCAGAGGAAAAAGAACAAAACACCATAACCAAGAGATGCCCAATGGTATCCTGTCAAGGCTGAGCTGTGACCCCAAAACACAAGACGCGTGTTGAAACATGGCGTCTACAATCTCAGGACCACCCTATGTTCGGAAGCGGGTCTTCTAAAGAGGAGACTAAAGGCTGGGAAGGTGGCTCAGTGGTAGAGCGCTTACCTTGCATGCCTGAGGCCCTGGGTTCGATTCCTCAGCACCACATAAGCAAAAAGAAAAAAGCCAGAAGTGGCGCTGTGGCTCAAGTGGTAGACTACTAGCCTTGAGCTGAAGAGCTGAGGGACAGCGCCCAGATCCAGAGTTCAGGCCCCACGGCCAACCAAAAAATAAATAAAGAGGAGACTAAGGTAAAATGAGGTCACAGTCCTTACAGGAGGGGCTCACACACCCATCGCAGGAAGACGCGCGGAGAAGGGGCCATGAAAAGTCACGGGGGCCGGGGGGACCCCGCAGCCCTCCCACAGGCTCAAGGCCATGGCTGCTGGGTGTGCTGCCGTGCCCACCCTGCCCCGTGGCTGCGGCAGAGGCTGGGTCCGCAGCTAGCTGATGCCTGGGGCGACCACTCTGGTCCTCCTCACTGGCTGGTCAGCGCGGTCAGGACAGAACTACAAACCTCGCTAGCCTGAGGGACGGGAGGCACCATGACAAGACCGGCCGCTCGGGCTGCAGCTGGCTGGCTGGTGGGCTCTCAGCTGAGCACAGCCCGGGAGGCATGAGCCGGTGCCCGAGCCCGGCTCAGCGTCTAGTGACTAGGGAGGGACCTGGCTGGTTGAGGCACAAGCCGCGGCCGGGGTGCAGGTGACCCCTCCATGGCCAGCGGGGACCTGGCCATCTGCGGCTAGGACCTTGGAAAAACGGGGGTCACAGCATCCGGGTGAGAGCAAGTTGCCAGGTGCCCCAAGTTCAGCAGAGGCCAAGGTTGCATCTGTACCCCCCCCCCACACACACTTGCTTTTTGTTAATAAAGTTTTATTGGCACACAGCCATGGGCATTTGCTTCTCCACCCCCCGTGGTGAGTTGAACTCGGGTGACAGACTGTGGGCAAGCCAGGCGCGTGCTTGCTGACAAAGGTCAGAGGGACAGGGGCAGCGGGAACAGGGTGGGGACAGCCAGCCAGAAGCTGCCACTGTGGGGAGGGGAGGTGGAGCCCCGAGGCCGGGGTGGAGCCGGGAAGGGCAGGCTGGGACTGCCAGCCACAGTCTCGCTGGGGTGGAGCAGAGCCCCTGGACCGCACGTCAGGGGCCGTATAGGATGGGGCACAGCATCCTGGGGGGAAACTGAGGCTCAGCCAGACACATCTGCCCCAGGTTATGCCCAGCACGGGCCAGGGCAGGACTGAACCAGAACCATCAGGGCTCAGGCCCACCATCCTTCCTGGGCCAGGCGTGGTGGGTCCCCAATACCACCCAAAATGGCAGGCCTGATGCCCCTGGGGGCCACGGGTGTGGGCTGCACGGCGCGCGGCGGAGTGCGGCGGCCCGGTGCCCCAAGTGCCCGAGGTGCAGGCTGCGGGGTCCCCGGCGCCTGTGTGGGCCGCAGCCAGCCAGCGAGCAGGGCCTGGCCATCCCGCGCTAATCAAACAGAAATGTTCACCGCGCACCACAATGTGCCGGAGTCCTCGGAGCTTAACAAGAACAACAGTGCAGAGGCGTGCACTGGGTCCACAATCAGATGGCACGATGGAGAAGGAGGCAGTGTTGGGGGAGGGGCCCTGGCAGCCCCTGGGAGGCAGGAGGCCCAGGCAGGGGGCTGGGGCAGGAGAGGGACAGGCCTAGGCCTCTGTGGGGAGGGCAGGGCCAGTCCAGAACAGCCTCTCAGGGAGGCCTGTGGGGCCTGGGCAGGAGTTGGGCCACATTCAGAGCTCTGGAGTCCTGGCTCTGGGGGCCCCAACAACGGGGATGGGCATGGACAATGGGGAAGCCTTGGGCGGTCAGGCAAAAATAGCCTGGGAGGGGGCGGGACAGGACAGACTCCGCCCACCCCCAGCCACCCCCCCACACACACACAGAGCCGAGACTGTGGGTCCTTGTCAGGAAGGAGAAAGATTTCCAGACAGGGACTTAAGAGATCAGGGGCCTTTGTGAGGGAGGAGGGAGGAAGGAGAAGAGAGGAGGGAAAAAAGAGGGGGAAAAAGGGAACAGGGAGGAGGGGGTGGGGAGGGTCTCAGGCTGAGCAGGTTGCCTGCCTAACCCCACCATGTGAACCTGTCTAGTGACAGGTTGGGGACACCTGGCCAAGGGCTGCTGCTTTGTTAAAACCAGAATAACCATCACAGTAAAAATTAAACAGTGCAGAGAGGCCAATCGCGGTCCCCAAGTCCTCGCACTCTGCCAGTCACTGTCCACTTCCTGACCATTGCTCAGAGAGGCTCATGTGCCTGCCTGAAGTCACACAGCAACAACTGCGGGGGTGTGAGCTTAGGTTGGGCGGCACCTGCAAGCCGAAGTCCTGCTGTGGGAAGGGAGAAGGCAGAGAGGGCAGCCGGGGAAATTCCTTGGTGCCCCAGCTTACCCCAGCAAGACCAGCCCAGAGCCCAGCTTACCCCAGCCCAGAGCCCAGCTAACTCCAGCAAGACCAGCCCAGAGCCCAGCTTACCCCAGCAAGACCAGCCCAGAGCCCAGCTTACCCCAGCAAGACCAGCCCAGAGCCCAGCTAACCCCCCAGCAAGACCAGCCCAGAGCCCAGCTAACCCCAGCAAGACCAGCCCAGAGCCCAGCTTACCCCAGCAAGACCAGCCCAGAGCCCAGCTAACCCCAGCAAGACTAGCCCGGAGCCCAGCTAACCCCAGCAAGACCAGCCCAGAGCCCAGCTAATCCCAGCCCAGAGCCCAGCTTACCCCAGCAAGACTAGCCCGGAGCCCAGCTTACCCCAGCAAGACCAGCCCGGAGCCCAGCTAACCCCAGCAAGACTAGCCCGGAGCCCAGGCAAGTGACTCAGAGCACTGCCTGCCTCTGTTCGCCCTGGGTTTCGGGGAGCTGCCTCTCCCTGAGCCCCTCCTTGGGACCTGACCTGCCTGGAAGGAAGTTACCACACACGGCCGCTTCTTCCAGAGCCATGAGCAGCTCCCAGGCTGAAGGCTGGGTGTGGCTGGCCAGGGATCAAGGCAACATGGAAGAAAACATGGCCAGGAGAAAGTGTGGGAGCACCAACTGAACCCCTAGATCAAGCCAGACCTGAAGCCAGTCTACTTCCCAGACGCTGTAATGACAGATAGGCGCTGTCTTTCTCACATGCCGGGAGCGGGGCCGTGCCCTTGTAAGTGGAAGATCCCCGCTGAGGTAATGCGTGAGGGTCTCCACCTGGCACCGCTCCCCCGTGCGGCCCCGGCCCTGGCCCTGGTTACCAGCTGGGCAAGGGAAATCCAAAGCGGAGTTCAAGGCCGCCTATTTTGTCCCCAAAGCCCAGGGCCCGCACCCCCCCCCCCCCGGGAGCCGCGTACCTCTCAGGACGGTGAGTTTGGCATGGACGGTGATCTCCCCGACCGAGTTCTGGGCCACACACTCGTACACGTTCTCGTCCCGGGGTGTCCGGAGCGGCTGGATCCTGAGCACGGCTCCGGAACTCTCGTCAAACTCGATGGTCTGCGGGGAGGGTGGGCGGGTGAGGCTGTGTGGGGGGCCTGGGCATGTGGTGCAGTGTTCCGGGGTGGGGTGGGGGGCTCTGGGACGCGGCCTCCCCGCACCACTCACCTCGAAGCGCTGCGAGTTGACCTTCTTGCCCTTCTTGTTCCAGGTCACCCGAGGCTTGGGGTCGCCCGCCGCCTGGCACACAAACGAGGCCACGCCCCCCGACACTCCGATTTGGTCCTTGGGTTCTTTGATAAATCTGGGCGGCTCTGGGGGTTCAGCAAAAAGACGGGGAGCTGTTGGGGTACCGGGGTGGCTCAGACCCTGAGGGGATCACACACCGGCCCTGCCCCCCACCCAGCCACGGAGGGACCACGCAGGCCACGGAAGGGCTGGAGGAAGAGGAAGGGGAGGAAGGTGCAGCCACAGGCAATGCGTAGATGCAGCACCCCTAGACACCCCGGTACAGGTGCCTGAGACTCTGGGACCCCCAGATTTAGACTGTGGAGGCCTCCAGTGGTGACCAGCTGAACCCTAAGACTAGGAGAAGGTAGTATGATCTTACTTCCTTAGTGGGGAACCGGAGGCCCCACACAGGGTGGCAGCACTGGAACCCAGAGCTCCAGTGTGGGCTGGCGGCGGGAGCTGGCAGCCATGTCCTTTCAACCAGGGCAGAGGCCCAGCCGTCACTGCCTGACTCCAGGGACACTGAGGCAGGGGCCTGGCTTAAAGCAGACTTGTATGCACTCACTCAGGGCTGGCCCGGGGCGTAGGGAGACCCGGCCGGGCAGGGCAGGGCAGGGCGCACAGAGTAGTCATGGGTGTGTGTAGGGGGGCATTGCCCGTCAGGGAAGCGGGCATCCAGTGCTGCGCATGCGTGGAGGGAGTTGCGAGGGACGGCCGGGCGGGCGCGGCCCTGCACTGGCACCCTGAGGGCAGCTTCCTGCCCAGGTGCCTCAGCTAGGGGTGGAACTGTAGCACAAGAAACTGATCTTGTGCAGTGGAACTGTTTCACAAAATGAACAGGTTATACAGGAAAGAAAGAAGCCCGGCACCAGTGGCTCACGCCTGTCATCCTAGCTACTCAGGAGGCTGAGATCTGAGGATCACGGTTCAAAGCCAGCCGGGCAGGAAAGTCCGTGAGACTCCTATCTCCAATAAACCACCAGAAAACCAGAAGTGGCGCTGTGGCTCAAGCAGTAGAGCACTGGCCTTGAGCTGAAGAGCTGAGGGACAGCGCCCAAGCCCAGAGTTCAAGCCCCACGACCGACAAAAGAAAGACTGTGGGCGTTTCCAGTTTTAAGCGTGGCATTCTGGCTGAGGCAGGCATGGTTGGCCCACGTGGAGCCTCTGAGCGCCTCGTGCCAGGACAAGGAACCTCACGGTTCTCCCAGAACACTCGGGACGCTTCCCCTGGTGCTTTGGCTCCTCTACACGTGGCTTGGGCCGTCTGGGAGCTGAGCTGAGCGGGCCGGGCCTCGCGTCCCTCGGCGGGTGCGGCTGTAGTCAGGCGCAGGGCGGCGGCCCTTGAGTTGGGGTGGGGAAAGGACAGCACTGAGGTGCACTCCCCCCACCCACCGCCCGGCTGCTGCGGCCTTCGGTCCCCAGGGGCCTGGGACTGTGCCTCGGGTGGCGGGGTGACCCTGTGCCACTCCACCCGGCAGGCCTGAGCTGTGCTGTCCACTCCCGGGCGGGGACCCCGCGGTGGCCAGGCTCCTGGGTCCCCTTGCTTTCTGAGAAGGGGAACCCTGGCTCTCCTGCCTGCTTGGCCCTGGGCTTGGGAGGGGTCACGCAGGCCTTCTCCCCATGGCACCCCGTTAGTAAATGCCTGAGCGTCCTTAGAGCCCCCTCAGCACACCCACCCCCCCTTTTTTTTGTTGCTTTTTGTCGGTCATGGGCCTGAACTCTGGGCCTGGGCGCTGTCCCTCAGCTCTTCAGCTCAAAGCGAGCGCTCTACCACTTGAGCCACAGCGCCACTTTCGGTTTTTTTCTTTTTGCTTATGTGGTGCTGAGGAATCGAACCCAGGGCCTCAGGCATGCAAGGCAAGCGCTCTACCACTGAGCCACAGTGCCACTTCCAGTTTTCTGGTGGTTCATTGGAGATAAGATTCTCACAGACTTTCCTGCCCGGGCTGGCTTTGAACCATGATCCTCAGATCTCAGCCTCCTGAGTAGATAGGATGACAGGCGTGAGCCACCGGTGCCCGGCCCACCCTTCTTTTTCTGGACTAAGGGGCCCGGGGTGGCTGCGAGGCTGGGAGGCAGGTCCCAGTGCCCAGCCAGCACAGACAGCCTGTGCCCTGCAGATGGGGGGCAGGTCTGCACCCGAAGCCCCAATCCAAAGGTTGAACCCCCCCCCTTGCAGTGGCAGACAGTGCCCAGACAGGACTAGGGGTCCCCAC
The DNA here is from genome assembly GCF_024711535.1 of Dipodomys merriami. NCBI lineage: Eukaryota > Metazoa > Chordata > Mammalia > Rodentia > Heteromyidae > Dipodomys > Dipodomys merriami. The sequence goes on from NW_027206291.1 coordinate 3,135,318, forward strand.
AGAGCCTGCACTGAAGCCGCGGCCTCCCGCTCCAGGCAAGGCTTGGCCCCATTTCTGTTTTTCCATTGCAGATTCCATAGAAGTGCTGGTGCCAGAACTGGGGAGTCCCCCCCCTGCCTGCAGCTCTCTGAGAAGGCCTCCCAGACCAGACAGTCTCTGCAGCACCTTCCTCCCTAGGGATGGAGCCTCGGGAGCCGCCCGCCCCGGCCCCCACCTGGCTGACGCCCGTGGGCACCGTCCTACAGGCCAGGCCCCTCCATAGAGCCCACCAAAACCAGAACCCGGGCTCAGACCCCCAACACCCCAGCCACGGGGACAGGGAGGAGGTCTGAGTCAGTATCACTGCCAACACCACACAGACCACAGACAAAGTCCCCAAGACACAGCAATGCTGACCTTCAGAGCCTCAGGGTCACCGGCCAGCAGTCACAGCCATGGTCCTGGCACCCACCCTCACCAGCCCAGGTCCTTCTGTGGCCACAGGGCCTTTGCATAGACTGAGTCTCCTGCCTGGGACACCTGCCCTCTGGATCCTCACAGGACTATTCCCTGAGCTGTGAGGTCCTTCTGGAAGCTTCTTCCACCATCACCATGGACAACAGCCGGGGAAGGGGCCTCTGGCAGGACCCAGATCCCAGCAGGAGCTCTTTTAAAACTCATTGAGGGGGCTGGGAAGGTGGCTCAGTGGTAGAGCGCTTGCTTTGCATGCCTGAGGCCCTGGGTTCGATTCCTCAGCACTACATAAGCAAAAAGAAAAAAGCCGGAAGTGGTGCTGTGGCTCAAGTGGTAGAGCAGTAGCTTTGAGCTGAAGAGCTGAGGGACAGCGCCCAGGCCCAGAGTTCAGGCCCCACAATGGACCAAAAACAAAACAAAACAAAAACAACAAAAACCACTGAGGATCTGGCTTAGTGGTAGAGTGCTTGCCTAGCATGCATGAAGCCCTGGGTTCAATTCCTCTATACCACATACACAGAAAAAGCCGGAAGTGGTGCTGTGGCTCAAGCGCTAGAGTGCTAGCCTTGAGCAAAAGACGCTCAGAGACAGTGCCCAGGCCCTGAGTTCAAGCCCCAGAAATGACAAAAATAGTAAATTAATTAATTAAATTAAAACTTACTGGGCTCACAAGAGCTCAGACTGTCAGGGTCACAGACAGGATCTGAACTCAGCTCCCTTGGACTCAACTGTGCAGCCTCAGTCTCCCCCACTGGCAAGGGGGCCGTGTGGTGAGCCCTACAGTCCCACATCGAACCCCAGGCCGAGGCCGTGCATGTGTTACCCGGTGAGCAGAAGCCAGGCTGGCGGCTGCCGCTGGGCAAGGGGTTTCTGTGTGGGGACACAAGGACCAGCATCGATGGGGGGGGGGGCGCTAAGGCATCACCGGGTGAGGCCCCGGGTGCTCAGAAACATCCAAAAACACACAGGAAGACCCTTGGCAAAGAGCGGCCCCTCTGAACCCACATGCCGTGCCAAGGCAGGCCAAGCCCTGTGCAGGAGGGCCGGGCGGCGTGGGCCGGTCCAGAGACGGCTTTCTGTTGCTCATCCCCAGGAAGCCAGGAAAAGGTCCTCAGCCAGACACAGTGGCCACCCTGAGACCCAGCCCTCCGGAGCCCGAGGCAGGAGGACCAGCGGGGCTGCCCAGCAAGAACTGGAGTCAAAAGACAAAGCAAGCTGGGCACCGAGGCTCACGCCTGTAATCCCAGCTACTCAGGAGGCTGCAATCTGAGAATCACAGCTGGAAACCAGCCCAGACAGGAAAGTCCACAGGACTCTTTACCTTCAATGAACCACCCAAAACGCGGAGGTGGAGCTGTGGCTCAAGGGGTACAGTGCCGGCCTTGAGTGAGGGAAAGCACCGAGTTCAAGTCCCAAGAGTGGCACAAAAACAAAACGTCTTTCAAGGAATGAATGGAAAGGTAATACTCCAGCCACTTCCTCACTGTGATGGTGACCAGTACCTCAGTTTCCCTAGCCTTCCAGCGGGCACAGGTCAACTTCCTCTGCTCAGGCAGGAGCTGCCAAGATGGACATTACCAAACCCTGCCATGAAGACACGCCGAGGCCCAGCGCACAAGGCAGGCATGCCCCCAGAACGCGGGCCTACTGTGTGCAGCCACGGCCCAGCGCACAAGGCAGACATGTCCCCAGAACGCGGGCCTACTGTGTGCAGCCGCAGCCCAGTGCACAAGGCAGGCGTGCCCCCAGAATGCGGGCCTACTGTGTGCAGCCACGGCCCAGCGCACAAGGCAGGCGTGTCCCCAGAATGCGGGCCTACTGTGTGCAGCCGCAGCCCAGCGCACAAGGCAGACATGTCCCCAGAACGCGGGCCTACTGTGTGCAGCCACAGCCCAGCGCACAAGGCAGGCATGCCCCCAGAATGCGGGCCTACTGTGTGCAGCCACGGCCCAGCGCACAAGGCAGGCATGCCCCCAGAATGCGGGCCTACTGTGTGCAGCCACGGCCCAGCGCACAAGGCAGACATGTCCCCAGAATGCGGGCCTACTGTGTGCAGCCACAGCCCAGCGCACAAGGCAGACGTGTCCCCAGAACGCAGGCCTACTGTGTGCAGCCACAGCCCAGCGCACAAGGCAGGCATGCCCCCAGAATGCGGGCCTACTGTGTGCAGCCACGGCCCAGCGCACAAGGCAGACATGTCCCCAGAATGTGGGCCTACTGTGTGCAGCCACAGCCCAGCGCACAAGGCAGACATGTCCCCAGAATGCGGGCCTACTGTGTGCAGCCACGGCCCAGCGCACAAGGCAGGCGTGTCCCCAGAATGCGGGCCTACTGTGTGCAGCCACGGCCCAGCGCACAAGGCAGACATGTCCCCAGAATGCGGGCCTACTGTGTGCAGCCACAGCCCAGCGCACAAGGCAGGCGTGCCCCCTGCGGCCCACACCAGCCAGGGGTGGGTGCGGACCTGCTGGGTGCCAGGCTGCAGGCAGCGGTGCAATGGGCTGGCATCACCACAGCCTTGTCCACTTCTGAGCCACACCAACTTCTTTTACCTCTAGACCTTCCCATCGGGATGGTGGCTTTCAGTAGTGAACTCCTACATACCCATAAAACCCCATCCCTGACATTCAAGCTTGGGGCCCAGCCTGGGAAGATTTGTTAGCCACGGGTCTGTCACGGATATTGTTCTTTTCCCTTCTGCAGGGGTGGTGAACCCTGAGGTCCAGAGGGGCCTCTGCTAAGCCCCTGCCTCTTTGGAGCCTCAGTTTCCCTCCATGGGCCCTGCAGGCCCGAAAGGGAAGCCTGGTCTGGTGTGAGGAAGCCAGGGACGGTGGCTGCGGTGCTGCTTCCCGGCACCAGCGCGGTTACGCGCCTGGGAGTCTCCAGGCCCTGCATGGAGCAGGTGAGCAGCCTGGCCACGCAGGGGGGTCCTAGCGAGGAACAGGGAGCCCTGGGGGAAGCAGGGGGCCCCAGGGAGGAGTGAGGGGCTCTGGAAAGGAATGGGGAGTCCTGAGGAGGATCAGGGAGTCCTAGGGAGGATGTGGGCCCTGGCAAGGAACCAGGGGTCCCAGGGAGGAGCAGGGGTTGCCTCAAGGAACCCCAGGAAGGGGAACACCTAGCCCTGAAAACAAACACACACCCATTCCCCCCCCCCCAGCTTCTCACCTTCTGCCCCGCAGGCTCCGACCAGCAGCATGAAGAAGAGACCCACGGGCCGCACCACGGACACCATGCCAGGTCCCCGGGTGAGCGCCATGCTTGGTAGCGGCCTCCTCCCCGAAGGGATCGGCCCCATCTCTCACACAGAGGCCACGGCCTGAGCGTCCGAAGGCGCAGCGTCTGCGGAGACAACAGAAGGGCCATGAGGAAGTGGGAAATGTGGAGGCCTTCCTGGAGGGGTGCAGCGGCTAGGAGGAGGAGGAGCGCCCGGTACCCGCAATGGCTGATGGCTGTGTCCCTAAAAAAAAAAAGAACCCTCTTCAGCGGAAAGGTGTGCGATGAGGGCAGGACGGGCCCAGGGCAGAGAACCTCAGGACTGGGATGGAGAGCGCCCCCCCTGCGGTCAGTGCGGCGGCTCCCGCCTGTAATCCCGGTATGGGGAGGCTGAGGCCGGAGGATGGCGCGGCCTGCCTGGGCCTCCTACCAAGATCCTATTGCAAAGAGAAAACCAAGTGAGGCTCTGACTCTCGGAGCATCTCGGGGGTGCCCTGACCCCGACATGTGACTCAGACGGCCGCCGGCTCGCTCTCGCCCACTCGGATGGCTCCCGTGGCCCCCAGCCTTCGCCCTGCTCTCTGCTCTCCCTGCAGGGGGCAGCGCTAGGCCATTTCCCCAGAAAGCTTGGTCAGAGGCAAGCACAGGCTCCTGGCCTGGGCCCCAAGTCCTCTCCTCGGCCACACCCCGTCTCTCCCATCTCCACTTCGGCCAAAGCCAGGCAGGGGGATGGGGGGGCCGGGGATCTCCGAGGCCCACCCGCACCCCACCCAGGCGGTTTCCTGGGTGGGTCCTGGCCATGGCCACAGCCCAGAGCCACCCTGTGATTCTGCCGCCCAAAATACCCTCTGTGGTCACCGTGCCCAGCTCAGGGCCACCCTGAGGCCAGCTGACTGTCACAGCTGACCATGAGTGGCCCAGTGACATCCCAGGGGACAGGAGAAAGCAGGTAGGGCAGGGGCTCAGCACTCACAGTCAGACCACAGCCACACAAACCCCAGATGCACAGTCAGACCACAGCCACTCAAAACAGATCCGCGCAGCCAGCCACATAGTGGCAGGCTCGGGCCACGGGGCCAGGCCTGAGCTCCACCCTGAGTTGGCTTGAGCCAGAGGGTACAGGACACCTGCTCCTGTGGGACCCCAGGCCAGGGAGTCACACACGGACGGACGTACAGTAGATCACACCAGCCAGGTACCACACACCCAAAGCCCACACCCTGCGTGACATACACGCATGCAGCCAGGATGCACACAGCCACGCACAGTCAGACCACGGAGATACTCGTGGACTTGGCCGGGTGGGGGACACGGGATGGACAAGTGCACCCACACCCAGCCCCCAGCCCCGGTGTCTTCAAGGAGGGAGGGAGGCGGTGGCCACTGGGGCTGGGTGACCACAGCGCCTGCCCCGCCCAGGGCCATCTGCGTGGCTGTGGCCACAGATGAGGGTTCAGGCCCAGGTCACTAGAGTCAGCTGGCAGGCTTGAGAGCTGCTTGGGAAACGGAGGTAAAAAAGACTGCCCACATGCCAGGGGCCATGGGTGGGGGTCAGCTGCAGACGGGGGGCACCAGAACAGGAGGTCCCCATCCCAGCCACCTCTGTGGACCTCACGGGAACCCAGGAAGACCCCCCCTCACATCGAGTGGGCACCAGCGGGGCCCACAGGGGCCAGGGAGCAGCCCCCCAAGCCCAGACACCCACCCCACTGCCCCCAGAACAGCCTGGGACCCTTCAGAAGCCCATGGCCCGTCCTTCCTGGCAGATTCCCATGTGCAGTCTGCTCTAGGTGATATAAATACCAGCAAGCCCTCCACCTGCCCACCGGAACCAGCTTCTGCTCATGCTCTGCCCTTCACAGCTGCCAGGGGGCACTAGTGAGCTGAGTCCGATCCTGCCCCTGCCCCTGCCCCCAGCCCTCTAAGGTGCTCACCTCCCTTGAAGTCAAAGCCCAAGACTCCCTGTGACCCACAGGCTTGGCACCAACTGCTCTGTCCCCTTTCTGCCTCCTCCTCGCTACTCCAGCCACACGGGCTCCCTGCAGCTCCTCCACCACTGGGCTCCATCCTGCCCCAGGGCCATTGCACATGCACCCAGATTTAATGTTATTAATTGGCTGGAAAGTAACGACTGAATGGAAACAGGAGTCTCCCCGCGCAAGCAGCAGCACGCACAGGCTGGCCAGGAGCCCCGGCAGGGAGGGCCACAGTGAGCCTGGCGCCCGGCCAGTCCTCCACCTTACCCCTCCCTTAACAACGTGGCCTGGAGTGCTTGCCTGACATAACTGGGATGGGGAAACCGAGGCAGGGGAGCAGTCCTCAGACCCCCAGGGGTGGGGGGGCACTCAAAGGGACTGGCTGTCCACTGAGCGGCAGTGGATGCTGGGTGGCAAGGCAGTGAGCGCGGGTCCCGCCTGCCTCTCGGAGCAGACTGGGGGTCGGCAGGACCGGGTGGCCCCCTCTGGGAAGGGGCGGGTGGATCCCTGGATGAGGACCCCGGGGCTGCACTTGTGAGGGGAGAGGGGGAGCGGCACCCATTCCAAAAGGGCGTGCGCCGGGGCCCGGGTCACGCGATGCGGCTCTGAGAGCCCACGCAGGCAGGCGGGCGGTCCGCGGAGAATAAAGGGGGATTATAGTCCAGGCCAAAGCTGGCAGCCCACAGGCTCTGTGTCACCAGGCGTGTCCCGGCCACCAGCTCAAGTCCATCCTCTTTGGTGCTCGCCAGCCCCTCCCTCCACGCCTGGGCCCAGGAGGAGCTGTCCCTTCCGGGAACCAAGGGTCCAGCCTTCACTTGACTAGCGATTTGCACTGGGAGAGCACAAAGTCTCGGGCATTGCCCCCCCCTCCCGGCAGTGAGATGTAGGGTGCCAGCCAGGCCCAGCCCAGAGAGAATAGTCCCATCTGCTCTGTGCTGGTGATTCTTCCTGCCTGACAGGTGGGGAAACTGAGGCACGCTCATGGAGGAGTGAGCCAGAGCCCATCCTCCTCACCAACCACCCCACCCTGGCGGGCCTGACCTGGGCTGCTTCAGGGGAGATTGGGAGAGGCCCACGGTCTGGGCCGCCTGGGTCACACACCTGCCAGGGCTCCCAGGAAGTCCTTCACAGAGAACACCCTGACAGCAGACCCCAGACCCAGGGCGCAGGCATCCCCACCCCAGGCTGAGCCCCCCACCGAGCCCTGCTCTTCCTCTAAAGCCTTCCATAGGCCCCACCATCCCCAAAGCCTCAGCCTCCAGAGCTGAGATGTCAGCTGAGCTGTGCCTCCCCAGGAAGCCCCCTGGCTGCCCAGGGCTGGGCCAGGACCCTCCGGAGCTTCCTGTACCTTGGGGCGTCTGCCAACCCAGCCCCAGTCCCACCAGAGGGGCTACGGAATGCCTAGGAATGCAACAAAGCCCCTGCAGGCATTGGTCGCCTACTGCAGGCCCGGCTGGACACTTTATGCACGGGAGGGACACTGAGGCTACCAGGCAGGGAGAGAGCCAAGCTGAGCTGGGCTACCAAGGTGTGCCCTCTGCATCTGCTCTGGTGTGTGTGTGGGGGGGGGCAGCCAGGTGAGGCTGGAGGAGGCAGGGGGAGGGGGAGGGCAGCCCTGGGTTCCCGGCCGACTGGGGGAGGTCTGGGAACAGGGAGGAGGGGGCCCCTCACCAGGCCCCGCCGGCCAGCCAAGGGCTGACCCCAGGCCTTCCCTGGACCCCCGTCCCCGGCTTTGTGATTAAAGTCACAGGGGCCCCAGGAGAAGTCCCCCCGGGCTCCACAGACACAACTGCCAGGAGGAAAACTTCGCTGTGGTTTGCGGGGGTCCCTCCCGGCCCTGCTCCCCCGCTCCCGCGGGCCCGGGCCCGGCCCGATCGCCCTGCGCCCCCGGCCCGGCCCCCTGCGCCGCGGAGCCCGCGCTGGGCCCGGCCCCCGGCGGGAGGGGGGAGGGGAGGGGAGGCGCGGGGGAGGGGCGGCGCCCAGCATAACGGTCCGCACTTTGCACTTTTCCGAAGTCCCCGCGCAGGCGGGGCGGGCGGCGCGGGGTGGCCGCGGCCGGGCCGGGCTGGCGCGCGGGGCGCAGGCCCCCCGAGCCGCGGGGGCCGCAGGCTTGGGGGAAGGGGAGGGGGTCGAGAAGCGGACAAAGCCCCGGCGCGGACGCGAGCCCGGGCGGCAGGGCGGTCCCGGGCGCACTCACCCCGCGGCGTGAAGGTCGGGGCCCGCGTCCCGGACGCCCGCGCGACCCTCGGGATCCCTCGGAGCCTCCGTCCGCCGGGCCAGAGCGCCGCGCGCCGCGAGGACTCGGGAGAGGCCGCGGCCCTGCGCTGGGCCCGGGGGCGGGGCGAGGCGCGGGGCGGGGCCCGGGGTGGGCGGGGCGACGGATGGGGCGGGGCCCGGGGTGGGCGGGGCGACGAATGGGGCGTGGCCCGGGGTGGGACGGAGAGTGGGGTTGGGCGGAGCACGTGGAGGGGCGTGGCGGAAACGGGATTGGGTGAGCTAAATGGATGGGCGGGGTCTGGGTGACGCTAAGGGCAGGGTCCCGGCCGGAAGTGAGGTGGGGCGGGGGGAGGCCCCCGGGGGAGCCCCGCCAGGGGTGCGGGGACCCTGAGCGGGGGTGTCAGGGCGCCCCGGCCCTGCGGCTCTGACCGTGGCCATGGCAACGCGTCGGGACCGTGCCGCCTCCCCGGCGTCCGCGCCCGGCTCGGGCTGCGGCGGGGTGCGGGGCCCCGAGGCTCCCGCCCGCGGGGGAACCTGGGAGGGGAGTCCCGGGGCCAAGGCCCCGCCCCAGACACAACTCCCGCGCGCAGGGGTGGGGGGGGCAGATTGGAACCAGATGCGGTGGGGGGCCAGGCCGGGGACACCGGATCCGGACGGGGCGCGGGGCGCGGGGCGCGGGCCGACCCTGCGGGGACCCTCCCCGTCCCGCCGGGGGCCGCGCGCAGGCCCAGCCCCGCGGGCTCTCAGCCCGGGTGGGGTGGGGGTCCTGCACCCAGAGTGACGGAGGGCTTACCACAACGGAAAGCCCGTCGGACTTTTCTGGGGACCCTTCCACCCACCCTGCAGCAGCTGCCCCCCCACGCCCCCTCCTCCACCTCCAGTGCCTCCTCGGCCGGCGGCGGCACACAGCCCCTTTACCCTGTGTGTTCCTCCGTTCCCCACTCTGCACACTGAAGTGCAGAAAACCCGCTCACTCTAGAGTGGCCTGAGCCGGGGAGGCTGGCTTGCACACGTGGCCTGAGCCGGGGAGGCTGGCTTGCACACGTGGCCTGAGCCGGGGAGGCTGGCTTGCACACTTGGCCTGAGCCGGGCTTGCACACGTGGCCTGAGCCGGGGGGCTGGCTTGCACACATGGCCTGAGCCGGGCTTGCACACTTGGCCTGAGCCGGGGAGGCAGGCTTGCACCCTTGGCCTGATCCGGGGAGGCAGGCTTGCACACGTGGCCTGAGCCGGGGGGCTGGCTTGCACACGTGGCCTGAGCCGGGGAGGCTGGCTTGCACCCTTGGCCTGAGCCGGGGAGGCTGGCTTGCACACTTGGCCTGAGCCGGGGAGGCTGGCTTGCACACTTGGCCTGATCCAGGGAGGCAGGCTTGCACACGTGGCCTGAGCCGGGCTTGCACACTTGGCCTGAGCCGGGGAGGCTGGCTTGCACACGTGGCCTGAGCCGGGGAGGCTGGCTTGCACACGTAGCCTGAGCCGGGGAGGCTGGCTTGCACACTTGGCCTGAGCCGGGGAGGCTGGCTTGCACCCTTGGCCTGAGCCAGGGAGGCTGGCTTGCACACGTGGCCTGAGCCGGGGAGGCTGGCTTGCACCCTTGGCCTGAGCTGGGGAGGCTGGCTTGCACACGTGGCCTGAGCCAAGCAACCCGGGGCACACGTGAGGACCACCTCCCACACACACAGACCGCACCTCTCCATGAGACACACAGTGGGGCTTCAGGAAGTTGGCAGTGCACGTGTGCACACATGCATTCGCCAGTCCTGGGGCCTGAGCTCTGGGCCTGGGCGCTGTCCCTCAGCTCTTTTGCTAGCGCTCTCCTGCATGAGCCACAGCTCCACTTCCTGTCTTCCGGTGGTTCACTGGGATAACAGTCTTTCCTGCCCAGACTGGCTTTGAACTGCCATCCACAGATCTCGGCCTCCTGAGTAACTAGTGTGACAAGCATGAGCCTGGGTTTGAAGCAGGACCCTCCCCCCTAGGGCCCCAACATGGGGCAATGGCTGTCTGGGCCTCAGTTCCCCAGTCAAGTGCTCTGGGTGTCTATGTGGTCCAGACCCTGGGCTCTGTGCCACCCAGGCCCCAAAGAAGTATTCAAGGGATGGCCAAGCCTTCTCCTAGCGTCTCTCGCCCATCTCCCTGGAGACAACCTCCTGTCCCCATTTGATGACAATGACCGCAGAGGGCAGGGGTGCACAGCCCCATGGGGCCAGATGGCCTCCTCCTCAGCCGGGCCACCCCATCTGCCCAGATTCCCTCCCCCCCCCCACCACATCCCCACCTTGACTGTCTTGCCAGCCTGGCCCGGGAGGACAACACCCAGCACCCAGCACAGGGCCTTGACACACAAAGGTGTAGGGAGGGGGAGAGGGAATCCTTGGGAAACATGGACGTAGCCCCACCAGGGCGCTCCCCCCAGCCCTGTCCCACACCCACACAGCACATGACACCACATAACCAGTGCGGCTCATTAAATGCCAAGCCCGGTTCTGCACACTGCAGCAACTGAGGCTGACAGGTCCTGGCTGGTTCCCAGGGCCAAGAACCAAACACCACTCGGGTATCATAAGGTGGTGTTTTGTGGGACCATGAATGGTGGGGGCAGATGAAACTCACACAGAAAAGATGGAGGAACGAGGAAGGTGACATTTGTGCAAACAGGGAGAGAGATAAGGGAGCCGGGTGTCAGTGGCTCACGCCTGTCATCCTAGCTACTCAGGAGGCTGAAATCTGAGGATTGGGGTTCAAAGCCAGCCTGGGCAGGAAAGTCTGTGAGACTCTTTTTTTGGGGGTCTGGTCGTGGGTCTGAACTCTGGGCCTGGGTGCTGTCCCTCAGCTCTTCAGCTCAAGGTGAGTGCTCTACCACTTGAGCCACAGCGCCACTTCTGGCTTTTTTCTTTTTGCTTATGTGGTGCTGAGGAATCGAACCCAGGGCCTCAGGCATGCAAGGCAAGCGCTCTACCACTGAGCCACCTTCCCAGCCCTCTGTGAGACTCTGATCTCCAAAAAAAACCACTCAGAAAACCGGAAGTAGGGCTGTAGTTCAAGCGGTAGAGCACTAGCCTTGAGCTGAAGAGCTAAGGGACAGCACCCAGGCCCAGAGTTCAGGCCCCACGACTGACCAAAAAAAAAAAAAAAAAATAGTATACATGGAGCCAGGCACTGTGGCTCACGCCTGTCATCCTGACTACTCAGGGGGCCGAGATCTGAGAATCAAAATTTAAAGCCAGCCTGGGCAGGAAAAGTCCCTGAGACAATCTCCAACTAAACACCAAAGAGCCAGGAGTGGAGCTGTGTGGCTCAAGTGGTAGAGTGCTAGCCTTGAGCAAAAAAGCTCAGGGTCAGCACCCAGGCCTGGCCAAAAAAAAAAAAAAAAAGAGGTATGCACATCCAGGAGAAAAAGAGGAATACAAACAGGGGATGTACAAAGGCCCTGGGGCAGGATGGAGCCCGGTGGGTTGGAGGAACAGCAGAGGATGGAGGGGCAGAGAGGAGGAGGAGGGGTGGGGAGGGTGGGGCAGGCGCTGTGGGCTGCAGGGAGGACTTGGGCTTTGGGCCTGAGGAAGCCGGAGCTGTGCAGGGCTGCGGGCAGGGAAGGCAGGGTTGGTCCAGGTGTGTGATGAGGGCTGGACCAGAGGAGGCGGAGGGGGTGAGGTGGATTCTGGGTAGGCTGCTGGTTGTACGACTTGGGTAAGAAGGGAAGTAGGAATAAATTCGGTGGGGTTTGGTCCCAGAGCCTTCACAGTGAGCACTGCCGCCTCCAGGGAGCCCACGGGGAGCCCTTCAGAGCCTGAACCCCGCCCCAAGCCCCAACCTTTCCCTCACTACTTCCTGTGGCCGCAGGCAAAGGCCACTGCCCCTAGTGGGGGAGGGGAGGGGCCGTGGGGCCCGATCACGTCAGTTCCTGCAGCTGGGACATTTGGACACAATTTTTTTTTTTCAAAATAACTTTTTCTTCTAATTATAAAATAGGCGCGTGCAGCGGAAAACGAGAAAATCAGCAAGAAGAAGAAAATAAAAATTACCCACAATCCCATCGTGGGCCTGAATAGAAGCCGTTAGCGCCCGGCCATTTTCATTCATTCTTTGCCAGAAACGTGGCACCCACTGGGTGCTGCAGGGGGGGGGGGGTTCTGTCTGTCTGTCTGTGAGTCTCTTGGAAGAGGTAACATTGGAGTATAGACAAAGGCACAGGCAGACCTTGCCATCCACCTGCTCCGGCCTCAGCTGCTGGGATTACAGGCGTGTACCACCATGTCCGGCCCCCTCCTCTGTGCCCACCCTGGGGACCCATGTTACCTACGGTCTAGATCCACGGTCTCCACCAGAGCTGGGTCCCCTCTTTCTGGCACAAAACTCCCTGACAGAAGACACCTCCATCAGAATGTGTTCTATGCCTTTGAATCTGCTCCCCCTCGCCCCCCCCCCCCGCCCCCTGCACGACCGTGGGGCCCTCAGACTTCACTACACGCCTAGCCAGAGCCAACACCCCGGGCCTGGCTCCATGACTTCATTTTTGATGCCAAATCTCCTTAAAGTCTCAGGGACGCCTAACCAGCAAACCCTGCGCCCTCCGGCAAGAGGAACTGGTGCAGACACTCCCTGTGAGCGGCCTCCCTCCCAGCCTGGCATTCGGCACCTCGGGCGCCAGGGCGTGTGCTGACCGGCCAGGGGCTGGTGGACCCAGCCCACGGCTCCCCGAGGACACGCCAGCCCCAGCTCCAACACTGCCCTTTTCACCTGCCGCCCCCACGAGTCCCTGTACCACCCTCTCCGTCCCATCTGCCTTCAGGTGCGGCTAGATCCAGCAACGCCACCCTGCCTTCCAGTGGGGCTAACAAGCCTATGACTCCCCCTGTCTTCTGCATTTCCGTAGAATGGATGGTAACTAAGATCTTCCAGGGAATCAGGATGCCCTCCTGCAGCCCCCCACCCCCCGCCCCACTGCACTGGAAAGACTCTTTCTCTCCAAAAATCTCTCTCCCTTTTTCCATGTTCCCTTCTCAACCTGTCCCCACCCACGATTGCTCCCTGCAGCTTCCAGAGGACGCCCGTGCACACCAAGTCCGGTCCCAGCCTCCTTCTGCCCACAGCCCTCCACAGCTCCCACCGTCCACAGGGGGCGAAGCCCAAGTTCTCCTTGCAGCCTCCCCTCCCCCAGGGCCCTGTGGGACCAGCCCAGCCCCCTCCCTGCCTCCTCCTCCCTCTCTGCCCATCCTGGCCACTCCTCCAACAAGCCAGGCTCCATCCAGGCTCTGTACGGCCCCAGGGCCTTTGCACAGGCTCCACGTTTTCACAGTTATATCTTTCTCAGTGCTGAGTTCTCCGTCACTCCCTAGTCTGCCACCGGGGTTTGGAACCACCAGCACCTTCATCAGCTAGTCTAGATTTGTGCTGTCCAGTTCAGAAGCTCTTACACACATGTGACAGACAGGTTAGGGCCATTTAGCTCCCAGACAAAGGTGCAGGCCAGGCCTGTAGCAGAGTCAGTGTCGGTGGAGCTCAGAAACCTACATGGAGAGACTTTGTTTCAAAAATATCTAAAGGGAGGGAGGGGCAGTGGGGATACAAATGGCCCACCCTGTAATCCTAGCTACTCAGGAGGCTGACATCTGAGGATCAGGGTTCAAAGCCAGCCGGGGCAGGAAAGTCCGTGAGACTCTTTATCTCCAATGAACCACCAAAAAGCCAGAAGTGAGGTTATAGATCAAGTGGTTGAGCACTAGCCTCAGCACAATAAAAGGCGGGGAGGGGAAGGAGAAGGAGAAGTGGAAGAAGGTGGTGAAGCTTCCAGTGATCAGCTGCCGCAGAGCAAATGCACATGGAGGAGAGGTGTGCAGCACGCTGGGTGTTTTGTCAATAAAGTTTTACTGGCACAAGTCTACTGCCGTGGTCACCAGCCCCAGCTGCTCCTGGGACCAACTTTCCTGGATCTATGGACATCGCGTAGCTAGAAAAGCTGAGAAGACTTTTAGGGGTGTAGAGGTCCTTACTGTAGAAGGAGACAACTTCTAAGTGACGGCTCACAACACAGGTAGGGGACGGCAGAGATTCTCCACCCATGTCCCAAGTTGTCCCCACCCTCATTATCTGTCCTCGAAAACACACGGAGCCTGGGGCTTAGTCCTCCTGCAGCGGCACGGGGGCCGACAGCCCAGCTGTGGTGGGGGGTGAGAGTCACCTTGTCTGCATGTATCCTGCAAGAAGTCAGGCTGAGCCGGGCAGCAGTGGCTCACGCCTGTCATCCTAGCTACTCAGGAAGCTGAGATCTGAGGATCAGGGTTCAAAGCCAGCCGGGCAGGAAAGTCCACGAGACTCTGTTTTTTTCTTTTTTGGTCAGTTGTGGGTCCTGAATTCTGGGCCTGGGCGCTGTCCCTCAGCTCTTCAGCTCAAGGCGAGCGCTCTACCACTGGAGCCACAGCGCCACTTCCTGCTTTTTCTGCTTATGTGGTGCTGAGGAATCAAACCCTGGGCCTCAGGCATGCGAGGCAAGCGCTCTACCACTGAGCCACCTTCCCAATCCATGAGACTCCAATTTACCACCAGAAATCCAGAAGTGGCGCTGTGGCTCAAGTGGTAGAGCACTCACCTTGAGCTGAAGAGCTCGGGGACAGTGCCCAGGCCCCGAGTTCAAGCCCCAGGACCAACCAAAAGAAAAAAGTGGGGCTGATGCCGCCTTGACCCCACTGCCCCCAAGGGCAGGGCCTGCTCTCCCCCCCAAGTCATGCTAATACCCCCAGCACACAGTCAGCCCCATAAACCCACAAATGAAGAGGTGAAGGGTCAGTGCCAGGGCGGGGGGGGGCCTAAGGCAAAGGCCTGTGGGCTTCTCCCACAGTCAGAGCTGCCAGCGCCCCCCCAGCCCCCACAGGCATCTTTCCTGGGGGATGGGGCAGAGGGCAGGGGCAGAGGTGGGGGGCCCAGGGGCTCTGGGCTGGGAAAGACATTATGCATCCATCAGAATCTTAAACAAAAGCCCCACTGCCGCCTTCAGCGGGGCTGTGGCTTTTATGGTAATGAGCGATGAATTACCCACAATGCCCAGCCAAGCGCAAGTGGTTCTTGGCCTAGATCCTAAACTCATTTTTATATGTTCGTGTGTATATAATTTTGCTCGCTCCCTCTTTTTTCATTGGTGGGAGCACAGGGGGGCTGGGGGGGGAGTGGGGCAGAAAGAACCGTGGGTGTAAAGTGGGGGGAAGCTCACAAAGGGCCCTGGTCTCAAGGCCAGCTGGCATTGGGCCCTGAGCACAAAGCCTGCAGAGGCAGGAGGCGGGTACCAGGCTGGAGCCAGGGGAGGTTTGGGGGGAGAAGGGGGGTGTCTGGAAACCACCAGACCCAGAGCTGGCAGCCCTGAGGGTGGGAAACACCAGGAGGGGGAGGATGCTGCTCTGGAATCTCCTCTGGGTGCTGTGCTCAGTACTTCCACTTGGGGTTGAGTACTACCATGTGGGGCCCTGAGTTGCTATTCCTACTGTTTAAACGGGGACAGAGGTGGCCAGAGCTTGATGAGGGTGGGGACCCCAGAATCCTCTGCACCCCACTGCTTAGCCAATCAGTCCAACTGTCCTGGAAAAATCCCTCCCAAAGCCACCATCTCCTCTGCCCTGTCCCACCCCCACCCCAGCCCCTGCCGACACCCCTCTGCAGCCAGAGGGCACCGGTGAGCACGGACCGGTCCCTCCCTGGGGGGCAAAGCCGGCAGCCACCAGGGCCCTGCACGGCCCCCTCCCCCCCCTGCACGGCCCCCTCCCCCCCTGCACGGCCCCCTCCCCCCCCGCACGGCCCCCTCCCCCCCGCACGGCCCCCTCCCCCCCGCACGGCCCCCTCCCCCCCTGCACGGCCCCCTCCCCCCCGCACGGCCCCCTCCCCCCCGCACGGCCCCCTCCCCCCCCTGCACAGCCCCCGCACCCCGCTTCCCCCTGCCCCTTGTGCGGAAACAAGCGCAGGGCTCGCCTTCTATGAGGACACGCGCATGCCACAAGGCGCCAGGCGGAATAGCACACAGCCCTGAAAACTGCTACTTGGGGCGGAAGTGCACAGATGTGTGGAAGGCTGGTGAGGCTCAGATCTGGGGATCGCCGTTCAAAGCCGGCCTGGGCAGGAGAGTCCGTGAGACTCTCATCTCCAATGAACCACTCAGAAAACCAGAGGTGGCGCTGTGGCTCAAGTGGTAGAGCGCTAGGCTTGAGCTGAGGGACAGCGCCCAGGCCCGGAGTTCAAGCCCCACGACCGACAACAACAACAACAAAGATGTGTGGAGGATTCGGACAGCAGAGCACTAAACCTGCGTTTGTACCAATGCCAAAATAATATAAAATGAGAATAACAGTAATAATAGCAGTGCTACAAAGAGCAGTAGTGATGGGCGACACAGGCCCTATAGGGCAGGTCCCAGAGCTCAGCGCCGTACAGGGAGAGAAAAGCCTGTAAGCCCAGAACCTCCCGCCAGCCTGGGCAGCAGAGGCCCAGAAGCCTGCCGGCAGCAGAGACCAGCGTCAGGTGCACCTGGGCCCCAAGATGTCCAAGGAGAAAGTGGGGGGGGAGTGTGGGATTGGCGGGGCCGGCACGGGGGCGGGGCCGGCCTGGCCAGGGTCAGTAGGGCCCACAGGGTGCTTCTGTGTCTCTCTGTCCCAGTAAGTCTAGCCACCTCCAGCCTGAACCTAGAGTCCAAGGCTACATACAGCTCAACGGGGCACTGCTCCTCAGGCTCGTCATGCGCTCCATCCCAGCTGTGTGGGTGGCTGAGATCCGGAGGATCGCAGTAAATGTCCAGACCAAGCCACAAGTTGGCCATTGGTGTGGGGGGATGGCACTCCCCGGCTTCTGAGATCACACGGATTGCGAAAGTCATTGTGTGAGGCTCAGCTCCAGGCCATGAGACCTGATCTTTACAGAGAAAGCCGGCCTTAGTGACACACACCTTCAGAGCGGCACACCTGGGGCTCTGCACCCCGCACAGTTCCGTGTGAATCCAGGGCGCGAGCTAGGAATGAGCCCTTAGCCAAAAGCAATGCCTGAAAAAAATAACCACCGCAGGAAAGAAGCAACCAGAGAGGTTGGGTCATACAGGAAGTCACACAGCAGAGGAGGAGAAAGCAGGATCTGAATCACTCTGGCCAAGGACTGGCCCAAAACCTGGTAGGACAGGACCCCACCTGGAATAAGGAAATTCAAAGTCACACAGGTCTTTGAAATTCAGATAGAAGCCGGGCACCGGTGGCTCACACCTGTCATCCTCGCTACTCAGGAGGCTGAGATCTAAGGATCATGGCTGGAAGCCAGGCGGGGGAGGAAAATCCATGAGACTCTTATCCCCAATTAGCCGCCAGAAAACCAGAAGTGGCGCTGTGGCTCAAAGTGATAGTGCTAGAGCTTAGGGACGGCGCCCAGGCCCTGAGTTCAAACCCTACCACCGATAAAAAAATAAAATTCAGAGAGCAGGGGTACAGCTCTGCCTGTCCCCACCTCACCCCGTATTCCTGATGGCAAGCAGGGAACATGCAACCCAGGCCACGAACCCTCAGCCAGGCCCAACAGCGCTGGCCGAGCACCTGTGCTGTGTGATGCGGGGTAGGTGACTCAGTTTCTCTGGGCTTTGGTTTCCCATCTGTAAAAGGAACATAAAAGCTTTGCCTGGCCCAGCCGATAGGAGGGTGAAGCCATAAATTCACAGAGCCGGTCCTCTTACAGCCCACCACCTGGCCTGGCCTCTTGTCTTCCCCCTGCCTCCTCCTCCTCTTCCTCCTCTCTGCCCTAGCCACGTGGGCTCCGTTCTGCCCTAGGACCTTTGCACAGGCTGCGCCTCCACTTGGGAGACTCGGCCTCCAGCCTTGTGTCTCCCTCCTGTCTCTCCTTTCCCCTTCGTCCCCTGGCTTATTCCCCTCCCCCCCATGCCCTCTGTCCCCAGCCGCATGACCCACGGCTCCAGCCAGGAGTGAAGACAGCTGGGCCGGGGCTGGGGCTGCTGCGGAAGCGTCCGCGCCCCCTCCACCAGCCGGGCACCTGCCGGGGCGGCAGGAAGCGCCGGCGGCCGCCTGTACTGCAGGTGCCCGTGGCGGACAGGCCGGGGCCGGGGCCGGGCACCCGCCACCTCATGGCTGTAACCCAGCTACACGGGCCCAGCGCCATCTCCCGGCCGGGGACTCTCTCCTTTCTGGCTTGGTGGCTCAGGGCGGGGCCCAGGTTGCCCCCCCCCACCTCCCCAGGGAGCACCGGGGGTCGGGGTGCTCGTTTTATCTTTTGGGGGTGAAGCGGGCCGGGCTGCACCCCCCCCAAAGTCACAGCGGAGATCCTCCAGGCCCTGAGTGCGAAACCTCCCAGCCTCCACCTACGGACCTAGACACGGAGGCTTCCGGAAGGCAGGGCCCCCAGATGCCACACTTCATGCGTGGGGAAACTGAGGCACGGGAAGCCTCTGCTACTCACTCTAAGACCTCACACATGCAAGAGGACAGCAGGCTTTTTTTTTCAGGGGGGCAGCCCTGGCTTGAGGCACGGAGCCCCCCAAACCCCGCCAGCACCCCTCGCCGGCCGCCCTTCCCGCAGTGAGCCTCATGCCCATGGCGTCAGGTGCGAAGCCAGCCCCCACGGCATCCGCCGCGTCACGGTGTGGGCGCCCGGGCGCCAGCGCCGAGCTCGGGCCGGGCTATTTTCACAGGGATATTTCTGGAGGCTGAGGTGAGGAAGCGGGGGGGGGGGGGGGGGGGGAGGGGGGCACCACCGGCCAGCGGGGACCCCCCCCGCCCCTCCCAGCCTCATTCCTCACCCCAGGAAACCTCCGCACAGAATCCAACTATGCGTGGGCTGCCATGGACAGGGCACAGGACACGCACAAAACACGGCTGGCCGTGACACAGGGCGGGATGGGGCCCCGTGTCCAGGGGGAGGGGCTGCAGCCATCAATGGGGCCGGGGAGGGGGGAGGCTCCATCTTAGAAGTAGGCAGAGACCTGCACAAGCTCTCCTCAGATCCACAACTGCAGATCACACTCACAGCACGTGCAAAGGCCCGGGGGCAGGTCAGAGCCTGGGTGGCTGAAGCAGCGGAATGAGGGGTGGGGAGGGATGGGTGGGCCATGCAGGCCCAGGTGGCTGCAGGGAGGACCTGGGCTTTGCCCCTGAGGGGGGCGGGGCCGTGGGGGCTGTGGGCAGAGGAGGGGCAACCAGACTCCATAGCCTGGTGGCTAACAGAGAAGACAGACTCTGGGGCAAAGCAAGGGACCAGCCAGGCACCGGTGGCTCACGCCTGTCATCCTAGCTACTCAGGAGGCTGAGATCTGAGGATCGCGGTTCAAAGCCAGCCCAGGCGAGAAAGTCTCCCATGAGACTCTCATCTCCAATTCACCACTCAAAAACTGGAAGTGGTGCTATGGCTCAAGTGGTAGAGCACTGGCCTTGAGCAGAAAGAGCTCAGGGACAGTGCCCAGGCCCTGAGTTCCAGCCCCATTACTGGCCAAATTAAAAAAAAAAGACTGAGTCTCCAAACCTGCTCCCCCTTGAGCAAACCTTGGGAATGCCTTGGGAGAGGGAGTCATGTGGAGGGCCGGGAGCACCCTGTGTGTGGGAGAAAGGACACAGTGGCTTGGGCTTCCTGTCCCCTCTCTGTCAGGACAGAGCCCAGCACAAACACAGGGTCTTCCCAATCCTGGCCCAGTCACACTTGCTGTGTGACCCTGTACCAGTGGCATGCCCTCTCTGGGTTTTGAGGGGAGCAGTAATGAGTCCCACCGCCAGCATAACTTGAGAGTCAGAGGCTCTGGGGTGCAAAGGGAAGGATGGCCAAGTTCCCAATCCACAGATGAGTCATTTCTCTCCTCACATAAGGGAACCCCACTACCATTTGGGGGGTGGCTTTTCAGGGCTTTTTTTTTTCTGCCCACCCCAACATCAGCAAGACCCAGGCTCCCTCAATCTGTTTAATCCTCCAGGCTCCCTGACACCTGTCTCATGGCCCAAAACGGCTGCCTGAGCACCTGCCATCACCTCCTCCGGATTGCAGACGAGACTAGAAAAGAGCACACGACACCTCCCTGGAAAGGCAGCTCCAGGAAATCCTCCCAGCGTATCCCGGAGTGAATCAGACATCGGAGGTAGGGCACCGGGAAGCCCGGCGCGGCCTGGCCGCCCACGGCCGCCTTCACGCCAGGTCGGCCGCGCTCCACACGGGCCAGGGCCGCATCCATCTCCCGCTCAGTAAGCACCGCCAGGGCTTAAAATGAACACTTCTAATCGGCTCATTAATCCAGTTCTGGAAGAAAAACTGTCCTCTCCCGGGCCGTGGGCACCCCCCCCCCCCCCCGCAGTCAGCCCCCCTCCCCCGCCCGCCAGGGCCCCCTCCCCCCGGCCAGCCCGCCCCCCGGCCAGCCCCCCTCCCCCCGGCCAGCCCCACTCCCCAGCCCGCCAGGGCCCCCTCCCCCCGGCCAGCCCCCCTCCCCCCCGCGGCCAGCCCCCCTCCCTCCCCCCCCCGGCCAGGGCCCCCTCCCCCCGCGGCCAGGGCCTCCCGCCCCCCCCCCCGCGGCCAGGCCCCCTCCCCCCGCGGCCAGCCCCCCTCCCCCCGCGGCCAGCCCCCCTCCCCCCCCCCGGCCAGCCCCCCTCCCCCCGCGGCCAGGGCCCCTCCCCCCCGCGGCCAGGGCCCCTCCCCCCGCGGCCAGCCCCCCTCCCCCCCCCGGCCAGGGCCCCTCCCCCCAGGCCAGGGCCCCTCCCCCCAGGCCAGGGCCTCCCGCCCCCCCCCCCCCCCGCGGCCAGGGCCTCCCGCCCCCCCCAGGCCAGGCCCCCTCCCCCCGCAGCCAGGGCCCCCTCCCCCCAGGCCAGGGCCTCCCGCCCCCCCCCCCCGCAGCCAGGGCCCCCTCCCCCCAGGCCAGGGCCCCCTCCCCCCGCAGCCAGGGCCCCCTCCCCCCGCAGCCAGGGCCCCCTCCCCCCAGGCCAGGGCCCCCCCTCCCTCCCCCCAGGCCAGGCCCCCCCGCCCTCCCCCCAGGCCAGGCCCCCTCCCTCCCCCCAGGCCAGGCCCCCCCGCCCTCCCCCCAGGCCAGGCCCCCCCGCCCTCCCCCCAGGCCAGGGCCCCCCCTCCCTCCCCCCAGGCCAGGCCCCCCCCGCCCTCCCCCCAGGCCAGGCCCCCCCGCCCTCCCCCCAGGCCAGGCCCCCCCCTCCCTCCCCCCAGGCCAGGCCCCCCCTCCCTCCCCCCAGGCCAGGGCCCCCGCCCCCCTCCCCCGTTTGCAGGAGGCCGGTTTGGGGTGATGCGCTCCGGCTCTGCAGCCTGGCCCGCCGTGGAGACCGCACGGGGGGGGGGGGGGGGGGTCAGTCCGCCGCGGCTCGGGCCGACATGTGCCGCGCGTGGCCCCGTTTCGGGGAGGGGGTCCGGGGGTCCCGGGGCCGGGAACGAGGAGCCTGTGCGCCGCCCCTCCCCTGCAGGGCCGTGCGACGCCACCGTGATGTCACAGCGAGCGCAGGCGGCGTCGGGTGACGTCATGGCGACGCCATCATGGCTGCGGGGGCCCTAGCACCTAGCATTCTCGCTGTCTGTCAGGGTCGGGGGACGTTGTTGCGTGATTACGTCATCACGCTGTCCCGTGCGTCGTGGCCGTGTCACTGCAGCGCTCAACTTGTGCGCTGCCCTTAGCGTCCTCGGTCTGAGTCAGGGTAGTGGCCGGCGGTACGTGATTACGTCATCGCACTGTCCTGTGCGTCACAGCCACGTCACTGCGGCGCCGAGCTTGTGCGCTGTCCTTAGCGTCCTCGCTGAGTCACGGTAGTGGCCGGCGGTACGTGATTGCGTCATCGCGCTCTGTCCCGTCAGGGCTGCGGTCCACGCCCAGCTTGGGCCGGCGTTACGTACTACATGATTATGTCACTGCGCCCCTCACGCAACGTCATCGCGGCTTGCCCCCGACGTCAAACCCGGCCGCTCCCCGAAGAGGAGAGGCCTCGCGTCACGTCCCCTGCGCCCCAAATTAGGAGTTTCACGGGGAGGGCAGCTTACGGCCAGCGGCTGGAGACGGGCCGGGCCCTCCCGGCCAGCTGGGAACGAGGGCCCGGGGGGCGCCCCGGCCTGCGCGGGGTCCGGGCCCGCGGGGACCCCGGCCTCTGCGCACCCCGAGCCCGCGGCCCGGCCTGGGGGGGGGGTGGTACGGGCCCGGGCCGCCGCCCCCACTGCCCGTCATCCCCGTCCGGGAGCCGGCTGCCGCTTTTCTTCTTTTGCGGGTCCCGGGCCTTGAACTCGGGGCCTGGGCGCTGCCCCGAGCTGCTTCTGCTCGCCTTGAGCCGCGGCGCCACGTCCGGCTTTTTCTAAGTGGTTCATTGGCGATCAGAGGCTCACCGACTTTCCTGCCGGACTGGCTTCGAACCGCGATCCTCAGGGCTCAGCCTCCGAGTGGCCGGGATTGCAGGCGTGGGCCGGCGGCGCCCGGCCAGGGCTCGTTTCACATGGCCGCGCGTTCCCTCCATAGCACAGGCGTCCTGCCGGAGCCCGCGGGGCTCCCACCACACGGGGTATCAGGTGTGAGAATGGCAGTCTTGGCTGTGTCTTCCTGCCTCGGTTTCCCCTTTGAGACTGGTTGGGAGTCTCCTGGCCGTGCAGATGAGCGCACTGCTGTGTGGCCTTGGGAAACTTCCTGGCCCTCTCTGGGCCCAGGCCCATGGGCCGTTCCAAGGGACGTTTCCTGAGCGCCAAGGCCTCGGCGCTGCAGTTGTCACCTCGGGCCGCGACCCCTGGCCTCTGCCCCTCTGTCCGTGGTGCCAGCTGCCCTGCCCCCTTGCCGGCTGGAGTCAGCTAAAAACTGCCCCCTCCACAGAGACACACCCGCAGCAGGCACCGGCCGCCATCCATGTGCTGCCCTGAGAGATTGGGGTGCAAAGCCCGAGGGGCCGGGGGCTCTGGGTCTACCGCTGCCCGGCCAGGGCTGGATTTTGATTTACTTTTGAGTCTGGAAAGAAAGGAAGGACGGAGAAAGAACGGAGGGAGGGAGGGCAGCTGTCTCCGCACTGCGGCCGGTCCACCCCGCAGAGCCCAGCACCCCTCCTGGCCAGCTCTCTGTCACGGGAGGGGGGAGGGGGTGGCCTACAATCCCAGGGCACCCATTTCACAGAGGGGAAACTGAGGCAGGAATGAATGGGCAGCCATCTCTGTACCCTGAAGCCAGAAACAGGGCTGGGAGTGGAGCCCGCATGAGCAGTGGGAGCCCACGGACCAAGCGAGGGGAAGGACGCACGAAGGCAGGCACAGGTGGATGAATGAAGGCTCCGGGAATGGACCCCCTAACCCTGCCCTCACCCCACCAGGGTCTCTGGGAGGCGGGAGCCACATCCTGGGGTCTCTGCGATGCCCCCCCAGCTCTCAGTGGCCCCCCATGGCTCTGTCCCTGCGGGGCACAGGCCGGGCCCTGCTCAAGTGGGGCAACCTTGATTAGACAGCCAGCGGCGGGGAGCGACGCCCCAGATTCCAAGCTGAGTCACTGCGGGCGCTGTCGCCGGACCCCACGGAGGGGATGTGGGGGGAGGGCAAGGTCCCCACCTTCAAGGATCTGCCACAGTGCCCAGGGTCTCTCATGGGGGCTCAAAGTCAAAACGGGCTGGTTGGGGCAGTAGAGTACGGCCGGCATCAAAATGTAGCCATAATAATAATTTAAAAAAATAAAGCTACCACCCCACGTCCACGGGCCATTCTGAGGGTGCAAACTCCTCCCACGACCCCGCAAAATGAGATCCACTGGGCTCTATTGCACAGGTAAGAACATCGGGAGCCCAGAGAGCTACAGCACCTCGCCCCAAGCCACGCAGCCAGAGCGGGGAGGGACATGAGCCTCGGGGGGCGGGTGGACACCCAAGCTCCACCCCTGGAAGAAAGGTGGCCAGGGACCCCGAGTTCCCCGCTCCAAGGTTAAGATTTAGGTCTGGCTCCCAGCGTCGTGGGGTGACGACACCTCAGCACTGCGGCGTGTTGCGTAGGGGCTGTGTGAGCTCAGGCGGCGCAGGCCCCTCTCTGGGCCTTGGGTCTGCTCTCCAAAACACGAGGGTCTCACACAGCCGCAGTGCCGAGGGGAGCCAGGGGAAGGCAGGGACTCTGCGCAGGGGGGAAGCTAGGCAGAGGGGTGCCTGGCACCCCGCGGCGGAGCACCCTTTAACTCTCCCCCGACAGCCCCTCATTTCCTAATTGTGGGGGACTAATTAAACTGTACATACACACACACACACACACACACCCCAGAATTCCTGGATTCCCACTGACACCCAATTACCCACAAGGCGACCCAGCCACGGAGCATCCGCCAGGCTGCTTCCTCCCAGGGTCCCCCAACTCAGAAGTCCTGGAAAGCTGCAGCCCATGAAGCGAGGGAGACCCAAAGAGCCCTCTTCCCCCTCCACAGCATGGGCAGAGGCAGGAACAGAGAGGGCAGGCCGCCTGCCCTGCGCTGCACAGCCCAGCCCAGCCCAGAGAGGCCAGGGTCAAGGGGGACCATAGGCTACCTCCGTTTCTCTTTGTTTTGTTTCATTTTATTTATTTTCATCAGGAGCACAAAGGTGGAGTCACAGGGAGGGAAGCAGAACACCAGGAAAAAATAAAAATAAAAAAGGGATTTCTTTTTTCTTCTTCTTTCCCCAATCAGGGCAGACGGAGCTTCCTGCATCTTCTACAAAGAGCTAGCAACAAAGATTATATATATATATATATATATACATATATATATATATATAAATGAATTGAAAATAAAACTTAAAAGTGGCAGGGGCCACGCAGGTCCCATGAAAAGAATAATAGGAGACCCCATGACTTAAGCTCTTCCAAGCACCCCCACAGAGGGGAGATTCCTGTAAGCCGGGCAGGATGGGAGGAGACCCCTGCACTTGGACCAGAGAATATCACCAACCCCCCCATACCAGCCAGCCTGCCTGGTGGGGGGGGGGGTTACAAGCATGAAGGAGGAGGGAAAAAAGAGAGACAAAAATATTCGGATGTGAAAACCAAGCCTGCCCGTGACTCACCCTTATCTGCTGGGTAATTTTCGGCTGTGCAGAAGTGTAAAGCCAATTGATTTTTCATATTTCCCACGCACAGCCCCCCCTTCATCTCTGGGGTATCAGCCAGAGACAAGGCAGAAGCGGCACCTCCGGCCTCTTTGCCCATTTGTATGTTTTTTGTTTTTTTGTTTTTGGAGGGGGGATTTGGTGCTGGGGATGGAACCGGCTCCTTCCACCACCCCACCCCACGCCTGGCCATCGCTGACCATGAAACTGCACCCAGCCGCATCCTTTCATACACACACACACACACACACACAGACACACACACACACACACAGAGCCAGTCCTAGGGCTTGAACTCATGACCTGGGCACTGCCCATGAGCTTCTTTTGCTCGGGTCTGGCGCTCTACCACTTGAGCCACAGCTCCGCTTCTGGCTTCTGCAGTGGCTCACTGGAGATTTAAAAAAGTCTCCTGGACTCTTCCCTGCCCAGGCTGGCTTCACGCTGAGATTCTCAGATTCCCACCTCCTGAGTAGCTGGAATTGCAGGCAGGAGCCGCAGTGCCCAGCTGGGTCTAGCGCCTTTCCAAGCCACCTACTGGGTACCCTTCCCGTCTCAACTTCCTCTCTCCTCTCCAGCCCGCTGCCCCTGAGTCAGAATCTCAAATATCCCCTTTGATAACAGTACCCCAGGACCCCCTCCCTCCAGCACACAGGGACCCCCACCCAGCACACCGGCGGCTGCCAGCGAATGCCGGCTCAGGTCACAGGAAGAGACACTGAGCACCCGGCAGCCTGGCTTCCGGGGTGTCTTTGTTCTAGTTTGAATCCTGTTCCCCCCTTGTCCCCACCAGAGGCTGCGCCCTCCGCCTGTGTGCACTTTGTGTGCACTTGGGTGGTCTCCGCAGCCCAGCCGGGGCTTCAGGATGGAAGGAAGGACTGAAGGACAGAGGCCGGAAGGACGGCCACCGCCACACTCTGCTTGGAGTGGGAAGGGGAGCCGGGCAGGCTCAGATGCAACAACAACCCTGCACTGAGCAGGGTCCCCCACAGGGCACCCCCAAACCCCGCGGCTGAGCCCCAGCATCTTGGCTGACTCCACAAAGGCGGCGAGTGGGGTGGAGGGAGACGGCGATCGCTGGCAGCCCAGAGCATTTAGCGGTGTCGATTTATCCCCCAAACCAGCCAGGTTTATAAATATCCACCTTTATTTTTAGGGTTTCCTCCAGCTCGCCCCCATCCCGAACTCTCTCAACACCCCCTCTTTCCCCCTACGCAGGCGGCGGCTCCGGGAGTCACAGAGAAGGTGAACGGCGGGCCACCGGCGGCGGTGCCTCGGCGCCGCAGCCCCCCAGCCCCCCAGCCCCCAGCCCCCCTGCAGCCGCCCCACAATCGGCAGAGCCACAGGTCACCCGGCTCCCGGTAAGTGAGGGCGCTGCTCTCAGATACCTGGAAACCCCACAGGGCAGGTGGGGGAAACTGAGTCACCGATCGACACCAGGGACACCCCCAGGAAAAGCACGGGGCAGGGGCCGTTCCAGACCCCTGTGTGATGGATTCCTTTATCCAACCAAAGCATCTCCACGCCTCAGAGTGGCCTGGAGTTGGTGGGAGGGCTCTGTGTCCCCAAGGGGGACTAGGAGAGGATGCCCCAATCCTAGAAAGCCTGGGGCTGTCATACAAGCACCCCACAACTGCCAAAGGGGGGAATTTAGCTCTGGATGGGTTTCCTGTCCTGGCCACTCACAGGGGTGTGGGGGAGGCTAGGTAGGGGGTCCCCCTTCCAGCCCAGCTCTGGCTGTGTCAACAGCACCCCAACAACACCCATCTCCTGTGGAGAGCGGGTGCGGGCCAGGACACGGCCAGCCTCGCGTCTCAGCCCTCTGGGGGCCGATGTCACCCGCGTCCCCGGGGGGCCACAGCTGCAGGAATAGAAAGAGCGAGCGGATGAGCTCACCAGGCAGGCCGGGTCTCCCGCGACGTCCTGTGCCCTGAGCCCAATTATGCCAAGTCTCAGGGCAATCCAGGATGGTGGGGTCCCCCGGGGACTGGGGGGGGCTGACCCAACGGCAGAAGCGCACCGTCATGGTGAGGGTGCCCACCCCCCCCCCGTGGGCCTGGGCCCCAGGGAACCGGGGCAGGAGGAAGGGCCCTACGGTGGGGGGGGAGGGGGTGGCATGGACAGAAGGCAGGAAGCAATGGCCCACAAAGGCATTGTTGGGGGGCAAAGGGGGGGAGGACAGCCAGAGCCCCAGACCCAAGCCGGAGGGGCTGTGGGACTGGCAGGAGGCGGCCACCCCCAGCCCCAGCTGCTCGCTTTCCGATGCCAAAGTATCAGCTGGCAGCAGAAGAGAGAAGGAGGGACAGAAGGCAGCAGCGCCCGGCAGGGGGAGGGGGCACAAAGGAAGGGGACCCCGAGGGGGAGGGGAGCTATGCAAATGGCAGCGGCGGCGACGAGGCCCTGGCCATTAAAACGAGCCGCCAGCGCGCCCCGCTCTCCACCAGGCCGGGTGGGGGGACGCCAGAACGCACCCCGGACAGACAAAGCGGGGTCGTCACCTCCGAGCCCCGAGGGGCGGCGGGGGGGGGGGCACGCAGGAACTCCGAGCCCGGGCAGCCCAAGTGGAGGGAGGAAGATGAAGAGGGGCCCCGGGGACCCCGGGGCTTTGTCTGGCGTCTCAGGATCCCCAGAGCGGGGCTGGGGCAGGGACACCCCTCGGCGGCGGGCTGACCCGGCTGGGGGGGCGCGAGGTTGGCGGAAGGCCCCTGTTCAGGACGGGGGGGGGGGCTAGACTGGGATTAAGGGGACCCCAGAACCCCAGCGGGTGGGGTGAGGCGAGGCACTGGAGAAGTGTGGATTCGGGGGTCCCTGGGGTAGATGGGGGTGGAGGGGGGTCTCATGGAAAAGGGGTGTCCTGCGAGTCTGCACATGGGGGTCTGGCGAGGGCGGAGGGCCGGGCGGGGGTGACCGGCGAGGCTCGCGATGTGGGGGGGTGTGGCTGAAAAAACGATTCCAATGTGTGGCGGGGGGGGGGGGGGGTTCCCGGATCTGAGGATCTGGGGAAGGGAGCCGCTCTAGGGGGTTCCCCGAATTGGGGGGAGGGGCGGGGGGCAGCCAGGCTTTGTGGACGCACCCCTCCCTTTCAGGAGCGGTTCCCATAAAGAGCCGTGAACTCGGCGCAGCCTGGCCGGAGCCCGGCACCCCCGAGCCGCTCACGGAGGGGGGCAGGGGCGCCCCGAACCCCCGGGGCCCACGGCGCGGCCCCCGATGACGTCACCTCCCCGCCCCGGCCCCCCAGGGGGCTCCGGCCGTGCGACCACGGCCCCCTTCCCGGGGGTCCCCGTGGGGAGAGGGGGAATCGGGGGTACCGAGGGGCGTCGGAGCCCCGGAGTTAGTGGGGAGGGGGGTTGGGGCTCCGCCCGCCTGTGCGTGGGGGGGGCGCCGGGCCGCATTAGGGTGGGGCCGAGGGGAGCCCCCCACCCCACAGGGCGGCCGTGGCGGGGGAGGGGGCCGCCCGCACTCGGGGTTCCCGCGTCCCCGTCCCCGGGGACCCCTCCCCGCCCCCCGCCCCGCGTCCCCGCCCGCGGTGCAGCCGGCGGCGCTGGGCAGCGTCCAACGCGGCGCCCGGGGCGAGCGCAGCCCGGGCCCCGCAGCCCGGCGCCCGCCGCGGCCCCCGCGCGCGCCGCACAATGGCCGGGCTCCCCGGGCACAAAGCCGGCGCGCTGCCCGGCGCCCCCCGGCCCGGCCCCGCGCCTCTCACCTGCAGGCTGGCCGGCTGCGCTCCCCGCGCGCGGCCCCGCTTCACATCCTGGCTGTGGCATGAGACCCGAGCGGAGCCCGAGCGCCCGCGGCGGGCGGCGTGCGCCGGCCGGGCTGGCCGGGCTGGCGGCGGCGGGCGGCGGGCGGCGCGCGGACTCTCACTGCGGCTCGCGCTCCGCTCGCGCCGGCTCGCGCGCCCGCCGCGCGCCACCCCCCCTCGCCGCTGACGTCACCCCTGCCGCCGCCGCCGCCGCCGCCGCCGCTGCCGGCCAGGGGGCGGTGCCGGCCCGCGCGCGTCACTGCGCAGCCGCCACGGCGCCACGCCCCCTCCGGCCAATGAGAAGGCGCGGCGCGGTCACGTGGGCCCCGGGCCCCTTTTAAAAGGCGGTGGGAGCACGTGGGGAGCGGGGTGCCGCGCTTCGCCAGGCACGTGGGCGGCAGCTCCCGTGTCCCCTGCGGCGTCCTGCCCAGGCCTGTCAGGACGGCTTTGTGTTGTTGTCTGGGTTTTCTGTGCCAGGCCTGGTCTTGAACTCGGGGCCTGGACGCTGCCCTGAGCCTCTTCGCTCCAGGTTAGACTCGACCACTTGAACACGGCTCCTCTTCCCGCTTCTCTGGTGGTTTGTTGGAGATAGGAGGCTCAGGGACTCTTCCTGCCCGGGCTGGCTTCGAACCGTGATCCTCAGATCTCAGCTGCGATGCCCACACCGGGCAGGAAGCAGCTGCCCGTGGTCCCCTACTCCGTGTGGCTCTGAGTCCCTTTGCTCCTGCCAAATGCCTTTTTGCCTGTCTGGGTCTCAGTCCTCATCTGAGAAGTGGGATGAAGGGCAACAAGAGTTTAGAGACAAATTACATGAAAGTACCTGGCTAGATTATTGTAAGGGCTTCAAAGCAAACAGGTAAGGGGGAGGTAGAAAAAAAGAAAAGGGCCTCGAGCTAGAGGCGCACGCCAACAGTCCTTGTTGCTCAGGAGGCTGAGATCTGAGGATCTCGGTTCAAAGCCAGCCCGGGCAGGAAAGTCTGTGAGCCTGGTATCTCCAATGAACCACCAGAAAGCCAGAAGGGGTGCTGTGGTTCAAGTGGTAGTAGAGCCCCAGCCTTGAGCAAGAAGAGAGCTGGGGAGGGGGGAGTAGGCAGCGACCAGGACCAGAGTTCAAGTGCCAGGACCAACAAAAACAAAAAGCAAAAAATGAATACAACTCAAGTTGTATTCCTGTTACATGGGGTGGGCTTACTTGGTTCTATGAGATTCAGGTTTAAAACCTGAGATTGCCCTCCCCCAACCCCCACCCTCTTCAAAACCATTGATTCATTCATTGCAGGCCGAAGACTCCGATAAACAAAAAGCATTAACCCGGAGAACAGAACGGTATGGGGCAGCGGAAGTCATAAACAGGAAAGAGAGAGGAGAGGATGAATAATTTAACAAGGACCTAAATTAAGCTTGGAGTTTCCCAGCGGGCAGCGGTGCAGTGGCCAGGTTGGTGGAGCCCATGTGTCCTCCTTCCCGGCTGGGTGACCCTGACGTGGCCTCTGACAGTCTGCCCTTGGTTTTGTCATCGGAGCAATGGGGACACAGCCCCATCTTGATGGACTGAATGGGATGGGCTGCACGGGCGCTTGATGTGGTTTCTGGTATACCCTAGGTGCTCAAACCTTGCAGTGTTTGGAAGCAGAGGACGGTGAGGCTGGGGAATGAGCTGGGGCAGATGTGGCAGAGCCCAGGCCGCTGTCAGGGAAGGGACTAGAACCAGTTCCTGTAACAATCAGTGTGAAAGGAAGTGCTAAGTGTGTCTGCCTCCCGGGCACTGGCGTGCAGCAAAGGAAAACAGATGTAAAATGCCCTGTATGAGTGCCCAGGAAACAGCCATCCATTCCCACCCCCCCCCATGAGCCACGATGTCTTCAATGCTCTGGACACAGAAGTAAACAAAACAGACACACTCACACACACACACCCTCCAGTTAACAGTGCAGTGGAGGAGATAGACAATATCTCACTCTAGGTAAAAGCCTATTATCTCTGGAGCCCAGAGGCCCTGCTCACTCTGCACCTTCCCTCTTTGCCTCCTTCCTCCCCCTCCCTACCTGCCCCTCCTGGCTTCCTCTGCTCCAGCCTCATGGGCTGCTGCTGCTTTTCTATGGGGCCAGGCTCAGGTCCTGCCCCAGGGCCTTTGCACACTGTGTGCCCTTCACTCAGCACAGGCTGCTGTCAATGAGAAAATCTGGCTGCCCTGCCAGAAATGCCAGGTGATCATGAGACTCAATTCAACAGAGGTTGGGGTGCAGCTGAGTAATGGGGCCCTGTCCAGTATGTCCAGGGTGGAGGGCAGGGGGCAAGGGGAGAGTTTGAGCTTCATCTCTAGCACCATAAAAAAAGAAAATAATGATAATCAATCCACAAAGAACAGAACATTCTAGTCTGACAGGCTGGGGCCTCTGGGCAGCTGTCAAGAAGGTGCTAAGGATTCAGGAGAGCCAAATCAAGACTTCCACAAGCCAAATCAGGAGGGAGGAAAGGGGAAGGATGGGCCTCCTTGCTCTCTGCAGGGAGGGGGGAAAAAGTAAGGAAAGGAGGAGGGGCGAGGCGGGGCCTGGTGGGGCCTGGGTCTCTGCTTGTCTGCCAACCCCAGTGCCTGGCATGCTTGATGATAGGACTCATTATTGAGTGAAAAGTTCACTCAGTGATCAGCCTCATCTTAGGCAATTGGGGTGAGAAAGGGGTCCCCTGGCCGCCTCCCCCCCAACCTCCACCTGCAGAGCCTGGTAATTGGCTCCATTGTGATTTTGTTGAGTTGACTCCCGGGAACTATCATCCGTCCATCAGCACCGCACACAAACAGGATTCTTCATGCCAAGTCCAAGATCCTGTGAGTGGGCAACCAGCTACAGTCCCTAAGAGAGAGACCCAGACATCTGCTGCAAACCACCCTGGGACTCACTGCACCATTCCTACACATTCTCTCTCCCCCCCTCCCTCCTTTCCTCCCTGCTCCAGACAGATCCCCCCCTTTTCCATGGGCTCCAGTGCAGAGAAGCTTTGGGGATCCACTAATGAAGTTCATCAGGTCTGTGCATCAGGGAAAACCTAGGTTCAAATCCTGACTGTGGCCTTTGCAGCCTTCAGCATCCCTTCCTGATCCAACCACTCCATAAACAAGAACTAGATAGAAGGATCCTTCTCCATCTGGTACAAGTCACCTACAGTGACTTACTAGTGACAGAATGGTTTGTTTCCCCCCCCAAAAAAAAAGGCCAGAAGCAACTGTTCCACTTTGTATTTCAGGTTACAGCCAGGCAACGAGGGAAGACGGATGAAGTGAAACACGACATCTTTCAGCCGGGTGCCATGGCTCACACCTGTAATCCCAGCAACCTGAGAGGCAGACCGAGGAGGACTGACATTGGAGGACAGCCACACAGGTGCAGTGGTGCACACCTGCCATTCCCAGGGACACACAAGGAAGCACAGAGGAGGAGGAGGCTCAGGCCAGCCCCGGGCAAAGATAACCAAGGCTAACAGTATTCGGGGCGTGGCTTTAGCTGAGGGGCGTGGCTATGTGATTGGGCGTGGCTTTCTGGTTGACAGGCATGGTCCAGCCTGGCTGTGGCCCTAGTGGTGGGGGCGTGGCTGGGGCAGTGGGCGTGGTCATAGCCCGTAGGGGGCGTGGCCCGTGTGTGAGAGCACCTGCCTTGGAGAGCTTTAGGCCCTGAATTCAAACCCCAGCCCGGCCAAACATCAAAAAAGTACAGCTTTTGCCCCTGGTGCCTAAATGCGATGAAGACAACTCCATCCACGTTCATGGATGAAACCAGATGACTAAAGGTGGACACACACACACCAAGCTGAACCCAGTGCCCATCAAAACCCAGCGGGCTTGTCCACAGCCTCCCCGCTCTGCGAGCAGGAAAAGGTGAGGGAGTCTGAGACTTCACGGTTTCCATCGGGGTTGTGAGTTCCAGCTCTGCAGGGACGGATCCTGTCTCAGCCTCCTCCAGAATGCTGGCATTGGGGCGTGTGGGCCACCACGCCCAGATCATTATTTTTACAATATAGGCAAAAGAATCTCTGCCTATGTATAAACCCAGGTCATCCTCACCATCCCTATTTTACCAAACAAAAGAGAAAACACATTGCAGCCCCTTGGATGCAGGGTGCATGCCACTGCAGCAGCGCCAGCTCTCACGACTTTGTCCACCATATCTGGGTTTTATTTCTAGGGTACCCTAGAAGTAGGGGTGGAGGCGCAGGTCACAAGATACATCCCCTTTTCAGTCTGGCTTCATTCCTCAAGCAGGATATAGTTGTCATTTACCCGTGTTGTTGCTCAAAATTCGCTGTATACCATCACCGGCTTTGCCTGAACAAATGTTTTTGTTTCCCATCTTTGTGTGGGCATATGTTTTTGTTTCCATTAGATAAATACCCCAGAGTGGTTTTGATGGGTTGTTTAAATAATTCTTTCAAAATTAGCATCATTTTGATAGGGATGAAGATGCTGGGGATGGAACTCGGGACCTTGTGCCTGTTAAACATACGCACACCATCCAGGCACACCCCCAGCCTGAAAAGCAAACAGAGGTTACAGGGCAGTTGCAAGCAGGGGCTGATGGACCACTCGTGGTAATGCTAGTCACTCAGGAGGTGGAGATCTGAGGATCACAGGTCAAAGCCAGCCAGGACAGGAAAAAAGTCTCTGAGACTCTGACCTCCAATAAACCACTCGGAAAAAGCCACAAATGACACTGTGGCTCAAGTGGGCCTTGAGCCTGAGAAGTTCAGGGACAGTGCCCAGGCCCTGAGTTCAAGCCCCAGGACTGGCAAAAACAAAAACAAACCAACAAAACAGTTCAGCTTTCAAGACAGTCGTCCCTGATTGTGCCATCTGATTCCCGCTACCCACAGGGCTCTCCTTTCCTGTATTTGGCACCTTTTCACTATGTTATGCTGATTAACCCAGCCCACTGCGATTACCCAATCCTTTTCCACATTCTTTATCAGCCAGCCCCACTAGGTCTTGGGGGGGAAGGAGGCTCTCAGTCATTTACATTTTTTTTTCTTTTTTTGCCAGTCCTGGGGCTTGAACTCAGGCCCGCCCTAAACTCTCTCCCTGACCACCTTTTTCCTCAAGGCTGGTGCTCTACCACTTGAGTCACAGCTCCACCTCCAACTTTTTGAATCGGAGATAAAAGTCTCATGGACTTTCCTGCCCAAGCTGGCTTCGAACCAGGATCCTCAGATCTCAGCCTCCTGAGTAGCTAGGATTACAGGCAAAGCCACTGGCTCCTGACTCATTCATGCTTTTATGAACAGAAAGACGGGGACGAAACTGAGGCACACCTCACACTCTGAAGCCAGGAGCAGGCCTGGGACGGAGCTCCAGGCCCTGAGGGCTGGCAGTGAGGTTCGTCATGAAGCTGTCTTTACTTGTAGCGATGCTGTAACAAAGCACCCCAGGCGGGTGAGGGTTAGACAACAGAAATGGACAGCGAGGGGACACTTTGCCCGTGAGCGCCAGACTGCCTGGCTGGCATGTGGAGTGATAGAGGGACCCAGTGACAAATTCAAACCAGAGCTGTGTCATGGCAGCTGGCACTGGTACCCACAGGGCCTCGGGCTCCCTGGTTCTCAGAAAAACCACTGCACCCGCTGTGGGCCAGGGTGGCAAGAGCCAAGCCTCTGTGTGGGAAAGGTGAACCCACTCATTTACATATTCTCCCCAGGTGCATCTTGGGAATTGACTGCTGCACGATTAAGGAGGCTGGGGAGGGGAGTCCTGAGCCCCTGGGAAAGCAGATGAGGGGGACTGAGGCTGAGGAGGGCAAGGAGAACTCGGGAACCCTAGGATAGGGGAGAGGAGGGGCGGTAAAAATGTGAGGGTGTAGATCACCCTAACCAAGTGAAGACAGCACTGCTACCATTAGTTCACCAGGTACATGCCACTTTTCCTTGCAAGAACAAAGCTGGCCTCAGTTTACCCTACCTGGTTGTGCTTCACGTCCCAGGCAATCAGCGATCCGCCAATCATCCACCATGCACCAGCAGTTCCCATGGCACTTGGCACACAGTAGACACTTAATAGGTGTCACCAGAGCCTCAGAACTTAAACTGAGGCCAAGGACACACAGGGAGCCCGGATGTTCCCGTAGGACTTAAGCTCTTCCCGCCCCCCACCACCACCTTTGCAGCCAGTGCAAAGGCCCTGGGGTAGGAGGGAGCTGGCATGTTGGAGGAGCCTACCTGGCAGAAGCTGATGGGGAGAGAGGGGCAGAGAGGGAGAAGGAGGAGGCAGGGAGGGGACAGGGTGGACCCAGCAGAGCCCCGGGGGGTGGGGGAAGCTGCAGGGAGGACTTGGGTTTCCATACCAAGCGAAGGTGGGTGCCACAGGGGGCCGGTGGGACCGGGCTGTGCTCACGGGCGCCCTCTGGTGGCGGCGGGAGGCCGGCCGGCAGATGTGACCTGGGTGAAGGTGAGTTTGTTCTGTGACAGCGTGTGCAGCAACCTGCCGGGGTGACAGCCCATTCCAGGAAGAGCGGTGCACGAGCCAGCGCAGCCTCCGTTCCTGACACTGTTCCAGGTGTTTCTGCAGCCACCCTGCAGATGCGGGGAGCACCGTGCCAGTTACCCACACACCACCACCCCCTGTTTTTTTGAGGGGTGAGGGTGGTGGAGACAGGTGCTGGTGGCTCACGCCTGTCATCTTAGCTGCTCAGGAGAGCTGAGGATCACGGTTCGAGGCCAGCCTGGGCAGCAAAGTCTGTGAGACACTTATCTCCAATGAACCAGCAGAAAACCAGAAGTGGCGCTGCGGCTCAAAGTGGTAGAGCACAAAAGCTTAGGGGCAGCGCCCAGGCCCTGAGTTCAAGTCCCACAATGAAAAACGTTATTTCATTCTTCCCCTTCACTCAGAAATTGTCCGTTGGTCCTGGTGGCATCTGTGGGTGAGGTGACCAAGTGCCCAGTTCAGGACACTGCACAATCTTCACAAATTAACGCATGACAGTTTCTCCCTTGGCCCCTTGAGTCCTTGGTTCTATGGTTGATCTCAGCTGCTCCAAATCTGACCCTGCTCTAGACAGTCCCCAGAATTCACCAGGATGCCCCCAAATCACTTTCAACCCATCCTTGCAGGGATCCACTAGGCCTAGTGTGGGAGCAGCAGTCCTGGCTCAGGGAACAGCACATGCAAGGGTCCTGGGGCAGGAAGAAGCTCTGTGCAGTGCAGAGCTGGGAAGATGGATGGGGAGAGTTTACAGAGCCAGCCTGTGGGGCTGGAAGCTAAGTGAGGTTCATCTCCCACCCCTTCCCTGAACAGAAGTTATTAACCGCGGTACTTAATTACGCTATTAACCACTGACCCTGTCTCTCCACGCCTCTGTGTGCCCCGGGCAGGGCTTTCTAGCTGCTTTGTCCTGGTCTCAGGACCTTGGACAGCTCTCTGTATGCACCAGGTGCTCAATAAATGAATGCTTCATCCCTAGGCTTGGCTCCATCAGAGAGAAGCCATCTCCTCCCTTTTGCTGGTGTTGGTGGTGTGGTGGTGGTGGTGGTGGGGCTTGAACTTAAGGCCTGGGCACTTTGGTTCAAAGCCGGCACTCTACCACTTTGAAAAACAGCGTCACTTCCGGTTTTCTGGTGGTTCATTGGAGATCAGAGTCTCACGGACTTTCCTGTCCAGGCTGGCTTTGAACCACGCTCCTTGGATCTCAGCCTCCTGAGTAGCTAGGATGACAGGCGTGAGCCACCAGCTCATCCCCTCTCTTTTGGTGCTTGTCATGCACCCGCCGATCCCCCCTGCCTTCTTCCCCCTTCTTTCCTCTTCCCCCCTCTTCTGTTCCTCTCTCGGGAGAGGAAAGGGTTAAGCGTGCTGGCACAGTGGGAAGTTTCTGGATCCTCGGAGCTGGGGCTGGAGCAGCACGCGGCGGGCAGGGCTACAGAAATACACTCTGGTTTATTAGGAGAAGGAGCTGGAAGCGGATGGCTGCGGGGTGCAAAGATAGACGCTTCCTGTCTTCTGGGCCGGCTCCACAGCTGCAGAGCAGGGGCGGGAGGACAGGCAGGCCCCACAGCCGGCAGGGCAGGGGACGGCGGGAGGAGCAGGCCCCGGACGCAGAGCGCCCCTTCTCTGGGCCTCGGTGGCACCATTTGCCAAATGTAGATAATATTTTACTCCCGGGGCTTGAACTCTGGGCCTGGGCGCTGCCCCTCAGCATTTCAGCTCAAGGCGAGTGCTCTACCACTTGAGCCACAGCACCACTTCCAGCCTTTTCTGTGTATGTGGTACTGAGGAATCGAACCCAGGGCTTCATGCATGCAAGGCGAGTGCTCTACCACTTGAGCCACAGCGCCACTTCTGGTTTTTCTGGTGGTTCATTGGAGAGAAGAGTCTCACGGACTTTCCTGCCCCGGCTGGCTTTGAACCCTGATCCTCAGATCTCAGCCTCCTGAGTAGCTGGGATGACAGGCGTGAGCCACCGGCACCCGGCTCTTTGCTTTTACAGGACTGCTGGGCTTTGAACTCAGATCCTCCCACTTGACAGGCAGGCTCCCTTGTCGCTGAGTCACAGCTCTGCTCCCACCTTTCTACTGGCTGGTTGGGCCTCTACGACTCCCTCAGGCTTGGCTCCTCAAGGTCGGCCTTGAACCTCAACCCTCCAGGTGTCAGCCTCCTGAGTGGCCAGGATTGCAGGTGTGAACCAGTAGCCCAGTTGTTCCTTTGATTGCCCAGGTTGGCCTCAAAACACGATCCTCCCCCATCCCAGCCTCCTAATTAGCTACGATCACAGGCAGAAACCACAGAGCCCCCAGCTGGGCTGCGGTTTTCAAGATTCCCCTTGTAGTCTGTTCACCTCTGCCTCTCACTGCGTGACCCATTTTCCGTTCTCACGGAAGGTTCTGGAGGCCCAGCCAATTGGATTCTTTCCTCTGAGAACTCGGATCAGAGTTCCCCCAGAGTAGTGGCTTCCAGGTTGCCCCCTGCAGCAACCACGGTCACTCTTGAGTTGTCACCATCACCACAAAGAAACGAAGACCAGTTCAGCGATCCCAGCTTGCGGCTTGCTGCAGGGAGGGGAGGTGCTGCAATCGCTTGGTGATGCCTGCCCATCCACCCCCTCCCCCACTGGAGGGTTCTGTCATCACTTGGTGATGCCTGCCACAGGCAGCTCAATGGCCAGTGGTGGTCTGTGTGCCGGGCCTTGGCACACTTGGGGCTAACAGGGTCGTTTCTGCTCAGGAGAAATCCTTCGCAGCCTCCCCTGAAGGGTTGATTGGGGGTGGCTCTGGGCTTTTCTGATCTGAACAGGTAGGGAAGGGGTTCAGGCATTGTCTGGGCTGCTTTTGCTCAATGTGATTTGGGGGCAGACCGCTTCCCATCTCAGAGGTTCTTTTTTTTTCTCCTCCCAGAGGAATCGCACGCTCCTGGGGCTGTGACACAGGGACCTGAGATGCCTGGCCCACCCCGCAATCTGTCCTATTTCCCACCCCACCCCCCAGGGCCTTTCCATCCCCCCGCAGTGATCCCGGACCTCCACCAGAGCCCACCCTCTTTGGGGTCGGTTGTGACTCTGCCTTCCACACTTGGCAGCCGGCCTGGCTGCGTCTCGCACCTGGGTTGTGCCGGCTCGGCGCAGCCACGGGGTGATGGGCGGGGGAAAAGGCACCGGGGGACAGCTTGGCCCGGCAGCCTGGCCCTGGCCTCCACTCCTGGACCAGCCCCAGCCTGGCAGCCCCGCGCCCAGCCTGGCCACCGGCCGACACTTGGCCCAGTGTCTCTCCCAGCATTATTGCTGCAGGTGGAGGCCCAGCCCGCCGACCTTGTCATGAGCTGAGAACTGCAGGGACCCCAGAGAACCAGAGAGAGAGAGAAGCCACCACCCCCACTACCATCAAAGCTTGTGCCAAGCCCAGAAATGACTCTGGACAGAACAGAAGTTTGGGGCCAAGCTGAGCCCATCTTGTGGCCAGGCCTCTCCCAGAGACCACAGGATGCCGGGCAGCCCCTCCTGCATGCAATGGGGACATGCGTGCTGCAGCCCTGTCCCTCCCCCCACCAACACTGCTGCCCCCTGATGGGATCTTAGACTCCTCCCATGGCCTCTGAGCCCTCTCCCCCAAGGCCCCCCACTCTCCGGTCCCCTGAGCTCTGAACTTGCAGCCTGCCTCGGTTTTTCCTCAAGGCTTCCGTGCATACTGTTCAACCAAACAATGCTGTTCCCCCCCCTCCCGGCCAGGCGTCAGCCTGTCCACCAGTGCTTCATAAAACCCTTCCTTGGAGCTGCGGTCCCTAGCTGGGAAGGGTCTGTAGTCCAGCCCTGGGGTTTGGAGGTGCCCAGGCCTGGCCAGCGGTGCTCAGATCAGGCTTAGGGAGACCAAGGAAATTTAGAGGACTAGAGCTTCGGGGGAGAGGGGGGCGAGGGGCGGGAAAGGGTCTGCCTACCTGGCCTGAGTTCAAATCTCAGCTGAGCCACTCACGGACCAGGGTGAGCCCAGCTTCATTCGCAGGGAGCAGTTCAGGTAGGGCTGATTCAAAAAGTTGACGAAGGCCAGCCTGCCATGCCTTTGTGGTGGGCGTGGCCTTGTGGTGGGCGTGGTTTGTAGGCAGGTACATGGCTAGAGTGACAGTGGGTGGCTCACTTGGGGGCGGGGCTTGGGTGCTAGGATGGAGCTTGGGTGGTGGGCGTGGCTTTGCGGCTGCGAGTGGGCGTGGTCTTTTGTGGTGGGCGTGGTTTGCTTGTTGGGTGCACGGTTTGTCTGTGGCTGCTTG
This sequence comes from Dipodomys merriami, assembly GCF_024711535.1. Lineage (NCBI taxonomy): Eukaryota > Metazoa > Chordata > Mammalia > Rodentia > Heteromyidae > Dipodomys > Dipodomys merriami. The sequence goes on from NW_027206291.1 coordinate 3,174,654, forward strand.
AGTGGGGGGTGACATGGTTTGGGTGGTGGGCGTGGCTTTGTGGTTAGAGTGTGGTCTGGGCGGTGGGCGTGGCTTTGTGTGGGGGCGTGGTTTGGGTGATGGGCTTGGCTTTGTGGTTGGGGCGTGGTTTGGTGGTGGGCGTGGCCTTTGTGGCCGGGGCGTGGCCTGGGGCAGTGGGCGTGGCTTTGTGGCTAAACATGGTCTGGACGGTGGGTGTGGCTTTGTGTGGGGCGTGGCTTTGTGTGGTGGGCGTGGTTTCAGCGGTGGGCGTGACTTAAGACGGTAGAGCGCCTCCCTGGCAAGCACAAGGCCCTGAGTTCAAACCTCACCACTGCCAAAGGCAAAGCCGACATGGAGACAGGCGACAGGCCTTCGAGGAATCGGAAACCAGTGTTCAAAGAAAATCGCCTGGCCGTGTTCACGGCAGCGACATTCCCTACAGCCAGCAAGTGGAGACCACGCTGTGTCTGCCCACGGGCGTGTGGCCACACGCGGCTCGCGTGGATCCGGGCCCTCGGCGTGTGTCTGGGCCGCGGGGGCAGGAGTCGGAGGACAAATGTCACAAAAGGCCACCTGGGTCCCGGAAGGACAAGGGGGGCTGCGGGTGGGCAGGGCCGGGAGAGGCGGGCGCTGGGCTCCGCGCGTGCGTGCTGGGGGTGGTGACCGTGCGCTGCGTGCAGCTCTGCCTTCCCTTCTCTGGGCTCAGGAGCTCATCGCACCAGGCTGGCCTCGAACTCAAGGCCTTCCTGCCTCCGCCGCCCCAGGGCTGGGCGTACAGGCGTGGACCACCAAGCCCGGCTGGATGATGCATTTTTTAGATGATCAAGCGCGATCAGATTTTGTCTTATGTGCATTCGGTAAGGATCTGAAGAGACAGTTTGCTTTATTCCCAGGCCCGAACATGAAGCACTGGCATAAAAGAGTGAATGTTTACACACCGGAAAACCAAGGAAGACCTTGAATACAGGTACTGGCATAAGCTGGAATTGTCCCTGGAGGAAACTGAGGCTGCAACCCTGGCCCCCTGGGTAAGGCTGGGTGCTGGGTGGACATATTTCATTTCGTTTTTATCACTGACCCCTTTTGCACCTCAGAAGATGGGAGAGTACCGCAGTCAAAAGCGCCGTATTTGACCCTGCTGTGTGACCTTGGGAAAGTTGCTTGACCTCTCCGTGCCTATGGCCAGCTCAGACTGTGTAAGACCAGGCTCCACTGCACGGATACCAAGAAAAAGGCTGGGGAGAAAGAAAAAAGAAAGAGAAAAAAAAGAAGTAGGCCTTGGGCAAGGGCTCTTGGGTTTGTCGGGGACTGAATCAAACAAAGAAATGTCTTAAGATTCAACTCCTTGGAGCAGGCCTTGGCAGACAGAGGGTGTTTGTTAGCTCCTAGTGCCCCAGTTGGTGAGCTCACCCCGGGGAACCCCCTGGGACAGCAAGTGTGACTCAACCCCAGGAAACCAGTCCAGTCCCAGCTGCCTGGGGTCGCCCCTCCCCCCCCACATCTGGCCACACAGGAGGCAGGTGAGTGCCCAGGGGGAGGGGGAAGTGTCTCCTATTCATTGCCTCATTAGCATCCTGGAGGAGCCGGTCGCCATGGCAACGGAGGATGCCACAGGGGCTGCGCTGGCCCCACCGCCCCGCAGGGACCTGGGCCTCTGTGGACCTGGCTTTCCCCGCCAGCTTTCTCCTCATCGTGCTTCTTTGGAGAGGTAAAACAAAGCTTCCCACTGTCCAGGGTGGGGGGAGAGGGGTAAGGGGGGGCCGACCCCCACCCCACCACCCGGACACCTGGGGGATGGTCTCAGTGTGCTCCGTGGAGCTCATCATCCCCACACACCCAGTTCTCTCCATCTCTTGGGAGATGGTGCAAGAAGTAGAGAAATGGCTGAGTGCAGTGATTCACGCCTGTAATCCCAGCCACTCCTGGAGGCTGGATGGATGCATGGGTGGACAGAGGGATGGATGGGTAGATGAATGAGTGGATGGACAGATGGATGGGTGGATGGATGAACTGGTGTGTGGATGGATGGGTGGGTGGAGGGGTGGATGGGTGGATGGACAGATGATGTATGTTAGGTGGGTGAATGGATGGATGGGTGGATGGATGGGTGGGTGGGTGGATGGATGATGGATGGACAGATGGATGGGTGGATGGATGGGTGGATAGGTGGGTGGATGGATAGATGGATGGGTGGATGGGTGAGTGGGTGGATGGGTGGATGGATGGATGGATCAGTGGATGGATGGATGGGGGGGTGGATGATGGATGGACAGATGGGTGGGTGGATGAACTGGTGTGTGGGTGGATGGATAGGTGGGTGGATGGGTGGGTGGATGGGTGGATGGATGGATGGATCGGTGGATGGATGGGTGGATGGGTGAATGGATGTGTGGGTGGATGGACAGATGGTGTATGTTGGGTGGGTGGATGGATGGATGGGTGGGTGGGTGGATGATGGATGGACAGATGGAGGGATGGATGGGTGGGTGGGTGGATGGGTGGATGGATGGATGGATAGATGGGTGGATGGGTGGGTAGATGGGTGGGTGGATGGACAGATGGTGTATGTTGGGTGGGTGGATGGATGGATGGATGGGTGGATGGATGGATGGATGGGTGGGTGGATGGGTAGGTGGATGGGTGGATGGGTGGGTAGATGGGTGGGTGGATGGACAGATGATGTATGTTGGGTGGGTGGATGGATGGATGGGTGGGTGGATGATGGATGGGTGGATGGATGGATGATGTATGTTGGGTGGGTGGATGTGTGGGTGGATAATGGATGGACAGATGGATGGTGGAGAGGTGGACAGGTATGTGGATAGAGGGTGGGGGGGATGGGTGGTGGACGCCCTCCCTGCCCCATCCCACACCACCTTGTCTGCTGCTGTTCCTGGTGTCTGGCCTGGGCCCTCACTGTCCTCGAAGCCGCCTTCTGTTCTCCTGCGTGGCTATCTTTCTTTTTCTGTTCTGGGAAGGACTCGGGGTCTGGACCTCGGGCGGTGGCTGCCCCGCCATGAAGCCGCCTTGGTCCCAGGCCGGCCTGGCCCTGGTCCTCCTGTCCAGCTCTGCCGGCCTGTCGCCCTGTGGAGATGCATTCTGCCCTCTTGACCTGGGATCCTCTCGCGTGGCTGGGATTGCAGGCGTGCGTTACCGTCCCAGCCTGGCTGTGTGTTTGCCATATCGCGCGTGGACTCCGGAACACAGACCCTGCCGGGCCGCTGTCTGGGTCCCCTCCCAGCCCCCGTGTGCGGGGCGGGCCGCGGTCAGTACTCCTGGGGAGCTGGACATCCGTGGGGGTCACAGCGCACTCCTGCAGGTCTGCACGCTTGAGGGGAGCAGGTGGGTGATTGGCAGGCCACCCTTGCCGAGGCCCCGCCCCCAGCAGGGCCACCGGAAGGGAGGTGTCCTGGGGTGCTCAGAGCCCCTCATCTTCAGGCTGTGGTGCAGTCAGCCTGCCTGGCCTCCCCCTCTGCTTTCAGGTTCTCTTTCCAGAATGTTCCTGAGAGCTTCTTTGCACCCTGGCTGGGTGACATCACGTGAGTCTGGGAGGGGGGAGGGGGAACCAACCTTAAAGGTCAATGTCTATAATTGAATTTTCCTCCTGATAAAAATAGCATCTTTGTGATCCTTTAAATGGTGCTGAGGGAGGAGGGAGGGAAGAGAGGGAGGAGGGAAAGAGAGAGAGAGAAAGAGGGAGGGAGAGGGGGAGGGAGGGAGAGATAATAGGAGGGAGGGAAGGAAAGAGGGAGGAGGAGGGTGGAGGGGGGAAGGCCTCCCGCGGGGGAGAAATGCCTGGGACCTTCTGAACAACCTTGGGGAAGGCGGGAGGGGGGGGCGGCTCTGTGGTCAGGGAGACTGAAACCAGACCAGGCCCGGGCTTGCTTCACTGCAGTCAGCCGGGGAGGAAAAGTGGGAATGGACAGGATCAGGCACTACATGGGGCCATGGGACAGGCTGTGGCGAGCAGGTGGGGTGAGCCACACGGAACCCAATGCCCGCACCCCGACTCTACACCAGAGCTGAGGCTGGGGGGGGATGGGTTCTGGGGGGCGGGGAACCAGGGGAGGTAAACTGTGGACCACACAGCCTGGAAGCATACGCAGCTGTTAAAAAGGAAATGGGGAGGCGGGGCGCCGGGGGCTCCCGCCCATCAGCCCAGCTGCTCAGGAGGCTGAGACCTCAGAATTGTGGTTCAAAGCCAGCCCAGGTCCAAAGTCCATGAGATTCTTAGTTCCGATGAACCACCAAAAAGCCAGACATGGAGCTGTGGCTCAAGGGGTAGAGCACTAAGCCTTGAGCTGAAGAGCTGAGGGACAGCGCCCAGGCCCAGAGTTCAGGCCCCACGACCGGCAAAAGAGAGAGAGAGAGAGAGAGAGAGAGAGAGAGAGAGAGAGAGAGAGAGAGAGAGAGAGAGAGAGAGAGAGAGGGAGAGAGAGAGAGAGAGAGAGAGAGAGAGAGAGAGAGAGAGAGAGAGAGAGAGAGAGAGAGAAGGTCCAGGCAAAGGTCCTGGGGCAGGGCTGAGAGTTGTTTGTGGGCAACTCTGTGTGTGTGTGGGGGGTAACCTTGTTGGAAGCTCATGGGCGCCCTCTGGAGGCTGCCGTGGGAAGGACAGGCTGTGTGTGTGTGTGGGGGGGGGACCAGAGCTCACCCCGCCCCCAGCAGCTGCTCCCCTGCACCTGCCTGTCCCCAGCATCTCCCTACAGAACAGCCCCTGCCCCCCCCCCAGCCCAGAAACGCCTGACACCAGCCTCAGGCCACACAGCACCGGCCCCAGGGGAGCTGAACGCAGGTGTCTGTTGATTGATGTTATTTTTTATTGATCCTTAAAACACCTGCCGAAGACCCGCTCCGTCCCGGCCAGGAACATCGCGGCCCTGTGAGCGGGAGGAAGACTTATCCTCCCTTTATTTCTCCTATTCTGTGCTGGTGCTAGGGCTCGAACTCAGGGCCTGGGTTGCTCTCCTGGAGCTTTTGTGCTTGAGGCGAGTGCTCTACCCCTTGAGCCACAGCACCACTTCAGGCTTTATGGTAGTTCACGGGAGATAAGAGTCTCATGGACTTTTCCTGCCCGGGCTGGCTTTGAACCGTGATCCTCAGATCTCAGCCTCCTGCGTAGCTGGGATGACGGGCCTGGGCCACTGGCACCTGCCTTTTGGATTCTTTCTTAAACTCCTGCAGGGTGGCCGCTCCCTGGAAGGGGCTCCGAGAAGCCAGGGCTAGCCTGGGGCTCCGAGAAGCCAGGGCTAGCCTGGGAGGCTGATCCTCCTATCTTGGCTTCCTAAAAGCTGGGATTACAGGCGCGCCCCACCATTCCCGGTCTCAAGAAGATGAGGGATGAGTCCCTGTTTGGCTGGGTGACACGTGTGTACCCATGGCATGATGTGGAAGAGACGGCTGAAGCCCCTTCTTTGAGGGCTCTCAGGACTGGAGTCTGAGCACCCTGACTGTAGCTCCCCAGCCCGCCCGCCCTTCCCAGCTGGCTCTGTGTGGCTCTATTAATTCCTGTGCGCCCCATTAATGGTCCGAGCCGAGCTATTAGCACATCCTTTATACACGGCCCGATGTCTAATTGTGCGGACCTCAAAGCCTCCCTTTCCTAATTGTCCTCCCCGCACAATTAGGCTCGCTGTGGGCGGTTCTACGGTCCCCTGCGCTCCCCGGCCCCCCCTCCCCCGCTGGCCGTGACGAACGGAATGTCCCATCTGCAGGCACAGAAGCTGCCCTGGTTCCTGGGCTCCAGGAACAACTGGCCTGGTTGGGGAGACAAAGGCACCATTCAAGTCGTGGGCTCCAACTCCAGGCTGTTGACTGGGTTGCGGGACAAGAGCGCCCTCTGCTGGTGGAGGGGCAATGACAGGTGGGCCCTGAAGGATGTATAGGAGTCTGTGACCCAGAAAGGCATTTCCATTTGCTTGGTTTTGTGGAGACGGGATCTCTAGGCAGCACAGGCTGGCCTTGAAGTTGTGATCCTCTTGCTTCGGCCTCCTGAATGCAGGGATTACAGGTGTGTCCCGCTACACCCACGGAAAACGTGTTTTTAAGCAGAATGTGTGCAAAGACCCAAAGGTGGGGAAATGGAGGCAAGAGTTGTGTGCAGAGGTAAAACTCAGGACCAGCGTCCTGCAGGAGTGCAGAGCCATGAGGAGGAATTTTAAGGACAGCCAGATGTGGCAGCTCAGGCCTATAATCCCAGGCACTCAGCACGCTGGGCTCTGAGGATCTCCCTGGATTCTAGCATGTTTTGTTACGCAGCAGCATTGCAGCCGGCGCTGACCATTACACGGGTCCCCAAAGTCAGGCTTTTCTCAACTAATACAGAGATGCCCCCCCAAAAAAAACCTGCCCCATCTACCTACGACTCCTTCCACTTTCACATCCCAGAGGACGCCCCCCCCCCGCCACGGTAGGAAACTGGCTTCCCATCGCCAGCCCCCCCAGAATTCAGAAATTCGAGGAGCGCTGATAGGTTCTGTGGGAAGTCAGAGCCATCACAGCAGCAGCAGCAGGCAGGTGGCTGGGGAGGAGGGGGGAGGGGGCGGGGGGCGTCTGCGGCAGAAAGAAAGGGACACACACACACACACACACACACACACACACACATGATCTGGAGAATATTCCTATAAGAACCTTTCAAATGCAAAGTCGAGAGACGCCAAGGAGAGGTTTTCTCAATGACAGACAATACGATGTGCGATAATATGTTTAAAAGCCATATCAGTTGTTAACACACCATAAAAATATAGCTCCATTCATCGGAGCTGTCTGTCAGGGCTGGAGCAGCAGCTGGGCGGCTTGAGAGTTTCTCCCAGTTACATCTCAATTGATTTGGGTAAGGACAACAGAAATCTAGCTGTGGCTCCCGCCTCCCGCCTCCCCCTCTCCCCCCACCGCTCCCCTGCATCTCCCTCCATCCCACAGAAGCCACTCTGGGGGCGGGAGGGGGGGGGAGGAGAAGCTGGCGCCGGTGGCTCACGCCTGTAATCCCTGCTACTCAGGAGGCTGAGACGTGAGGATCAGGGTTCAAAGCCAGCCCAGGGCAGGGAAAGTCCCTGAGATTCTTCTTTTCAAGGATCCACCAAAAAATGGAGCCAGAAATAGAGCTGCTGGGTGTGGCAAAGCTCAGGGACAGCGCCCAGGCCTGGGCTCCAAGTCCCAGCCCTTGATTTGTTGTTCCTTTTTTTTTTTTTTCCTGGTGTATTGTGTTCATGACTCTGCTCCTGGTACCCAGTAGGTGCTCAGCAATGGCAGAGTGCATGGAGAATTCTGGGAAAGAGACAGAGGGAGCAGAGCGGCACCTGCGGTGGTGGTGGTCAGGGTCCTCAAACCACGATCCTCCGATCTCGGCCTCCCGAGTAGCCGGGATTGCAGCCGTGAGCCACAGTGCCCGCCGTGCCAGGCGCCCAGCGCAGCGCCAGCAGCTCCGAGCGGGGTCTCTCCCCAGCATTGCCACCACCTCTCATCTCTTGCTGGGAAGGCCTGGCACAGATGTTGCCGGAACGGAACATCTGGCTGAGTGTTGCCGGCAGCTGTCTCTCTGAGTTGGGAGGGGGGACTCGCGTGACAGGCTGCTTGGCCACATCCCCCCCACAGCTGCCAGCTCCTTCCTGCTACGTGCCCGAGGGCCCGGGGTGAATGCTTAACCCTAATTCCCTATCTGTGCACCCCTCCTCCCGCCCCTCGCCGAGGCCCGGCTGCCGTCACCCAGAACTCTACCCGGACTCGGACAGCACCTGCTGAGCTTGGCCTCGGCTGCTCCCCGGGCCTCCCAGGTGATGGGTGAACGTGCCCCGGGCCTCCCAGGTGATGGGTGAACACGCCCCGGGCCTCCCAGGTGATGGGTGAACACGCCCCGGGCCTCCCAGGTGATGGGTGAACACGCCCCGGGCCTCCCAGGTGATGGGTGAACGCGCCCGGCACTGGCAGCCCCGGGACCTTCTTCCTCCCCACTGCCGTGGCTGCCCACCTTCTCCTTCTCTCCTGAGTCTCAGCCCTAGCGGCCCCTCCTGACAGAAGCTGTCCTCTCCCGCCTTCCCCAGCGTGGATGTTGCCACGTCTGCTCCAGCCGCGCTGCCCTTGCCCTCCTCAGCCTCCCCCTCTGGCTCCTTCCTGCCCCAGGGCCTTTGCATAGGCTCAGGCTTTAACTCACTCCTGCTGAGCCTCTCAGCCCCAGCTCTAGGGTTCCCCTTTTTGCCCCCAGCCCCCTCCTCAGACTTCCCCTCCCTCTGGGGCCTCAGTTTACCCACATCTTTTTCTTCTTTTTTTTTTTTTAACTTGTCAGTCATGGGGCTTGAACTTTGGGCCTAGGCTTTGGCCCTGAGCTCTTCAGCTCAGGGCTAGTGTCCTACCACTTGAACCACAGCACCACTTCCGGTTTTCTGGTCGTTAATTATAGATAAGAGTCTCATGGAAGCTGGGCACCGGTCACACCTGTCATCCTAGCTACTCAGGAGGCTGAGATCTGAGGATTGTGGTTCAACAGCCAGCCAGAGCAGGAAAGTCCGGGAGACTCTGATCTCCAATAAACCACCCAGAAAATCAGAAGTGGCGCCATGGCTCAAGTGGTAGAGCGCTAGCCTTGAGCTGAAGAGCGCAGGGACAGCGCCCAGGCCTGGAGTTCAGGCCCCAGGACTGGCAAATACATAAACAAAGATAAAATAAGCAGGGCTCCGGTGGCTCACACCTGTCATCCTAGCTACTCAGGAGGCTGAGATCTGAGGATCTCAGTTCAAAGCCAGCCAGAGCAGGAAAGTCCATGAGACTCTTATTTCCAATTAACCACCAGAAAACTGAAGTGGCGCTGTGGCTCAAGTGGTAGAGCTAGCCTTGAGCTGAAGAGCTCAGGGACAGCGCCCAGGCCCGGAATTCAGGCCCCATGACCGACCCCCCCAAAAAAAGAATCTTACACTTTCCTGCCCGGGCTGGCTTTGAACCTCGATCCTCAGATCTCAGCCTCCTGAGTAGCCAGGATGACAGGCGTGAGCCACCAGCGCCCACCTCTCTGTTTCTTTCTCTCTCTTCCCCTCAATCACAAGCCTTTGTACTCAAGCTGAGACCGGCCTCCTTGGGGGTTGAACACCGGGATCACTGACCAGGTGCTAGCCTCGGTCCTGAGGTGACTTAATTTCCATCCCCCCCAGGGCTCAGCCAGGGCCCAGCGCTTCCTGGCTGGAAGAAGTTTCTAGAAGCTGAGGGAGGGGTCTCCTTCCTCTCTCTCTCTGTCTCTCTGTCTCTCTGTCTCTGTCTCTCTCTCTGTGTCTCTGTGTCTCTGTCTCTGTCTCTCTGTCTCTCTGTCTCTGTCTCTGTCTCTGTCTCTCTGTCTTTCTCTCTCTCTCTGAGAGAACTGCAGGACATGTTTCCTTTGTGTGGAAGATGTTTGGCTGAGGACTTTGGGGGCTTGGGGAAGTGACACCCCCACACAGACTAGCCCCCCCTTGCCTGTCCCCATCTCCACCCCTGGCTTCTGGGGGTGAAGGAGTTAAACCAACATCAGCCGCAGGTGGACTTCCCGCTTCCCGCCCAGAAGTGACCCTAGAGGTGACCTTTGCTGGCAGTCAGGCTCGGCCAATCAGGAAACCCCAACGCGGGTGCCTGGCAACGGTTGCCATGGTATCCGGGCGGGCGCCGCGGTCCCGGGAAGGGCCTGGTGCAGGGGGCCGGGGCTGGAGGATGCTTGCACGGTAACCATGGCAACCGGGCCCAGCGGGAGGCGGGGCCCAGCAGGCGGCCAGGCCCGCCCCGCAGGCCGCCCAGCACTGCCTTGCATGGGGAAACTGAGGCCAGGGGTGGTTGGACCAGAGAGGGAGAGGACCAGGATAGTCACAAAAATCACAACCGAGGTGGCCACTGGATGCCCAGGCCTGGGGGCCCCAGAGGGCACACGCCCGACCCGGTCTCGAACCCGGAGCTGCACACAGGAACTCGGCTTCCCTGAGCCACCCGCCACTCCCCAGGGGCATTTTCCCTGGGAGAAGCTCAGGTCAAAGCATTCCACGGCAGACACCAAGGAGAGACATTCTCTGATATTCTCTCAAGTAGGAGGCGGGGGGAATGGACCATGGAGGAGGGAGACTGAGGCAGTATGGGGGTCTGGAGAAGGACGTACGGCCTGGAAGGGAAGGACACGGGTCCCCTCCCCTTCCCCCGCCCTGCAGGACGCGGGCTGGGACTGTGGGAGCCATCATGCACGTTTGCGTATCTGAACCATTTTGGAGCTTGGTTTCAGGTCCAGCTGGATCCAGGCGCTGACACAACATGGCCAGTGCTGCGTTCCCAGCATCTGAGCTTATGATCATGTAACTGCATACCGAAACACACAGGCAGGTGCAGCTACGTACACCCCAAATGGACTGATCGCCTCTCTTTTGAACTCAAGTATAGGGGAGGGGGAGAGGGGGAGCAGGGGAGGGGGAGAGGGGGAGCAGGGGAGGGGGAACATGTCAGAAGCAACAAGAGGCTATGGATTTTAGGGGTGGGGGACGCTGATGTTTTGTTCCAGGCTGCACTTGGGTTGTGAGCAATGCAATAGAGAGCCAAGCTGGTCAGAAAGAAAGATCGCCATTGGCTGTGCGCAGGGCCGGCTTCAGGAGCCGCTGAACCCAGGGGCTGGCGTGGTTTATTGGAAGTCTGTCTCTCTGTTTCTGCCTGGCTTTCCTCCCCGACAGTGCTGCTCACAGCCTGGCCACCTCCATTTGCAGAGACGACAGAATGCAAGTCAGCCTGGAGCCCGTGGCTCCTGCCTGTCATCCCAGCTACTCAGGAAGCTGAAGTTCAAAGCCAGCCTGGACTGGAAACTCTGGGAGACTCCTATCTCCAAGGAATGCCTCCCGTGGCTTCCCAGCTCCCACCCACGTCCACAACCCAATCCCCCCACCAAAGCCAGTCCCTCCCTCCCCCTGCTGCCCACAGCTCTCCACGGCTCCCCCCTCCCTCAGGGTCAAAAGCCAAGTCTTCCTGGCAGCCCCCAGGATCCTCTGCCAGCCTCCTCCTCCCTCTCTGCTCCTCCTCTGCTGCTCCAGCCCCTCCAGCCTTGCCCTGCTTCTCCAACCTGCCAAGCCCTGTCCTGCCCCAGGGCCTTTGCACTGGCTGAGCCTGTTTCTGGCATGTTGTTCATTCAGGCTGCTGGCCCCCCGCATCCATGCACAACCTGGACACAACCTGGTCAGGGTGGCTCCCTGCCGCCCAGAGTCAGAGGAGAAACTGAGGCAGGCAGCCTTCAGCTCTTCCTGGATAAGATGGAGCTGGTGGGGAGGAGGGGAGCTGTGGAAAGAGGCCATCCGCTGCCCCCCTGGTCCTGATTCATGCGGCTGGGGTCACTGGGTGCCGGGCAGCACACCCAGCTTCCAGCTCCCTGGGGGAGCCGGGAGGAGGGGCCTGGTTGCCATAGCAGCAGCATGGCCGGGCTGACTGGCTGACAGCCGGGAGGGACAGACGCGGCACTCCACACCCACGCGGGAGCCGGGGAGCCCACCCCGGGAGAGGGGGGCTGGGGCCGGAGCTCCCCCACCCCTGCACCCCAGCTCTGCAGCTGTATCTTCAAAGGCCTAGCTGGCTTGGTGGGGGGGGTCCCAAGGGTGGCTGGAGGGGAGGGGGGCGCTGGACGGTCAGGCTCAGGAAGCATGGGGTGCTGGCGGGCCAGCGTGGAGGTCTCAGCAGGACCTGCCCTGAGCCCTTCCCATGAGCCACTGGGCCGAGCCCCTCCCCCAGCTGACCCCCAAGGGGCCGGCAGCTGGCCAGGAACGCACAGGCCAGGCCACGGTGAGACGGGGCTCCCTCCACCCGCCCCCAGCTTTTGGCTTTGTGCTTGAGCCCCACACCCAGACGGTTTTTCTTTGTCCGTTTTGGCTGGCTTTGAACTGCGATCCTCAATCTCAGCCTCCTGAGGTAGCTAGGATGACAGGCGGGAGCCACCGGCGCCCGGCCCTCATTTTATTCTTATTTGTGTCTTACACATCCGCCGGCTATGTCCCCAGGTCAGGAAATCTTGCCTGTTTTAGTTACTGCTGTGACTGAATTCAAGTTTTTGGCTGCCCTGGGAATGTTACACAGAGGCCTATAGAGGCCCAAGCCTCAGTTTACCCACTAACACCAGGCGTCAACGCTGGTCCATCCCAAATGGGGCAGCAGGGAAAGTGGGAGGATTCCGGGCCCACCTGCTTCCCAGGCCGGGGCCTGGCGCTGTCCGCGGTGCTGAACCGACCATGCCCGAGCCGCGCACAGGGCCGCCCCGCCCCGCCCCGCCCTCCCCTGCCTCAGTGTCCCCATCTGCACAGACACGGCTGACGAGTCACCCCCGTCTGCTTGGGGGAGAAGAAATAAATCTCATCAGCCCCAAGCACCTGGAAGCGGGAACACGGAGGTGTGTGAATAATTGATTTTGTGAGTCATTTTAATATTTTATCATAATTGCGATGAGCCGTTTGGTGTCGTGCGGCAGCCTGGGTGTCATTAAGATGGACGGAGGCATGGATGTGCGATCGGAGCTGACCATCATCGCGAGGGGCACCTGGAGGGGCCAGGCGGCTGGGGAAGAGGACTGCCTGGAGCCCACGGGCTGACCGGCTTCTTTTCCTTGAGACAGACAGACACACACACACACACACACACACACACACAAACATGCATACACACTCGCCCACTCAGACTCTGATGCCTCTTGAGTGCATTTAAATTAAGTCTGAGCTGGGAGCTGGTGGCTCACGCCTGTCATCCTAGCTACTCAGGAGGCTGAGATCTGAGGATCGCGGTTCAAAGCCAGCCCAGGCAGGAAAGTCCATGAGACTCCTGTCTCCAATAAACCACCAGAAAACCAGAAATGATGCTGTGGCTCAAGTGGTAGAGCGCTCGCCTTGAGCTGAAGAGCTGAGGGACAGCGCCCAGGCCCAGAGGTCAAGCCCCACGACCAACAACAACAATACATTAAGTCTGAACTCCCTCCTAGGGTGGACAAGACCCCCCCAACCCAGCCCTTCTCTGACATTCTCCCCTGTCTCCTCCCTCCCTCCCCATCCCAACCACTGCTCCACCCCCAGATGTCCCTCCAGTATGCCAGGGTGCTCCTGCCCCAGGGCCTTTGCACCTGCCAACCTCCCTCCCATGAGTCCATCCCTGACTTCCTCCAAGGACAAGTTCCTGGTCATTCTCCAGCCTCAGCTTGATCTCATGGCACTGGGATTGGAGATGGAGCCTCAGGTGGGTGCCAAGAGATGGAGGCTCAAGCAGTTGGGCCTGAGGAAGTGAGGGTGGGCAGGGGAGGGTGGAGGCTGAGGGAGAAGAGTCTGAAGGAGAAAGCCTGGGCTTGGGAGAGGGCCGCAGTAAGGATGAAGGATGTGAACTTCATGCCAGGATAAAGGACTGGACGGCCATTGCTGGTGTCCCCTACCTGGCTTCCTGGGGCGCCCCGCCTGGCTCCAGCCAGGCTCCACTGGAGAACTGCGTGTGACCCTATAGCATAGGGCCGCAAAGTTCTGGCATTGGCCAAAACTTCTGCCCCAAAGGGGGGCGGAGCATCCTGGGAGGTGGCCGTCCAACCGTGGACTACATTTCCCAGGTGCTTTTGCAGTGGGTAGAGTCATGTGACACACTCTGGCCAATGGGAAGTGTGGGAAAGCCATGCCCTTTGGCTCCCGTGTGGACCCTGTCTCTGTCACAAAGGTTAGACTCAGAGGTGTGCAGGTCAGATAAATCTCTGCCTCTTACTGTTGTGGAAAAGGCTGTGCTCTGTTTCTTCTGTGTGTACCTGTGTCAGTCCTGGGCTTGAACTCAGGGCCTCGGGCGCTGTCCCTGGGCTTTGTTACTCCAGTCTAGTGCTCTACCACTTGCACTACAGTTCCACTTCTCGCTTTTTGTTTTTGTTTTTTTTGTGGTTTTGGTAGTTAATTAGGGATAAGAGTCCCAGGGACTTGCCTTCCTGGGCTGACTTCAAACCTCCATCCTCATATCTCAGTAGCTAGGATGACAGGTGTGAACCACAGCACCCAGATTACAACAAGAGTCTTAAAGATGGGGCTGGGAAGGTGGCTCAGTGGTAGAGTGCTTGCCTCGCATGCATGAGATCCTGGGTTCGATTCCTCAGCACCACATAAGCAGAAAAAACGGAGGTAGCAATGTGGCTCAAGTGGTAAGGGTGCTCACCTTGAGCTGAAGAGCTGAGGGACAGCGCCCAGATCCAGAGTTCAAGGCCCACGACCGACAAGAAAAAAAAAGTCTTAAAGCTGAGTGCCACTTCCCCTCTCCCCGAGCCACAGGGCAGAAAAGAAGCTGAGCCCTGGAGATAGAATCCTCTGGCACTCAGTGGTAGAGCTCAACATCGTGAATGGCTCCAAAAGGCCCATGGGTTGAGGGCCGGGTCACCAGGTGCTGCTACTGGGAAGCGGCAGAGCCTTTAAGAGGCGGAGTCTGATGGGAGGAAGTGAGGTGATTGGCATGTGGCCTTGAAAAGGATGAGACCCCGCCCCTTCCTTCTCTCTGCTTCCTGGCCTCCATGAGTGGAGCCGCCTCACCCAACCGCCATATTGGTGCAGCTGCCACAGGCCCAGAGCCACAGGGCCACTCACAGCCTTTGGGCCTTATAAATGGCCATCGTGGAACTAGTTTGGGTGCAGTCATGGGCATGGAAGTCTAATTTTGTGTGAGTCAGGCTGGGGACCAGCAGAGCAGGGAGGCAGACATGATGACAAGAACGAACATTGAGCACCTGCTGTGTGCCGGGCACTGCAGTGGGCCCAGCTCCCTGCTGGCCTCGCAGCATTGGCTTCCTGGGATTCTACTTCAGGGCCAGGTGGCTGGCTTAGTTCACTGTATTTCTTCTCCCTCCCTCCCTCCCTCCCTTCCTCACTTTTTCTCATAGGGCCTGGGCGCTGTCCCTGAGCTTCTCCTGCTCAAGGCTAGCACTCTACCACTTGAGCCAGTTCTTTTTTTTGGGGGGGGGTCTGGTCGTGGAGCCTAAACTCTGGGCCTGGGCGCTGTCCCTCAGCTCTTCAGCTCAAGGCTAGCACTCTACCACTTGAGCCACAGCGCCACTTCCAGCTTTTTTCTTTTTGCTTATGGGGTGCTGAGGAATCAAACCCAGGGCCTCAGGCATGCAAGGCAAGCGCTCTACCACTGAGCCACCTTCCCAGCCCCTTGAGCCACAGTTCTACTCCTGGCTTTTTCTGAGTAGTTTATTGGAGTTGAGAGTCGCATTGGAATTTCCTGCCCTGGCTGGCCTCAAACCATGATCCTCAGATCTCAGCCTCCTGAGTAGCCAGGATTACAAGTGTGAGCCACTGGTGCCCAGCTCAGCTTCTCAAGTATGGGTTGTAAAGTTATGCATCATTGAATCTGGCTTGCAGCAAGCTGTGTTTTTGTTTGTTTGTTTGTTGGCAGCTCTGTAGCTAGAACTCGGGGCCTTGAGTTTGCAAGGCAGATGCTCTATAACTTGAACCATGCTTCTTCCCTGGCTTTGTGCTGGATAATGGGAGGTGGAATCTCTTTTCTGCCCCTGCTGGCTTCAACCTGCCAGCCTCCAGATCCCAGCCTCCTGAGTATTTAGGATTACAGGCATGAGCTGCCGGCACCCAGAAAAAAAAAAATTGACTCTTTCTTTGAGGAGTGTTGAGTTCTATGAATTTTTAATGAGCTTTATGGAGATATTATTCATATAACAACAACGAACTCATTTACATTTTGTGGCAGGTATGAAAGTACGCACTTGTATCCCCAGCCTGTGGGGAGCCAAGGACGGCGAATCTAAAGCAAGATCCCTGTCTGCCATCACCCCAGCCTAGGGTATGGCTCGGTGGGGAATGTTCGCCAGGCATGTGCAAAGGCCCTGAGGTCCAACCCCAGCCCACACGCACGCATACGCTCCTCGCCGCCTCCCCTCCAGCAAAGGCTGTGTCCACAGTCCCAGCCATTCTCCACATGGCCGTTCATCAGCTTCCTGTCCTGTTTGCAGAGTTCTTTATCCATGCTAGATCCATATTCTTTGTCATAGATGTGATTTGCAAGTAGATTCTGAGCCACGCCGGCTCTCGCTTTTCATCTTTTTTTTTTTTAAACAGTGTCTTTCACATGGCAAATTTATTAATTCTGATGAAGTCTAATTTATTGAGTTTTCTTTTCGTTTCTTTTGTGCATTATCTGGGGACATCTCCCTGAGACCTCTTTCCCCACGCCTGGCTGCTGAGGGCCGTCGATGGCTTCCCCGTGTGCGCACCGCTGACCCGTGTGAGTGCCACGTGCTGTGGAGGGGGAAGTTGCCTCGGGCCCACTGGAAACCAATGGAGGCTCTTGAGGGAAAGCACCCACACCAAGAAAGGGAGAAGACAAAAACCCACAGGTGAGTAGAGCCAAGGAGCCCATGACAGCCTCATCCTGAGCCTCAGTTTCCCCCATTCAGTGAACACACTGACCAGAGCAGCGGAAGGATGAAGGCAGGTGTAAGAAAACGAGGTCATTGTGAGGCACTGGTGGCTCACGCCTGTAATCTCTGCTACTCAGGAGGCTGAGATCTGAGGATCGAGGTTTGAGGCCAGCCAGGGCAGGAAAGTCCATGAAACTCTTACGTCCAATAAACCACCAGAAAACCAGAAATGGCGCTGTGGCTCAAGTGGTAGAGCGCTCGCCTTGAACTGAAGAGCTGAGGGACAGCGCCCAGGCCCAGAGTTCAAGACCCAGGACTGGAAAGAAGAGGAAAGAGAAGAAGGAAAGAAAAAGGAAGGAAGGGAGGGAGGGAGGGAGGGAGGGAGGGAGGAAGGGAGGGAACTGTCGGACCCTGAGAAATTCCAGCTGCAAAAGTCTCTTGAAGGCAAAAATCAGGCATTTTTCAAATCCCGCCGCCCTCTCCCTCATAGGTAAAGTGGAGCCGCGTGGAGAGGGAACAGCGCGGGGAGAGGGAGCCGCCATTTCGGAGCTTCTGGGGTCATATTTATGTTACCCTCTTGCTGATGGCTGCACCGACTCCCCGGGTTGGTAAAGCAATGGTTTAGCCTGACTAGGCCGCAGCTCCCTCCTGTGTGTGTGGTGGGGGGCTGGTAGGAACCCCCCATGAAGCCCCCCCAACTCTCCCCACCCCAACCATTAGAGCAACCACTGCTGCTTCTCAATTACTATAAATCAGAAAGCTTGTCAGCCTGGATTTGTTTTTCTTTATTGAAAATGCTTAAGCTTCATGCATGGCAAACAGCGCTGCTCCAGATGTGGGTAAATCTTTTTTTTTTTTTTTTTTTTTAATTACACCGGAAAGATGGATGCGCAGGGCTTTGCTGGGCTGCTGTCAGGAGCCTGTCCATTTTTCTGAATGAATACAGGCTCAGAGAAGGAAAGGCACTTGCCTGAGATCACACAGCCACAAAGTAGCATGGAGTCTGCCTGCCTGTCTGCTCTCTTTTTCTTTCTTTCTTCCTTCCTTCCTTCCTTCCTTCCTTCCTTCCTTTCTTCCTTCCTTTCTTTCCCTCTCTATCTCTCTCTTTCTCTCTTTCTTTCTTTCGGGCTGGTCCTGGGGTTGGAACTCAGGGACAGGTCGTTGTCCCTGAACTTCTTTTGTTCAAGACTGTACCACTTCAGCCACAGCATCACTTCTAGCCCTTTTTTTTTTTTTTTTTTGTAGTTTTTAGGGGACATAAGAGTCTCACAAGCCGGGTGCTGGCGGCTCACACCTCATCCTAGCTACTCAAGAGGCTGAGATCTGAGGATCATAGTCTAAAGCCAGCCCAGGCAGGAAAGACCCATGAACCACCAGGAAGCAGGAAGTGGCGCTGTGGCTCAAGTGGTAGAGCGCTCACCTTGAGCTGAAGAGCTGAGGGACAGCGCCCAGGCCCAGAGTTCAAACCCCAGGACTGACAAAATAAATAAATAAATCAGTCTCACAAACGTTCCTGCCCAGGCTGGCCTCCAACCGTGATCCTCAGGTCTCAGCCTCCTGGGTAGCTGGGGTTACACTAGTTGGCTGAGAACAAGAGACAGAGAGCCCCCCCCAGCAGCCGGTGAGCACCTGTGGGGGTGGATGGCACGGCTGTACTGTGGTCCCCATGAGCAGGCAGCAGGATGGCTGGACCCCCCAGTCTGGAGCCTGGGGTGGTCACAGGAGGGCGGCGGGGCAGGCTGCGTGGCCCCCAGGAGGAGGTGACAGCCATCTTCAGGAAAAACTCAGAGAGAGGCTCCCCCGTGGCAGAGGCCCCGGAGTCAAAGTGCTCCTCCAAAAAATAAATAGCCTGATTAGCATAACATATGCAAATCTATGCTAATGGGACGACTATTAAAAGATCCCAAATGTCATCGAGGGAAAACACGCAGGTCCTGGCTGGGGGGGGGCTGGGGGGGGACGAGGGGAGGGACGAGGGGAGGGGGGGACAGCGGGGAAGGTCAGCGCCAGGCCGGGCACGCGGGGACGGGGACGCGCACACACACACACACTCACTCACACACCACACACACACACTCACTCACACACCACACACACACAGACACACACACTCACACATTCACTCACTCACACACACACATTCACTCACTTCACACTCACACACTCACACATTCACTCACACACCACACACACACAGACTCACACACACTCACACATTCACTCACTCACACACACTCACACACACTCACACATTCACTCACTCACACACAGACTCACACACTCACACATTCACTCACTCACACACACACACATTCACTCACTTCACACTCACACACTCACACATTCACTCACACACATATTCACACACTCACACACATATTCACACACACATATTCACACACTCAGACTCACACACTCTCACAATCACTCACACTCTCTCACACACTCACTCACACACACTCACACACACTCAAATATACTCTCACACCCACACACTCACACTCACTCAATACTCACACACACTCACTCACACACTCACACATTCGCTCACACACACTCACTCTCACTCACACACTCTCACACACTCGCTCACACACACACTCACTCACATACACTCACTCTCACTCACACTCTCACACACTCGCTCACACACACACATTGTGTGTCAGAAAAACCCAAGTTTCTGAAGATGCTGCAGTGGGAAAGCACCTGCCTAGCAAGCACAAAGCCCTGAGTTCAACTCTCACCAGCAAAGCCTGGGGCCTGCTGGGCGGTGAAGTCCACAAGGCTTTTCCCAGCATTCCCAGGGGCATCCTCCCTTCACTCCTGATTTGGGAAGTAGGGGAGGGGGATTTATGCCCACCCTGGGGAGACTCTCGCTTTAGCTGGGCTTGGAACAGACACCCCCAAACTTCCTGAGGACCTGGCAGCTGGCGCTGGCCTGGTTGGAGCAGTCACCCCATAACCTGACCCCAGCCCCAGCCACCATTCTCATCCTTAAAGACTCTGGGGAGACAGGGGTGACCGGAGGGGCCCAGGGCCGGGCCAGCACCGCCCCCCCACGCCCCATACCCCATTAGCACCTTCAATTGTCAGCACCTACAAAAGCTTTGATCCTCTTCAAAGGCAGAGTGGTTTGTGACTAAATGGAAAGCTAGAAGCAGGGACCATAGCAGAAAATGATTGAAAAACCAGATGTGGGGGGTTTGTGATGGGGGAGGGGGGCAGAGGGCTCTGAGGGGGCCCGGCCTGGCCTGGCCTGACCTAATGGATTCAGGAGGCCGTGGCTGATGGACGCCGGTGAAGGCCGGGTTTTCGGAATGTGTGCAGAAGAGCCAATCGGACATGCCACTGTTCAAGACAGGTAGACAACATGGCCCCCAAATTGCCTCCTAATCTCAGAGGAGAGGTCACACAGACATGGGGAGACCAAAGGCAGGGACAAAGATCCCGGAAACACACGGTCAGCACCTCAACCTGTCATGCACCCTAACCCCACATGCAACACAGAGATACAGAAGAGTTCGCCCTTGCAGACACCCTGAGCTGGACATCAACTGCCCACCCAACCATCTAACCACCCACCGCCCATCCACCCACCCACCCATCTATCCATCCACCCACCCACCCATCCATCTATCCACTGATCCACCCACCCACCCATCCATCCATCCATCTATTCACCCACCCATCCACCCACCTATCCATCCATCCACCCACTCACCCATTCACCCACCTACCCATCCATCTATCCACTGATCTACCCACCCACAGATCCACCCACCCACTATCCACCCACCTATCCATCCATCCACCCATCCATCTACCCACCCATCCATCCACCTATCCACACATTCACCCACTCATCCATCCTCCATCCACCCATCTAACCATCCATCCATTCCAGCACCCCTCCACCCATCCATTCATTCCACCATCCATCCATCCATCCATCCATTCATTCATCCACCCACCCATCCACCCACCCACCCATCCATCCACCCATCCACCCATCTATCCACCCATCCACCCACCCACCAATCCACCCATCCATCCATCTATCCAGCCATCCACACACCCATCGGCCCACCCACCCATTCATCCATCCACCCATCCACCCATCCACCCTCCCACCCATCCATCCATTCACCCACTCATCCATCCATCCATCCATCTATACACCCATCCACCCACCCATCCATCTACCCATTCATCCACCCATTCATCCACCCACCATCCATCCATCCACCCATCCATCCACCCATTCATCCACCCATTCATCCACCCACCATCCATCCATCCACCCATCCATCCACCCACCCATCCATCCATCCACCATCCATCCATCCATCCATCCACCCATCCACCCTCCCACCCACCCATCCATCCACCCACCCACCCATCCACCCATCCACCATCCATCCATCCAGCCATCCACCCTCCCACCCACCCATCCATCCATCCATCCATCCATCCATCCATCCATCCATCTATCCATCCATCCATCCATCCATCCATCCATCCATCCATCCATCCATCCATCCATTCATTCATCCACCCACCCATCCACCCACCCACCCATCCATCCACCCATCCACCCATCTATCCACCCATCCACCCACCCACCAATCCACCCATCCATCCATCTATCCAGCCATCCACCCACCCATTGGCCCACCCACCCATTCATCCATCCACCCATCCACCCATCCACCCTCCCACCCATCCATCCATTCACCCACTCATCCATCCATCCATCCATCTATACACCCATCCACCCACCCATCCATCTACCCATTCATCCATCCATCTACCCATCTACCCATTCACCCACCCACCCATCCATCCACCCATCCATCCACCCATCCATCCACCCATTCATCCACCCACCCATCCATCCATCCACCCATCCATCCATCCACCATCCATCCATCCATCCATCCACCCATCCACCCTCCCACCCACCCATCCATCCACCCACCCACCCATCCACCCATCCACCATCCATCCATCCACCCATCCACCCTCCCACCTACCCATCCATCCATCCATCCATCCATCCATCCATCCACCCACCCATCCATCCACCCACCCATCCACCCACCCATCCACCCATCAACCCATCATCCCATCCACCATCCATCCATCCATCCATCCATCCAGCCTTGGATGCCTCCTCGTGGAAGTCCACAGCTATCACTGGCCATGCTTTCCTTTGACCCCACCTGTTTCTCTATCCCAGCGGTGGCCCACTTTTGTCTGAATGCTGCAGTCAACCCTCCCTGTATCCTCCTCCCCTCCCCCAGTCCCTAGGCCCAGGCTCCCCACCTCCTGTGGATGTCATGACTGTGTCCAGGAAGCCTTTCCCTCTGCCCTCACCAGATCTGCTGCACAAACACCAGGATGAGGATGAAGCTATTCTGGGTGTCAGCCTGACCTTCCCGTCCTTCCTCCACAGCACTCGGTGGCTGCCAGTGCCCTCCAAAGAAAGCCCAAGCTTCTATCTTCAAAATCTCTCTTAATCTAGGCACTGCATTCATCCAGGCCCATCACTCCCCCTCTCCTCCCTACCTACCCAACGCAACTCATCCTCAGGGGCGGCTTGTGGCTGGGCATCCTGCGCACACCTGTAATCCCCGCTATTTGGAAGACTGAGATCTGAAGACTGAAGTTCAATGCCAGCGCTGGGCAGGAAAGTCCATGACATTTTTTTGGGGGGGTGGGAGGGTGTCCATTGTGGGTCTTGAACTCTGGGCCTGGGCGCTGTCCCTCAGCTCTTCAGCTCAAGGCGAGAGCTCTACCACTTGAGCCACAGCACCACTTCTGGTGTTCTGGCGGTTCATTGGAGATCAGAGTCTCACAGACTTCCCTGCCTGGGCTGGCTTTGAGCAGCGATCCTCAGATCTCAGCCTCTTGAGTAGTTAGGATTACAGGTGTGAGCCACCAGCGCCCCACTCCACAAGATTCTTATCTGGAATGAACCAGCCCCAAAAGCCAGAAGTGAAGGGGTAGTTCAAGTGGTAGAGCACCAGCCTGAAATGAAACTAGCTCAGGAACAATGCCCAGGCCCTGAGTTCAAGTCTCAGGACCAGCACACACACACACACACACACACACACACACACACACACACAGAGTTACTAAGAACCCAATTTAAGATTATGTAAAAAATAAATAAATACGTGTGTCACTCTGTTGCCAGCCCACGGAGGAAGAACTTTGACGTGGGGAATGCAGGGAGGGGGGGGCGGAGAAGCTGGCCCCCCCTCTCCCCCCCCCCCCGTTCCATGTCAGCCGCAGACCTTGCTTGCCTTGTGGTACAGACTGTGACATTTGCAGTTATATATTAATTGCATGGTTTTTTTATATTTTTATTTTTTTCAGAGACGAGATGCCTTCCCACAGTATGTGTGAGCAAGTGTGTGCTTGTGTGTGTGTGTGTGTGTGTGTTTAATGACTTTCTCAATTTGAGATTGTGCCAGATAGCTTTTTGAAGAAAAGTCTACCCAGTGCCTAGAACATATAGAAAATCCTGCCAGCTTGACAGCTCCCCCTCCCCCATCCATCAGGGATGAACAGCGAAGTGTCGCCTGGATCTGTCTCTAATCACGAGCTACATGCGGTGTGGGGGGCGGAGGGGGGGGATCCCGGCAGCGTCCATGCAGCCAGCATTGATTGAGTACCTACTGTGCTCTGCATCCTGGGTTAAGTCCTGGGAACACAATGGCATCAGGGATTCCAGGAGGCAGGAGAGAGGGAGGGATGAAGGTTGAACAAGGGTCAAGCTAAAGAAGAAACAGGGAGCCAGGCACTGGTGGCTCACGCCTGTAATCCTAGCTAGTCAGGAGGCTGAGATGTGAAGATCGTGGTTCAAAGCCAGCCCAGGCAGGAAAATCCGTAAGACTCTTTATCTCCAATGCACCAGAAAATTAGCTGTGGCTCCAAGTGGTAGAGTGCTAGCCCTGAGCATAAAAAAGCTCTGGGACAGTGCCCAGGCCCTGAGTTCAAGCCCCATGACTGACAAAATAAAAATTAAAAAAAAAACCATTTGGGCATAGACTTATCAGAGGACCCAAAATGAGGAAAAGCAAAGATTCACACAAAGACCTTGTACTGTCATGGCCAGAGTCACTGAATTTATTACAGTCAGCAGGGAAAATTACCCAGCAGTACACACACACACACACACACACACACACACACACACACACACACACACACACACACACACACACACACACACACACACACACACACACACACGGCATGCACTCAAACATTGGAATATTATGAAGCCTTAAAAAAAAGCCTAGCGCTGGGCACTGGTGGCTCACGCCTGTAATCCTAGCTACTCAGGAGGCTGAGATCTGAGGATCGCGGTTCAAGGCCAGCCCGGGCAGGAGAGACCGTGAGACTCCTATCTCCAATAAACCACCAGAAAACCGGAAGTGGCGCTGTGGCTCAAGTGGTAGAGCGCTCGCCTTGAGCTGAAGAGCTGAGGGACAGCGCCCAGGCCCAGAGTTCAAGCCCCACGACCGACAAAAAAAAAAAAAAAAAAAGCCTAGCTACATACATACTACAATGTCACGAACTTCGAGGACATTAAGCTCAGGAAATAGAGCCCTTGGCCCACAGAGACAAGTCCTTGTGTGCAGAAATGGCCAGCGCATCCCGGCATATTTGTGGAGGTGGGAGCTTCCCTAGCTGGAAACAGGAAGAAGGGGAAGTTAGTCCTGCTCGTTGGCTCTAGGTTTTCCTTGGAATCTATTTTTTTTTTAAATTGGGAACTAAATAGCAACAAGGTTTGTAGGGCAAAACAAATATGCTAAATACCCATGATTGCTAATCTTTAAAATAGCTAAAACGATGCAGTTTATATACATATAGATCCGATCATTTTTACCATTTATAATTTGAAGCCGGGCATTGGCTCACACTTGTCATCCTAGCTACTGAGGAGGCTGAGATCTGAGGATCACCGTTTGAAGCCAGCCCAGTCAGGAAAGTCCATGAGACGCTCATCTCCAATGAACTACTCAGAAAAAGCCAGATGTGGCTCAGTGGCTCAAGTGGCTGAGCACCAGCTACGAGAAAAAGAAACTCAAGGACTGAGTTCAAGCCCCAGGACTGGCACCCTCCCCCCAAAAAACAAATCATACTTGGAAAAGACAGAAATGAAACAGATCCTTTTGTTTCCAGTGTGAGTTCCCAGTGATTTGAACAGGGATGAGAATTCAGAGGCAGGCGTGGTCAGGGCCGGGGGGCGTGGCCAGACGAGTATGGGGCGTGGCTATACTTGTGGGTGTGGCCATGCTTCTGGGAGTGGCCTGATTTGTATTGGCTCTGAAGGGCGTGATCGTACCTATGCTGGGGCGTGTCATGTTAGCTAACTATGATTGGCTCGTTGATGAGGGGGCGTGGCCATGTTAAGTGCTTGGTTTGACCTCATTGGCTGGGTGTGGCTGGTGTGGGTGAAGTAAAGCTGACAGAGGGCGTCAGGGGCGTGGCTTCGTGGTGGGGCGTGGCCGCGGGCGTGGTTTGGTAGTGGGCGTGGCCGAGCCTGGGAGTTTGGCTGGGTTTGGGTGGGGCGGGAGCCTCAGGAAGCCAGGAAAGAGCTGGAGAGACAGAATTGAAGAATAGAAGCCGGTGGCTCACGCCTGTAATCCCGGCTACTCAGGAGGCTGAGATCTGAGGATCGCGGTTCCAAGCCAGCCCGGGCAGGAGAGTCCGTGTAGACTCTTATCCCCAATGAACCAGCAAAAAGCTCGAAGCGGAGCTGTGGCTCAAGTGGTAGAGGGCCCAAGGCTGGGAAGCCCCGGACAGCGGCCAGGCCCTGAGTTCAGGCACAAAACGTAAAGGAGGGAGCGGACGCCTGGGTTCACCCATCAGTTGGGGGGGTGCCCCTCCACCCCATGGCTGGACCCGGCGGAATCCCCACTGGGTTAGGCCGATCGGGGCCCCAGAGGGGCCTGCGTGCGGGCTCTGAGTGAGGACGCGTGGAAGCAGCCGCGCAAGGTGCCCATGTAATACCTGCTTGTAAATTCAATTAAGTCGGCCTCCGTTCTGCTGCTAGAATACATTACCCAGCCGCAGACAGCAGGGAAGGAAGGGGGGCACAAGCAACACACAACACGGACCTATTTAGAGATTTCCCTCTAAATGGACTTTAATTCTCCCGATGGTTCAGGGCCCGCAGGGGCTGCGTCCTCCCTCCCGGCTCGGCGGGTCACCCCACCCCCACCAAAGGGCCTTCCTTCCCCCGGCGAGGCTGGAGGGGGGGGGAACTCCATTCCCAGGATGGACAGAGACGGGGACAGAGCTGAGTGAGATAGATGGACAGACAGGCAGACAGACAGACGGACAGACAGACGAAATGTGACTGTCCTAGTGGGGTCCAAAAGGGACAGGCGCAGAGGGGGCAGTGTGAAGGTTCTGTGTCCATGCGGGGTCCAGCGTAAGAATGAGCGCCCCAAAGCCAGTCGGCTCACGCCTGTCATCCTAGCTACTCAGGAGGCTGAGATCTGAGGATTGAAGTTTGAAGCCAGCCCAGGATAAGAGAGTCTGTGAGACTCTTATTTTCCAGTCCTGGGGCTTGAACTCAGGGCCTGGGCACTGACCCTGAGCTTCTTTTGCTCAAGGCTAGCACTCTACCACTTGAGCCACAGAGCCACTTCTGGTTTTCTAGTGGTTTATTGAAGATGAGAGTCTCACAGGGACTTTTCTGCCCAGGCTGGCTTCGAACCTCAGCCAGCACTCGGCTGGCACAGATTCATTGGCAGTATCTCCAATGAATCACCAGAAAACCAGAAGTAGCACGGTAGCTCAAAGTGGTAGAACACTAGCCTTGAGCAAAAAGAGCTCAGGGACATCACCCAGGTCCTGGGTTCAAGCCCCACCACCACCAACAACAAAAGAAGCAGTCCCAGGTTGTTCCAAGGAGGGAGGAAGGGAGAGAGAGGACAGCCATGTGTGGTAGTGCACACCTGTAATCCCAGCACCGGGGAGGCTGAGGCAGGAGGATGGAGAGCATTCCAGGCCAGGCTGGGCTCTGCAATGAATACCCAGCGTCAAAGTGACAGAGACAGAGAGAGGAAGAGGGCGGAAAATACAAATAAAGACAAAGAAATTGAAATGAAGGGAGATGTAGAAAGACAGGGGAAAATAATGAAGAGCCC